>NW_027596337.1:0-385253 GCF_964194155.1 Cetorhinus maximus
CCCGTAATCTCACTCTCTGTCCCTTTAACCTCCACGTGAACTCACTCTCCGTCCATTTAACCTCCCGTAATCTCACTCTCTGTTTCTTTAACTCCCTGTGTTCTCACTCTGCGTGCGTTTAACCTCCCCGTGATCTCTCTCCCTGTCCCTTTAACCTCCACATGATCTCAGTCTCGGTCCCTTTAACATCTCCGTTATCTCACTCTCTGTCCCTTTAACCTCGCCGTGTTCTCAATCTCTGGCCCTTTAACCTCCCCGTGAACCCACTCTCTGTCCCTTTAACAATACCTTGATCACAATCTCTGTCCCTTTAACCTCCCCTTGATCTCACACTCTGTCCCTTTAACTTCCCCGTGATCTCACTCTCTGTCCCTTTAACCCTCCCGTGATCTCACTCCCTGTCCCTTAAACTCCCCGTGATCTCACTCTCTGTCCCTTTAACCTCCCCGTGATCTTACTTTCTGTCCATTTAACCTCCCCGTGATCTCACTCTCTGTCCCGTTAACATCCTCGTGATCTCACTCTCTGTCCCTTTATCCTCCCCGTGATCTTACTCTCTGTCCATTTAACCTCCCCGTGAACCCACTCTCTGTCCCTTTAACAATACCTTGATCACAATCTCTGTCCCTTTAACCTCCCCTTGATCTCACACTCTGTCCCTTTAACTTCCCCGTGATCTCACTCTCTGTCCCTTTAACCCTCCCGTCATCTCACTCCCTGTCCCTTAAACTCCCCGTGATCTCACTCTCTGTCCCTTTAACCTCCCCGTGATCTTACTTTCTGTCCATTTAACCTCCCCGTGATCTCACTCTCTGTCCCGTTAACATCCTCGTGATCTCACTCTCTGTCCCTTTATCCTCCCCGTGATCTTACTCTCTGTCCATTTAACCTCCCCGTGATCACACTCTCTGTCCCTTTAACATCCCCGTGATCTCACTCTCTGTCCTTTTAACCTCCCCGTGATCTCACTCTCTGTCCCTTTAACCTCCCCGTGATCTCACTCTCTGTCCCTTTAACATCCCCGTGATCTCACTCACTGTCCCTTTAACCGCCCCGTAATCTCACTCTCTGATCCTTTGACCTCCCCGTGATCTCACTCTCAGCCACTTTAACCTCCCCGTGATCTCACTATCAGTCCCTTTAACCTCCCAGTGATCTCACTCTGAGTCCCTTTAAACTCCCCGTGATCTCACTCTCTGTCACTTTAACCTCCCCGTGATCTCTCTCTCTGTCCCTTTTACCTTCCCGTGATCTCACTCTCTGTCTCTTTTACCTCCCCGTCATCTCACTCTCTGTCCCTTTGACCTCCCCGTGATCTCAGTCTCTGTCCCTGTAACCTCCCCGTGATCTCACTCTCTATCCCGTTTAACTCCCCGTGATCTCACTCACTGTCCCTTTAAACTCCCCGTGATCTCACTCTTTGTACGTTTAACTTTCCCGTGATCTCTCTCTCTGTCCCCTTAAACTCCCCATGATCTCACTCTCTGTACCTTTAACTTCTCCGTGATCTCTCTCTATTCCTTTAACATCCCCGTAATATCACTCTCTGTTCCTTTTACCCTCCCGTGATCTCACTCTCTGTCCCTTTAACTCCCCGTGATCTCACTTTCTGTCCCTTTAACCTCCCCATGATCTCAGTCTCTGTCCCTTTAACATACCCGTGATCTCAATCTCTGTCCCTTTAACATCTCCATGATCTCACTCTCTGTCCCTTTAACCTCGCCGTGTTCTCAATCTCTGGCCCTTTAACCTCCCCTTAACTCACTCTCTGTCCCTTTAATCTCCAAGTGATCTCACTCTAGGTCCCTTTAACCTCCCCGTGATCTCACTCTCTGTCCCTTTAACCTCCCCGTGATCTCACTCTCTGTCCCTTTAACCTCTCCGTGATCTCAATCACTGTCCCTTTAACCTTCCCGTGATCTACATCTCTGTCCCTTTAACCTCCCCTTGATCTCACTCTCTGTCCCTTTAACCTCCCCGTGATCTGACTCACTCTCCCTTTAACCTCCCCGTAATCTCACTCTCTGTCCCTTTAACCTGCCCGTGATCTCACACTCTGTCCCTTTAACCTTCCCGTGATCTCACTCTCTGTCCCTTTAACCTCCACGTGATCTCACTCTCTGTCCCTTTAACCTCCCTGTGATCTCAGTCTCTGTCCTTATAAACTCCTCGTGATCTCAGTCTCTGTCCCTTAAATCTCCCCGTGATCTCACTCTGTGTACGTTTAACCTCCCCGTGATTTCACTCTCTGTCCCTTTAACCTCCCCGTGATCACACTATCTGCCCCTTTAACCTCCCCGTGATCTCACTCCATGTCCCATTGAACTCCCCGTGATCTCACTCTCTGTCCTTTTAACTCCCCGTGATATCACTCTCTGTCCCTTTAACTTCCCCATGATCTCAGTCTCGTCCTTTTAAACTCCCCGTGATCTCTCTCTCCGTCCCTTTAACCTCCCCATGATCTCACTTTCTGTCCCTTTAACCTCCCCGTGATCGCAATCTCTGTCCCTTTAACAGTCCCTGTTCTCACTTTTTGTCCTTTTGTCTGTCCCCGATCTCAATCTTTGTCCCTTTAACCTCCCCGTGATCTCACTCTCTGTCCCTTTAACCTCCCCGTGAACTCACTCTCTGTCCCTTTAACCTCCCCGTGATCTCACTCTCTGTCCCTATAACCTCCCCGTGATCTCACTCAATGTCCCTTTAACCTCCCCGTGATCTCATTCTCTGTCCATTTAACCTCCCCGTGATCTCACTCTCTGTCCCTATAAACTCCCCGTGATCACACTCTCTGTCCCTTTAACCTCCCCGTGATCTCATTCCCTGTCATTTTAACTACCCCATCATCTAACTCTCTGGCCCTTTAACCTTCCCGTGATCTCACTCTCTGCCCCGTTAACCTCCCCGTGATCTCACTCTCTTTCCCATTAACCTCCCGTTATCTCACACTCTGTCCCTTTAACCTCCCCGTGATCTCACTCTGTCCATTTAACAACACCTTGATCACAATCTCTGTCCCTTTAACCTCCCCTTGATCTCAATCTCTGTCCCTTTAACCTCCCCGTGATCTTACTCTCTGTCCATTTAACCCTCCCGTGATCTCACTCCCTGTCCCTTAACCTCCCCATGATTTCACCCTCTGTCCCTATAACATCCCCGTGATCTCACTCTCTGTCCCTTTAACATCCCCGTGATCTCACTCTCTGTCCCTTTAACATCCCCGTGATCTCACTCTCTGTCCCTTTAACCGCACCGTAATCTCACTCTCTGACCCTTTAACTTCCCCGTGATCTCACTATCAGTCCCTTTAACCTCCCCGTGATCTCACTATCAGTCCCTTTAACCTCCCAGTGATCTCACTCTCAGTCCATTTAACCTCCCCGTTATCTCACCCTCTGTCCCCATAACATCACCGTGATCTCAATCTCTGGCCCTTTAACCTCTCCGTGATCTCACTCTCTGTCCCTTTAACCTACTCGTTATCTCACTCTCTGTCCCTTTAAACTCCCCGTGATCTCACTCTCTGTCCCTTAAACCTTCCCGTGATCTCACTCACACTCCCTTTAACGTCCCCGTAATCTCACTCTCTGTCCCTTTAACCTGTCCGTGATCTAAATCTCAGTCCCTTTAACCTCCCAGTGATCTCACTCTCATTCCCTTTAACCTCCCCGTGATCTCACTCTCTGTCACTTTAACGTCCCTGTGAACACACTCTCTGTCCCTTTAACCTCCCCGATATCTCACTGTCTGTCCCTTCAATATCCCCGTTTTCTCGCTCTATGTCCCTTTAACCTCCCCGTGATCTCTCTCTCTGTCCCTTTAACCTCCCCGTGATCTCAGCCTCTGTCCTTTTAACCTCCCCGTCATCTAACTCTCTGGCCCTTTAACCTACCCGTGATCTCACTTTCTGTTTTTTTAAACTCCCCCTAATCTAACTCTCTCTCCCTTAAACCTCCCCGTGATCTCACTCTGTGTACGTTTAACCTCCCCGTGATCTCACTATCTGGCCCTTTAACCTCCCCGTGTTCTCATGCTCTGTCCCCGTAACCTCCCCGTGATCTCACTCTCTGTCCCTTTAACATCTCCGAGATCTCACCCTCTGCCCCTTTAACCTCCCCGTGATCTCACTCCATGTCCCTTTAACTCCCCGCGATCTCACTCTCTGTCCCTTTAACATCTCCGAGATCTCACCCTCTGCCCCTTTAACCTCCCCGTGATCTCACTCCATGTCCCTTTAACTCCCCGCGATCTCACTCTCTGTCCCTTTAACATCTCCGAGATCTCACCCTCTGCCCCTTTAACCTCCCCGTGATCTCACTCCATGTCCCTTTAACTCCCCGCGATCTCACTCTCTGTCCCATTAACTCCACGTGATCTCACTCTATGTCCCTTTAACCTCCCCATGATCTCAGTCTCGTCCTTTTAAACTCCCCGTGATTTCACTCTCTGTCCCTTTAACCTCCCCGTGATCTCACTCACTGTCCCTTTATCCTCCCCGTGATCTCACTCTCTGTCCCTTTTACTTCCCCGTGATCTCACTGTCTGTCCCTTTAACATCACCGTCATCTCACTCTCTGTCCCTTTAACCTCCCCGTGATCTCACTCTCTGTCCCTTTAACCTCCCCGTGATCTCACTCTCTGTCCTTTTAAACTCCCCGTGATCTAACTCTCTGTCCCTTTAGCCTCCGCGTGATCTAACTCTCTGTCCTTTTAAACTCCCCGTGATCGCACTCAATGTCTCTTTAACAGTCCCTGATCTCAATCTCTGTCCCATTCACTTTCTCTGTTCTCACTCTCTGTCCCATTAACATCTCCGCGATCGCTCTCTGTCCATTTAACGTCCCAGTGATCTCACGCTCTGTCCCTTTAACACTCCAATAGTGCAGCACACCCTCAATTACTGACACTCCAATAGTGCAGCACACCCTCAATTACTGACACTCCAATAGTGCAGCACACCCTCAATTACTGACACTCCAATAGTGCAGCACACCCTCAATTACTGACACTCCAATAGTGCAGCACACCCTCAATTACTGACACTCCAATAGTGCAGCACACCCTCAATTACTGACACTCCAATAGTGCAGCACACCCTCAATTACTGACCCTCCAATAGTGCAGCACACACTCAATTACTGACACTCCAATAGTGCAGCACATGCTCAATTACTGACCCTCCAATAGTGCAGCACACCCTCAATTACTGACACTCCAATAGTGCAGCACACCCTCAATTACTGACCCTCCAATAGTGCAGCACACCCTCAATTACTGACACTCCAATAGTGCAGCACACCCTCAATTACTGACCCTCCAATAGTGCAGCACACACTCAATTACTGACACTCCAATAGTGCAGCACATGCTCAATTACTGACACTCCAATAGTGCAGCACACCCTCAATTACTGACACTGCAATAGTGCAGCACACCCTCAATTACTGACACTCCAATAGTGCAGCACACCCTCAATTACTG
Organism: Cetorhinus maximus; assembly: GCF_964194155.1. Taxonomy (NCBI): domain Eukaryota; kingdom Metazoa; phylum Chordata; class Chondrichthyes; order Lamniformes; family Cetorhinidae; genus Cetorhinus; species Cetorhinus maximus. The sequence goes on from NW_027596337.1 coordinate 5,479, forward strand.
ACACTCCAATAGTGCAGCACACTCTCAATTACTGACAGTCCAATAGTGCAGCACACCCTCAATTACTGACACTCCAATAGTGCAGCACACCCTCAATTACTGACACTCCAATAGTGCAGCACACCCTCAATTACTGACACTCCAATAGTGCAGCACACCCTCAATTACGGACACTCCAATAGTGCAGCACACCCTCAATTACTGACACTCCAATAGTGCAGCACACCCTCAATTACTGACCCTCCAATAGTGCAGCACAGCCTCAATTACTGTGGGAGTGGTGTGGGCAGTGGTGTAGTGCTGTGGGAGTGGTGTGGGCAGTGGTGTAGTGCTGTGGGAGTGGTGTGGGCAGTGGTGTAGTGCTGTGGGAGTGGTGTGGGCAGTGGTGTAGCGCTGTGGGAGTGGTGTGTGCAGTGGTGTAGCGCTGTGGGAGTGGTGTGGGCAGTGGTGTAGTGCTGTGGGAGAGGTGTGGGCAGTGGTGTAGCGCTGTGGGAGCGGTGTGGGCAGTGGTGAAGCGCTGTGGGAGTGGTGTGGGCAGTGGTGTAACGCTGTGGGAGTGGTGTGGGCATTCGTCTAGCGCTGTGGGAGTGGTGTGGGTGGTGGTGAAGTGCTGCGGGAGTGGTGTGGGCGGTGGTGTAATGCTGTGGGAGTGGTGTGGGCAGTGGTGTAGCGCTGTGGGAGTGGTGTGGCCAGTGGTGTAGCGCTGTGGGAGTGGTGTGGGCAGTGGTGTAGCACTGTGGGATTGGTGTGGGTGGTGGTGTAGCGCTGCGGGAGTGGATTGTGCAGAGGTGTTGTGCTGTGGGATTGATGTGGGTAGTGGTGTAGCGCTGTGGGAGTGATGTGGGTTGTAGTGTAGCGCTGTGGGCGTGGTGTGGGCAGCGGTGTAGTGCCGTGGGAGTGGTGTGGGCAGTGATGAAGTGATGAGGGGTTAGTGTGGGCAGCGGTGTAGCGCTGTGGGAGTGGTGTGGGCAGTGGTGTAGTGCTGTGGGATTGGTGTGGGCAGTGGTGTAGTGCTGTGGGATTGGTGAGGGCAGTGGTGTAGCGCTGTGGGAGTTGTGTGGGCAGTGGTGTAGCGCTGTGGGAGTTGTGTGGGCAGTGGTGTAGTACTGTGGGACAGGTGTGGGCATTAGTGTAGCGCTATGGGAGCGGTGTGCAGTGGTGTAATCCTGTGGGTGTGGAGTGGGCAGTGGTGTAGCGCTGTGGGAGTGGTGTGGGTAGTGGTGTAGTGCTGTGGGAGTGGTGTGGGTTGTGGTGTAACGCTGTGGGAGTGGAGTGGGCCGTGGTGTAGCGCTGTGGGAGTGGTGTGGGCAGTGGTGTAGCGCTGTGGGAGTGGTGTGGGCAGTGGTGTAGCGCTGTGGGAGTGGTGTGGGCAGTGGTGTAGCGCTGTGGGAGTGGTGTGGGCAGTGGTGTAGCGCTGTGGGAGTGGTGTGGGCATTCGTCTAGTGCTGTGGGAGTTGTGTGGGCAGTGGTGTAGTGCTGTGGGAGTGGTGTGGGCAATGGTGTAGCGCTGTGGGAGTCGTGTGGGTTATGGTGTAGTGCTGTGGGAGTGGTAGGGCAGTGGTCAATCGCTGTGCAAGTGGTATGGGCAGTGGTGTAGCGCTGTGGGAGTGGTGTGGGCAGTGGTGTAGTGCTGTGGGAGTGGTGTGGGTTGTGGTGTAGCACTGTGGGAGTGGTGTGGGCAGTGGTGTAGCACTGTGGGAGTGGTGTGGGCAGTGGTGTAGCGCTATGGGAGTGGTGTGGGTTGTGGTGTAGCGCTGTGGGAGTGGTGTGGGCAGTGGTGTAGCACTGTGGGAGTGGTGTGGGCAGTGGTGTAGCGCTGTGGGAGTGGTGTGGGTTGTGGTGTAGCGCTGTGGGAGTGGTGTGGGTTGTGGTGTAGCGCTGTGGGAGTGGTGTGGGCAATGGTGTAGCGTTGTGGGAGTGGTGTGGGCAATGGTGTATTGCTGTGGGTGTGGTGTGGGTTGTGGTGTAGCGCTGTGGGAGTGGTGTGGACAGTGGTGTAGCGCTGTGGGAGTGGTGTGGGTTGTGGTGTAGCGCTGTGGGAGTGGTGTGGGTTGTGGTGTAGCGCTGTGGGAGTGGTGTGGGCATTAGATTATCGCTGTGTGTGTGGTGTGGGTTGTGGAGTAGAGCGGCGAGAATGGTGTGATTATTGGTGTAGCGCTGTGGGAGTGGTGTGGGTTGTGGTGTAGTGCTGTGGGAGTGGTGTGGGCAGTGGTGTAGCGCTGTGGAAGTGGTGTGGGCAGTGGTGTAGCTCTGTGGAAGTGGTGTGGGCAGTGGTGTAGCGCTGTGGGAGTGGTGTGGGCAGTGGAGTAGCTCTGTGGGAGTGGTGTGGGTTGTGGTGTAGCGCTGTGGGAGTGGAGTGGGTTGTGGTGTAGCGCTATGGGAGTGGTGTGGGCATTGGTGTAGCGCTGTGGGAGTGGTGTGGGCAGTGGTCAATCGCTGTGGGTGTGGTGTGGGCGGTGGTGTAGTGCTGTGGGAGTGGTGTGGGCATTGGTGTAGAGCTGTGGGAGTGGTGTGGGTAGTGGTCAATCGTTGTGGGAGTGTTGTGTGATGTGGTGTAGCGCTGTGGGAGTGGTGTGGGCAGTGGTCAATCGCTGTGGGTGTGGTGTGGGCGGTGGTGTAGTGCTGTGGGAGTGGTGTGGGCATTGGTGTAGAGCTGTGGGAGTGGTGTGGGCAGTGGTCAATCGCTGTGGGAGTGTTGTGTGATGTGGTGTAGCGCTGTAGGAGTGGTGTGGACAGTGGTTTAGTGCTTTGGGAGTGTGTTGGGTTGTGGTGTAGCGCTGTGGGAGTGGTGTGGGCACTTGTGCAGCGCTGTGGGAGTGGTGTGGGCAGTGGTGCAGTGCTCTGGGTGTGGTGTGGGCAGTGGTGTAGCGCTGTGGGAGTGGTGTGGTCAGTGGTGTAGTGCTGTGGGATTGGTGTGGGCAGTGGTGTAGCGCTGTGGGAGTGGTGTGTGCACTGGTGTAGCGCAGCGGGAGTGGTGTGGACAGTGGTGTAGCGCTATGGGAGTGGTATGGGTTTTGGTGTAGCGCTGTGGGAAATATGTGGGCAGCGGTGTAGCCCTGTGGGAGTGGTGTGGGCAGTGGTGTAGCGCTGTGGGAGTGGTGTGGGCAATGGTGTAGCGGTGTGGGAGTGGTGTGGGCAATGGTGTATTGCTGTGGGTGTGGTGTGGGTTGTGGTGTAGCGCTGTGGGAGTGGTGTGGGTTCTGGTGTAGTGCTGCGGGATTGTTGTGGGCAGTGGTGTAGCGCTGTGGGAGTGGTGTGGGTTGTGGTGTAGCGATGTGGGAGTGGTGTGGGCATTCGTCTAGTGCTGTGGGAGTGGTGTGGGTTGTGGTGTAGCGCTGTGGGAGTGGTGTGGGCAGTGGTGTAGCGCTGTGGGTGTGGTGTGGGCAGTGGTGTAGCGCTGTAGGAGTTGTGTGGGCAGTGGTGTAGCGCTGTGGGTGTGGTGTGGGCAGTGGTGTAGCGCTGTAGGAGTTGTGTGGGCAGTGGTGTAGCGCTGTGGGAGTGGTGTGGGCAGTCGTGTAGCGCTGCGGGAGTGGTGTGGGCAGTGGTCAATCGCTGTGCAAGTGGTATGGGCAGTGGTGTAGCGCTGTGGGAGTGGTGTGGGTTGTGGTGTAGCACTGTGGGAGTGGTGTGGGCAGTGGTGTAGCGCTGTGGGAGTGGTGTGGGCAATGGTGTAGCGGTGTGGGAGTGGTGTGGGCAATGGTGTATTGCTGTGGGTGTGGTGTGGGTTGTGGTGTAGCGCTGTGGGAGTGGTGTGGGTTGTGTTGTAGCGCTGTGGGAGTGGTGTGGGTTGTGGTGTAGTGCTGCGGGATTGTTGTGGGCAGTGGTGTAGCGCTGTGGGAGTGGTGTGGGCAGTGGTGTAGCGCTGTGGGAGTGGTGTGGTCAGTGGTGTAGCGCTGTGGGAGTGGTGTGGGCATTAGATTATCGCTGTGTGTGTGGTGTGGGTTGTGGAGTAGAGCTGCGAGAATGGTGTGATCATTGGTGTAGCGCTGTGGGAGAGGCTTGGGCAGTGGTGTAACGTTCTGGGAGTGGTGAGGGCAGTGGTGTAGCGCTGTGGGAGTGGTGTGGGCAGTGGTGTAGCGCTGTGGGAGTGGTGTGGGCAGCGGTGTAGTGCCGTGGGAGTGGTGTGGGCAGTGATGAAGTGATGAGGGGTTAGTGTGGGCAGCGGTGTAGCGCTGTGGGAGTGGTGTGGGCAGTGGTGTAGTGCTGTGGGATTGGTGTGGGCAGTGGTGTAGTGCTGTGGGATTGGTGAGGGCAGTGGTGTAGCGCTGTGGGAGTTGTGTGGGCAGTGGTGTAGCGCTGTGGGAGTTGTGTGGGCAGTGGTGTAGTACTGTGGGACAGGTGTGGGCATTAGTGTAGCGCTATGGGAGCGGTGTGCAGTGGTGTAATCCTGTGGGTGTGGAGTGGGCAGTGGTGTAGCGCTGTGGGAGTGGTGTGGGTAGTGGTGTAGTGCTGTGGGAGTGGTGTGGGTTGTGGTGTAACGCTGTGGGAGTGGAGTGCGCCGTGGTGTAGCGCTGTGGGAGTGGTGTGGGCAGTGGTGTAGCGCTGTGGGAGTGGTGTGGGCAGTGGTGTAGCGCTGTGGGAGTGGTGTGGGCAGTGGTGTAGCGCTGTGGGAGTGGTGTGGGCAGTGGTCAATCGCTGTGCAAGTGGTATGGGCAGTGGTGTAGCGCTGTGGGAGTGGTGTGGGCAGTGGTGTAGTGCTGTGGGAGTGGTGTGGGTTGTGGTGTAGCACTGTGGGAGTGGTGTGGGCAGTGGTGTAGCACTGTGGGAGTGGTGTGGGCAGTGGTGTAGCGCTGTGGGAGTGGTGTGGGTTGTGGTGTAGCGCTGTGGGAGTGGTGTGGGCAGTGGTGTAGCGCTGTGGGAGTGGTGTGGGCAATGGTGTAGCGGTGTGGGAGTGGTGTGGGCAATGGTGTATTGCTCTGGGTGTGGTCTGGGTTGTGGTGTAGCGCTGTGGGAGTGGTGTGGACAGTGGTGTAGCGCTGTGGGAGTGGTGTGGGTTGTGGTGTAGCGCTGTGGGAGTGGTGTGGGTTGTGGTGTAGCGCTGTGGGAGTGGTGTGGGCATTAGATTATCGCTGTGTGTGTGGTGTGGGTTGTGGAGTAGAGCGGCGAGAATGGTGTGATTATTGGTGTAGCGCTGTGGGAGTGGTGTGGGTTGTGGTGTAGTGCTGTGGGAGTGGTGTGGGCAGTGGTGTAGCGCTGTGGAAGTGGTGTGGGCAGTGGTGTAGCTCTGTGGAAGTGGTGTGGGCAGTGGTGTAGCGCTGTGGGAGTGGTGTGGGCAGTGGAGTAGCTCTGTGGGAGTGGTGTGGGTTGTGGTGTAGCGCTGTGGGAGTGGAGTGGGTTGTGGTGTAGCGCTATGGGAGTGGTGTGGGCATTGGTGTAGCGCTGTGGGAGTGGTGTGGGCAGTGGTCAATCGCTGTGGGTGTGGTGTGGGCGGTGGTGTAGTGCTGTGGGAGTGGTGTGGGCATTGGTGTAGAGCTGTGGGAGTGGTGTGGGCAGTGGTCAATCGTTGTGGGAGTGTTGTGTGATGTGGTGTAGCGCTGTGGGAGTGGTGTGGGCAGTGGTCAATCGCTGTGGGTGTGGTGTGGGCGGTGGTGTAGTGCTGTGGGAGTGGTGTGGGCATTGGTGTAGAGCTGTGGGAGTGGTGTGGGCAGTGGTCAATCGCTGTGGGAGTGTTGTGTGATGTGGTGTAGCGCTGTAGGAGTGGTGTGGACAGTGGTTTAGTGCTTTGGGAGTGTGTTGGGTTGTGGTGTAGCGCTGTGGGAGTGGTGTGGGCACTTGTGCAGCGCTGTGGGAGTGGTGTGGGCAGTGGTGCAGTGCTCTGGGTGTGGTGTGGGCAGTGGTGTAGCGCTGTGGGAGTGGTGTGGTCAGTGGTGTAGTGCTGTGGGATTGGTGTGGGCAGTGGTGTAGCGCTGTGGGAGTGGTGTGTGCACTGGTGTAGCGCAGCGGGAGTGGTGTGGACAGTGGTGTAGCGCTATGGGAGTGGTATGGGTTTTGGTGTAGCGCTGTGGGAAATATGTGGGCAGCGGTGTAGCCCTGTGGGAGTGGTGTGGGCAGTGGTGTAGCGCTGTGGGAGTGGTGTGGGCAATGGTGTAGCGGTGTGGGAGTGGTGTGGGCAATGGTGTATTGCTGTGGGTGTGGTGTGGGTTGTGGTGTAGCGCTGTGGGAGTGGTGTGGGCAGTGGTGTAGCGCTGTGGGAGTGGTGTGGGTTGTGGTGTAGTGCTGCGGGATTGTTGTGGGCAGTGGTGTAGCGCTGTGGGAGTGGTGTGGGTTGTGGTGTAGCGCTGTGGGAGTGGTGTGGGCATTCGTCTAGTGCTGTGGGAGTGGTGTGGGTTGTGGTGTAGCGCTGTGGGAGTGGTGTGGGCAGTGGTGTAGCGCTGTGGGTGTGGTGTGGGCAGTGGTGTAGCGCTGTAGGAGTTGTGTGGGCAGTGGTGTAGCGCTGTGGGTGTGGTGTGGGCAGTGGTGTAGCGCTGTAGGAGTTGTGTGGGCAGTGGTGTAGCGCTGTGGGAGTGGTGTGGGCAGTCGTGTAGCGCTGCGGGAGTGGTGTGGGCAGTGGTCAATCGCTGTGCAAGTGGTATGGGCAGTGGTGTAGCGCTGTGGGAGTGGTGTGGGTTGTGGTGTAGCACTGTGGGAGTGGTGTGGGCAGTGGTGTAGCGCTGTGGGAGTGGTGTGGGCAATGGTGTAGCGGTGTGGGAGTGGTGTGGGCAATGGTGTATTGCTGTGGGTGTGGTGTGGGTTGTGGTGTAGCGCTGTGGGAGTGGTGTGGGTTGTGTTGTAGCGCTGTGGGAGTGGTGTGGGTTGTGGTGTAGTGCTGCGGGATTGTTGTGGGCAGTGGTGTAGCGCTGTGGGAGTGGTGTGGGCAGTGGTGTAGCGCTGTGGGAGTGGTGTGGGCAGTGGTGTAGCGCTGTGGGAGTGGTGTGGGCATTAGATTATCGCTGTGTGTGTGGTGTGGGTTGTGGAGTAGAGCTGCGAGAATGGTGTGATCATTGGTGTAGCGCTGTGGGAGAGGCTTGGGCAGTGGTGTAACGTTCTGGGAGTGGTGAGGGCAGTGGTGTAGCGCTGTGGGAGTGGTGTGGGCAGTGGTGTAGCGCTGTGGGAGTGGTGTGTGTTGTGGTGTAGCGCTGTGGGATTGGTGTGGACAGTGGTGCAGTGCTGCGGGAGTGGTGTGGGCAGTGGTGTATTGCTGTGGGTGTGGTGTGGGTTGTGGTGTAGCGCTGTGGGAGTGGTGTGGGCAGTGGTGTAGCGCTGTGGGAGTGGTGTGGGTTGTGGTGTAGTGCTGCGGGATTGTTGTGGGCAGTGGTGTAGCGCTGTGGGAGTGGTGTGGGCATTCGTCTAGTGCTGTGGGAGTGGTGTGGGTTGTGGTGTAGCGCTGTGGGAGTGGTGTGGGCAGTGGTGTAGCGCTGTGGGAGTGGTGTGGGCAGTGGTGTAGCGCTGTGGGAGTGGTGTGGGCAGTGGTGTAGCGCTGTGGGTGTGGTGTGGGCAGTGGTGTAGCGCTGTGGGAGTGGTGTGGGCAGTGGTGTAGCGCTGTGGGTGTGGTGTGGGCAGTGGTGTAGCGCTGTGGGAGTGGTGTGGGCAGTCGTGTAGCGCTGCGGGAGTGGTGTGGGCAGTGGTCAATCGCTGTGCAAGTGTTATGGGCAGTGGTGTAGCGCTGTGGGAGTGGTGTGGGTTGTGGTGTAGCACTGTGGGAGTGGTGTGGGCAGTGGTGTAGCGTTGTGGGAGTGGTGTGGGCAATGGTGTAGCGGTGTGGGAGTGGTGTGGGCAATGGTGTATTGCTGTGGATGTGGTGTGGGTTGTGGTGTAGCGCTGTGGGAGTGGTGTGGGTTGTGGTGTAGCGCTGTGGGAGTGGTGTGGGTTGTGGTGTAGTGCTGCGGGATTGTTGTGGGCAGTGGTGTAGCGCTGTGGGAGTGGTGTGGGCAGTGGTGTAGCGCTGTGGGAGTGGTGTGGGCAGTGGTGTAGCGCTGTGGGACTGTTGTGGGCAGTGGTGTAGCGCTGTGGGAGTGGTGTGGGCAGTGGTGTAGCGCTGTGGGAGTGGTGTGGGCAGTGGTGTAGCGCTGTGGGAGTGGTGTGGGCAGTGGTGTAGCGCTGTGGGAGTGGTGTGTGTTGTGGTGTAGCGCTGTGGGATTGGTGTGGACAGTGGTGCAGTGCTGCGGGAGTGGTGTGGGCAGTGGTGTAGCGCTGTGGGAGTGGTGTGGGTTGTGGTGTAGTGCTGTGGGAGTGGTGTGTGTTGTGTAGCGCTGTGGGAGTGGTGTGTGTTGTGGTGTAGCGCTGTGGGAGTGGTGTGGGTTGTGGTGTAGCGCTGTGGGAGTGGTGTGGGTTGTGGTGTAGCGCTGTGGGAGTGGTGTGGGTTGTGGTGTAGCGCTGTGGGAGTGGTGTGGGTTGTGGTGTAGCGCTGTGGGAGTGGTGTGGGAAGTGGTGTAGCGCTGTGGGAGTGGTGTCGACAGTGGTGTAGAGTTGCGGGAGTGGTGTGGGCAGTGGTGTAACGCTGTGGGTGTGGTGTGGGCAGAGGTGCAGTGCTACGGGAGTGGTGTGGTTAGTTCTGTAGAGCTGTGGGAGTGGTGTGGGCATTGGCTAGCGCTTTGGGTGTGGTGTGGGCAGTGGTGTAGCGCTGTGGGAGTGGTGTGGGCAGTGGTGAAACGCTGTGAGAGTGGTGTGGGCAGTGGCGTAACGCTGTGGGAGTGGTGTGGGCAGTGGTGTAACGCTGTGGGAGTGTTATGGGCAGTGGTGTAGCACTGTGGGAGTTGTGTGGGCAGTGGTGTAGTGCTGTGGGAGTGGTGTGGGCATTGGGTTAACGCTGTGGGAGTGGTGTGGGCATTACTGCAGCGTTGTGGGAGTGGTGTGGGTAGTGGTGTAGCGCTGTGGGAGTGGTGTGGGCAGTGGTGTAGCGCTGTGGGAGTGGTATGGGCAGTGGTGTGGGCATTAGTGTAGCGCTGTGGGCGTGGTGTGGGCAGCGGTGTAGTGCCGTGGGATTGGTGAGGGCAGTGGTGTAGTGCTGTGGGAGTGGTGTGTGCTGTGGTGTAGCGCTGTGGGAGTGGTGTGGGCAGTGGTGTAGCGCTGTGGGATTGGTGAGGGCAGTGGTGTAGTGCTGTGGGATTGGTGTGGGCAGTGGTGTAGTGCTATGGGATTGGTGTGGGCAGTGGTGTAGTGCTGTGGGAGTTGTGTGGGCATTAGTTTAGCGCTGCGGGAGTGTTGTTGGTTGTGGTGTAGTGCTGTGGGAGTGGTGTGGGTTGTGGCGTAGCGCTGCTGGAGTGGTGTTTGCCGGGTTGTAGTGCTGTGGGAGTGGTGTGGGCAGTGGTGTAGTGCTGTGGGTGTGGTGTGGGCTGTGGTGTAGTGCTGTGGGAGTGGTGTGTGCAGTGGTGTAGTGCTGTGGGTGTGGTGTGGGCTGTGGTGTAGCGCTGTGGGACTGGTGTGGGCAGTGGTGTAGCGCTGTGGGTGTGGTGTGGGCAGAGGTGTAGTGCTACGGGAGTGGTGTGGTTAGTTCTGTAGATCTGTGGGAGTGGTGTGGGCATTGGCTAGCGCTTTGGGTGTGGTGTGGGCAGTGGTGTAGCGCTGTGGGAGTGTTGTGGTCAGTGGTGTAGCGCTGTGGGTGTGGTGTGGGCAGTGGTGAAACGCTGTGGAGTGGTGTGGGCAGTGGCGTAACGCTGTGGGAGTGGTGTGGTCAGTGGTGTAGTGCTGTGGGAGTGGTGTGGGCAGTGGTGTAGTGCTGCGGGAGTGTTATGGGCAGTGGTGTAGCACTGTGGGAGTAGTTTGGCCAGTGGTGTAGCGCTGTGGGTGTGGTGTGGGCATTGGGTTAACGCTGTGGGAGTGGTGTGGGCATTACTGCAGCGTTGTGGGAGTGGTGTGGGCAGTGGTGTAGCGCTGTGGGAGTGGTATGGGCAGTGGTGTGGGCATTAGTGTAGCGCTGTGGGAGTGTGGTGGGCTTTAGTGTAGCGCTGTGAGAGTGGAGTGGGCAGTGTGTACTCCTGTGGGTGAGGTGTGGGCAGTGTTGTTGCGCTGTGGGAGTGATGTGGGTTGTAGTGTAGCGCTGTGGGCGTGGTGTGGGCAGTGGTGAAGTGATGAGGGGTTAGTGTGGGCAGTGGTGTAGTGCTGTGGGAGTGGTGTGGGCAGTGGTGTAGTCCTGTGGGAGTTGTGTGGGCATTAGTTTAGCGCTGTGGGAGTGGTGTGGGCAGTGGTGTAGCGCTGTGGGAGTGGTGTTGGTTGTGGTGTAGCGCTGTGGGATTGGTGTGGGCATTAGTTTAGCGCTGTGGGAGTTGCGTGGGCTGTGGTGTAGCGCTGTGGGAGTGGTGTGGGTTGTGGTGTAGCAGTGCGGGAGTGGTGATGGCAGTGGTTTAGTGCTTTGGGAGTGTGTTGGGTTGTGGTGTAGCGCTGTGGGAGTGATGTGGGCAGTGGTGTAGCGCTGTGGGAGTGGCGTGGGTTGTGGTGTAGCGCTGTGGGATTGGTGTGGGCAGTGGTTTAGTGCTGTGCGAGTGGTGTGGGCAGTGGTGTAGTGCTGTGGGAGAGGTGTGGGCAGTGGTGTAGCGCTGTGGGTGTGGTGTGGGCTGTGGTGTAGCGCTGCAGGAGTGGTGTGGACAGTGGTTTAGTGCTTTGGGAGTGTGCGGGTTGCGGTGTAGCGCTGTGGGAGTGATGTGGTCAGTGGTGTAGCGCTGGGGGAGTGGTGTGGTCAGTGGTGTAGTGCTCTGGGTATGTTGAGGGCAGTGGTGAGGCGCTGCGGGAGTGATGTGGGCAGTGGTTTAGCGCTGTGGGTGTGGTTTGGGCAGTGGGGTATCGCTGTGGGTGTGGTGTGGGCAGTGGTGCAGTGCTGTGGGAGTGGTGTGGGCATTGGTGTAGTGCTGTGGGAGTGGTGTGGTCAGTGTTGTAACGGTGTGGGAGTGGTGTGGGCATTGGTGTAGCGCTGTGGGAGTGGTGTGTGTTGTGGTGTAGCGCTGTGGGAGTGTTGTGGGCAGTGTTGTAGCGCTGTGGGAGTGGTGTGGGCAGTGGTGTAGTGCTGTGGGAGTGGTGTGGGCAGTGGTGTAACGCTGTGGGAGTGGTGTGGGCAGTGGTGTAGCGCTGTGGGAGTGTTGTGTGATGTGGTTTAGCGCTGTAGGAGTGGTGTGGACAGTGGTTTAGTGCTTTGGGAGTGTGTTGGGTTGTGGTGTAGTGCTCTGGGTGTGGTGTGGGCAGTGGTGTAGCGCTGTGGGAGTGGTGTGGGCAGTGGTGTAGCGCTGTGGGAGTGGTGTGTGCATTGGTGTAGCACAGCGGGAGTGGTGTGGACAGTGGTGTAGTTCTGTGAAAGTGGTGTGGGCAGTGTTGTAGTTCTGTGGGAGTTGTGTGGGCAGTGGTGTTGAGCTGCGGGAGAGGTGTGGGCAGTGGTCCAGCCCTCTGGGAGGGGTGTGGGCAGTGGTGTAGTGCTGTGGGAGTGGTGTGGGCAGTGGTGTAGTGCTGTGGGAGTGGAGTGGGTTGTGGTGTAACGCTGTGGGAGTGGTGTGGGCAGTGGTGTAGCGCTGTGGGAGTGGTGTGGGCAGTGGTGTAGTGCTGTGGGAGTGGAGTGGGTTGTGGTGTAGCGCTGTGGGAGTGGTGAGGGCAGTGGTGTAGCGCTGTGGGAGTGGTGTGTGTTGTGGTGTAGCGCTGTGGGAGTGGTGTGGGCAGTGTTGTAGCGCTGTGGGAGTGGTGTGGGCAGTGGCGTAGTGCTGTGGGAGTGGTGTGGGCAGTGGTGTAACGCTGTGGGAGTGGTGTGGGCAGTGGTGTAGCGCTGTGGGAGTGGTGTGGGTAGTGGTGTAGCGCTGTGGGAGTGGTGTGGGAAGTGGTGTAGCGCTGTGGGAGTGGTGTCGACAGTGGTGTAGAGTTGCGGGAGTGGTGTGGGCAGTGGTGTAACGCTGTGGGTGTGGTGTGGGCAGAGGTGTAGTGCTACGGGAGTGGTGTGGTTAGTTCTGTAGAGCTGTGGGAGTGGTGTGGGCATTGGTGTAGCGCTGTGGGAGTGGTGTGTGTTGTGTTGTAGCGCTGTGGGAGTGGTGTGGGCAGTGTTGTAGCGCTGTGGGAGTGGTGTGGGCAGTGGCGTAGTGCTGTGGGAGTGGTGTGGGCAGTGGTGTAACGCTGTGGGAGTGGTGTGGGCAGTGGTGTAGCGCTGTGGGAGTGGTGTGGGCAGTGGTGTAGCGCTGTGGGAGTGGTGTGTGCATTGGTGTAGCACAGCGGGAGTGGTGTGGACAGTGGTGTAGTTCTGTGAAAGTGGTGTGGGCAGTGTTGTAGTTCTGTGGGAGTTGTGTGGGCAGTGGTGTTGAGCTGCGGGAGAGGTGTGGGCAGTGGTCCAGCCCTCTGGGAGGGGTGTGGGCAGTGGTGTAGTGCTGTGGGAGTGGTGTGGGCAGTGGTGTAGTGCTGTGGGAGTGGAGTGGGTTGTGGTGTAACGCTGTGGGAGTGGTGTGGGCAGTGGTGTAGCGCTGTGGGAGTGGTGTGGGCAGTGGTGTAGTGCTGTGGGAGTGGAGTGGGTTGTGGTGTAGCGCTGTGGGAGTGGTGAGGGCAGTGGTGTAGCGCTGTGGGAGTGGTGTGTGTTGTGGTGTAGCGCTGTGGGAGTGGTGTGGGCAGTGTTGTAGCGCTGTGGGAGTGGTGTGGGCAGTGGCGTAGCGCTGTGGGAGTGGTGTGGGCAGTGGTGTAACGCTGTGGGAGTGGTGTGGGCAGTGGTGTAGCGCTGTGGGAGTGGTGTGGGAAGTGGTGTAGCGCTGTGGGAGTGGTGTCGACAGTGGTGTAGAGTTGCGGGAGTGGTGTGGGCAGTGGTGTAGTGCTGTGGGATTGGTGTGGGCAGTGGTGTAGTGCTGTGGGAGTTGTGTGGGCATTAGTTTAGCGCTGCGGGAGTGTTGTTGGTTGTGGTGTAGTGCTGTGGGAGTGGTGTGGGTTGTGGCGTAGCGCTGCTGGAGTGGTGTTTGCCGGGTTGTAGTGCTGTGGGAGTGGTGTGGGCAGTGGTGTAGTGCTGTGGGTGTGGTGTTGGCTGTGGTGTAGTGCTGTGGGAGTAGTGTGAGCAGTGGTGTAGTGCTGTGGGTGTGGTGTGGGCTGTGGTGTAGCGCTGTGGGACTGGTCTGGGCAGTGGTGTAGCGCTGTGGGAGTGGTGTGGGCAGTGGTGTAGTGCTGCGGGAGTGGTGTCGACAGTGGTGTAGAGCTGTGGGAATGGTGTGGGCAGTGGTGTAACGCTGTGGGTGTGGTGTGGGCAGAGGTGTAGTGCTACGGGAGTGGTGTGGTTAGTTCTGTAGATCTGTGGGAGTGGTGTGGGCATTGGCTAGCACTTTGGGAGTGGTGTGGGCAGTGGTGTAGCGCTGTGGGAGTGTTGTGGTCAGTGGTGTAGCGCTGTGGGTGTGGTGTGGGCAGTGGTGAAACGCTGTGGAGTGGTGTGGGCAGTGGCGTAACGCTGTGGGAGTGGTGTGGTCAGTGGTGTAGTGCTGTGGGAGTGGTGTGGGCAGTGGTGTAGTGCTGCGGGAGTGTTATGGGCAGTGGTGTAGCACTGTGGGAGTAGTTTGGCCAGTGGTGTAGCGCTGTGGGTGTGGTGTGGGCATTGGGTTAACGCTGTGGGAGTGGTGTGGGCATTACTGCAGCGTTGTGGGAGTGGTGTGGGCAGTGGTGTAGCGCTGTGGGAGTGGTGTGGGCATTAGTGTAGCGCTGTGGGAGTGTGGTGGGCTTTAGTGTAGCGCTGTGAGAGTGGAGTGGGCAGTGTGTACTCCTGTGGGTGAGGTGTGGGCAGTGTTGTTGCGCTGTGGGAGTGATGTGGGTTGTAGTGTAGCGCTGTGGGCGTGGTGTGGGCAGCGGTGTAGTGCCGTGGGAGTGGTGTGGGCAGTGGTGAAGTGATGAGGGGTTAGTGTGGGCAGTGGTGTAGTGCTGTGGGAGTGGTGTGGGCAGTGGTGTAGTGCTGTGGGAGTGGTGTGGGCAGTGGTGTAGTCCTGTGGGAGTTGTGTGGGCATTAGTTTAGCGCTGTGGGAGTGGTGTGGGCAGTGGTGTAGCGCTGTGGGAGTGGTGTGGGTTGTGGTGTAGCAGTGCGGGAGTGGTGATGGCAGTGGTTTAGTGCTTTGGGAGTGTGTTGGGTTGTGGTGTAGCGCTGTGGGAGTGATGTGGGCAGTGGTGTAGCGCTGTGGGAGTGGCGTGGGTTGTGGTGTAGCGCTGTGGGATTGGTGTGGGCAGTGGTTTAGTGCTGTGCGAGTGGTGTGGGCAGTGGTGTAGTGCTGTGGGAGAGGTGTGGGCAGTGGTGTAGCGCTGTGGGTGTGGTGTGGGCTGTGGTGTAGCGCTGCAGGAGTGGTGTGGACAGTGGTTTAGTGCTTTGGGAGTGTGCGGGTTGCGGTGTAGCGCTGTGGGAGTGATGTGGTCAGTGGTGTAGCGCTGGGGGAGTGGTGTGGTCAGTGGTGTAGTGCTCTGGGTATGTTGAGGGCAGTGGTGAGGCGCTGCGGGAGTGATGTGGGCAGTGGTTTAGCGCTGTGGGTGTGGTTTGGGCAGTGGGGTATCGCTGTGGGTGTGGTGTGGGCAGTGGTGCAGTGCTGTGGGAGTGGTGTGGGCATTGGTGTAGTGCTGTGGGAGTGGTGTGGTCAGTGTTGTAACGGTGTGGGAGTGGTGTGGGCATTGGTGTAGCGCTGTGGGAGTGGTGTGTGTTGTGGTGTAGCGCTGTGGGAGTGTTGTGGGCAGTGTTGTAGCGCTGTGGGAGTGGTGTGGGCAGTGGTGTAGTGCTGTGGGAGTGGTGTGGGCAGTGGTGTAACGCTGTGGGAGTGGTGTGGGCAGTGGTGTAGCGCTGTGGGAGTGTTGTGTGATGTGGTTTAGCGCTGTAGGAGTGGTGTGGACAGTGGTTTAGTGCTTTGGGAGTGTGTTGGGTTGTGGTGTAGTGCTCTGGGTGTGGTGTGGGCAGTGGTGTAGCGCTGTGGGAGTGGTGTGGGCAGTGGTGTAGCGCTGTGGGAGTGGTGTGTGCATTGGTGTAGCACAGCGGGAGTGGTGTGGACAGTGGTGTAGTTCTGTGAAAGTGGTGTGGGCAGTGTTGTAGTTCTGTGGGAGTTGTGTGGGCAGTGGTGTTGAGCTGCGGGAGAGGTGTGGGCAGTGGTCCAGCCCTCTGGGAGGGGTGTGGGCAGTGGTGTAGTGCTGTGGGAGTGGTGTGGGCAGTGGTGTAGTGCTGTGGGAGTGGAGTGGGTTGTGGTGTAACGCTGTGGGAGTGGTGTGGGCAGTGGTGTAGCGCTGTGGGAGTGGTGTGGGCAGTGGTGTAGTGCTGTGGGAGTGGAGTGGGTTGTGGTGTAGCGCTGTGGGAGTGGTGAGGGCAGTGGTGTAGCGCTGTGGGAGTGGTGTGTGTTGTGGTGTAGCGCTGTGGGAGTGGTGTGGGCAGTGTTGTAGCGCTGTGGGAGTGGTGTGGGCAGTGGCGTAGTGCTGTGGGAGTGGTGTGGGCAGTGGTGTAACGCTGTGGGAGTGGTGTGGGCAGTGGTGTAGCGCTGTGGGAGTGGTGTGGGTAGTGGTGTAGCGCTGTGGGAGTGGTGTGGGAAGTGGTGTAGCGCTGTGGGAGTGGTGTCGACAGTGGTGTAGAGTTGCGGGAGTGGTGTGGGCAGTGGTGTAACGCTGTGGGTGTGGTGTGGGCAGAGGTGTAGTGCTACGGGAGTGGTGTGGTTAGTTCTGTAGAGCTGTGGGAGTGGTGTGGGCATTGGTGTAGCGCTGTGGGAGTGGTGTGTGTTGTGGTGTAGCGCTGTGGGAGTGGTGTGGGCAGTGTTGTAGCGCTGTGGGAGTGGTGTGGGCAGTGGCGTAGTGCTGTGGGAGTGGTGTGGGCAGTGGTGTAACGCTGTGGGAGTGGTGTGGGCAGTGGTGTAGCGCTGTGGGAGTGGTGTGGGCAGTGGTGTAGCGCTGTGGGAGTGGTGTGTGCATTGGTGTAGCACAGCGGGAGTGGTGTGGACAGTGGTGTAGTTCTGTGAAAGTGGTGTGGGCAGTGTTGTAGTTCTGTGGGAGTTGTGTGGGCAGTGGTGTTGAGCTGCGGGAGAGGTGTGGGCAGTGGTCCAGCCCTCTGGGAGGGGTGTGGGCAGTGGTGTAGTGCTGTGGGAGTGGTGTGGGCAGTGGTG
Source organism: Cetorhinus maximus (assembly GCF_964194155.1). Lineage (NCBI taxonomy): Eukaryota > Metazoa > Chordata > Chondrichthyes > Lamniformes > Cetorhinidae > Cetorhinus > Cetorhinus maximus. The sequence continues at coordinate 21,498 of NW_027596337.1, forward strand.
TAGTGCTGTGGGAGTGGAGTGGGTTGTGGTGTAACGCTGTGGGAGTGGTGTGGGCAGTGGTGTAGCGCTGTGGGAGTGGTGTGGGCAGTGGTGTAGTGCTGTGGGAGTGGAGTGGGTTGTGGTGTAGCGCTGTGGGAGTGGTGAGGGCAGTGGTGTAGCGCTGTGGGAGTGGTGTGTGTTGTGGCGTAGAGCTGTGGGAGTGGTGTGGGCAGTGGTGTAACGCTGTGGGAGTGGTGTGGGCAGTGGTGTAGCGCTGTGGGAGTGGTGTGGGAAGTGGTGTAGCGCTGTGGGAGTGGTGTCGACAGTGGTGTAGAGTTGCGGGAGTGGTGTGGGCAGTGGTGTAACGCTGTGGGTGTGGTGTGGGCAGAGGTGTAGTGCTACGGGAGTGGTGTGGTTAGTTCTGTAGAGCTGTGGGAGTGGTGTGGGCATTGGTGTAGCGCTGTGGGAGTGGTGTGTGTTGTGGTGTAGCGCTGTGGGAGTGGTGTGGGCAGTGTTGTAGCGCTGTGGGAGTGGTGTGGGCAGTGGCGTAGTGCTGTGGGAGTGGTGTGGGCAGTGGTGTAACGCTGTGGGAGTGGTGTGGGCAGTGGTGTAGCGCTGTGGGAGTGGTGTGGGTAGTGGTGTAGCGCTGTGGGAGTGGTGTGGGAAGTGGTGTAGCGCTGTGGGAGTGGTGTCGACAGTGGTGTAGAGTTGCGGGAGTGGTGTGGGCAGTGGTGTAACGCTGTGGGTGTGGTGTGGGCAGAGGTGTAGTGCTACGGGAGTGGTGTGGTTAGTTCTGTAGAGCTGTGGGAGTGGTGTGGGCATTGGCTAGCGCTTTGGGTGTGGTGTGGGCAGTGGTGTAGCGCTGCGGGAGTGTTGTTGGTTGTGGTGTAGTGCTGCGGGAGTGGTGTGGGCAGTGGTGTAGCGCTGTGGGAGTGGTGTGGGCAGTGGTGTAGCACTGTGGGAGTGTTGTGGGCAGTGGTGCTGAGCTGTGGGAGTGGTGTGGGTTGTGGTGTAGCGCTGTGGGAGTGGTGTGGGCATTCGTCTAGTGCTGTGGGAGTGGTGTGGGCAATGGTGCTGAGCTGTGGGAGTGGTGTGGGCAATGGTGTAGCGCTGTGGGAGTCGTGTGGGTTGTGGTGTAGCGCTGTGGGAGTGGTGTGGGCAGTGGTGTAGTGCTGTGGGAGTGGTGTGGGCAATGGTGTAGCGCTGTGGGAGTCGTGTGGGTTGTGGTGTAGCATTGTGGGAGTGGTGTGGGCAGTGGTGTAGCGCTGTGGGAGTGGTGTGGGCAGTGGTGTAGCGCTGTGGGAGTGGTGTGGGCAGTGGTGTAGCGCTGTGGGTGTGGTGTGGGCAGTGGTGTAGCGCTGTAGGAGTTGTGTGGGCAGTGGTTTAGCGCTGTGGGTGTGGTGTGGGCAGTGGTGTAGCACTGTGGGAGTGGTGTGGGCAGTGGTGTAGCGCTGTGGGATTGGTGTGGGCAGTGGTGTAGCGCTGTGCAAGTGGCATGGGCAGTGGTGTAGCGCTGTGGGAGTGGTGTGGGCAGTGGTGTAGCGCTGTGGGAGTGGTGTGGGTTGTGGTGTAGCACTGTGGGAGTTGTGTGGGCAGTGGTGTAGCGCTGTGGGAGTGGTGTGGGCAATGGTGTAGCGGTGTGGGAGTGGTGTGGGCAATGGTGTATTGCTGTGGGTGTGGTGTGGGTTGTGGTGTAGCGCTGTGGGAGTGGTGAGGGTTGTGGTGTAGCGCTGTGGGAGCGGTGTGGGTTGTGGTGTAGTGTTGCGGGATTGTTGTGGGCAGTGGTGTAGCGCTGTGGGAGTGGTGTGGGCAGTGGTGTAGCGCTGTGGGAGTGGTGTGGGTTGTGGTGTAGCGCTGTGGGATTGGTGTGGACAGTGGTGCAGTGCTGCGGGAGTGGTATGGGCAGTGGTGTAGCGCTGTGGGAGTGGTGTGGGTTGTGGTGTAGCGCTGTGGGAGTGGTGTGGGTTGTGTTGTAGCACTGTGGGAGTGGTGTGGGCAGTGGTTTAGTGCTTTGGGAGTTGCGTGGGCTGTGGTGTAGCGCTGTGGGAGTGGTGTGGGTTGTGGTGTAGCGCTGCGGGAGTGGTGATGGCAGTGGTTTAGTGCTTTGGCAGTGTGTTGGGTTGTGGTGTAGCGCTGTAGGAGTGATGTGGGCAGTGGTGTAGCGCTGTGGGAGTGGTGTGGGCAGTGGTCAAGCGCTGTGGGAGTGGTCTGGGCAGTGGTGTAGTGCTGTGGGAGTGGTGTGGGCAGTGTGTAGTGCTGTGGGAGTGGTGTGGGCAGTGGTGTAGCGCTGTGGGAGTGGTGTGGGCTGTGGTGTAGTGCTGTGGGCGTGGTGTGGGCAGTGGTGTAGTGCTGTGGGAGTGGTGTGGGCAGTGGTGTAGCGCTGTGGGAGTGGTGTGGGCAGTGGTGTAGCGCTGTGGGAGTGGTGTGGGCTGTGGTGTAGTGCTGTGGGCGTGGTGTGGGCAGTGGTGTAGTGCTGTGGGAGTGGTGTGGGCTGTGGTGTAGCGCTGCAGGAGTGGCGTGGACAGTGTTTTAGTGCTTTGGGAGTGTGTGGGTTGCGGTGTAGCGCTGTGGGAGTGGTGTGGGCAGTGGTGTAGCGCTGTGGGAGTGGTGTGGGCAGTGGTGTAGTGCTGTGGGAGTGGAGTGGGTTGTGGTGTAGCGCTGTGGGAGTGGTGAGGGCAGTGGTGTAGCGCTGTGGGAGTGGTGTGTGTTGTGGTGTAGCGCTGTGGGAGTGGTGTGGGCAGTGTTGTAGCGCTGTGGGAGTGGTGTGGGCAGTGGCGTAGCGCTGTGGGAGTGGTGTGGGCAGTGGTGTAACGCTGTGGGAGTGGTGTGGGCAGTGGTGTAGCGCTGTGGGAGTGGTGTGGGAAGTGGTGTAGCGCTGTGGGAGTGGTGTCGACAGTGGTGTAGAGTTGCGGGAGTGGTGTGGGCAGTGGTGTAACGCTGTGGGTGTGGTGTGGGCAGAGGTGTAGTGCTACGGGAGTGGTGTGGTTAGTTCTGTAGAGCTGTGGGAGTGGTGTGGGCATTGGTGAAGCGCTGTGGGAGTGGTGTGTGTTGTGGTGTAGCGCTGTGGGAGTGGTGTGGGCAGTGTTGTAGCGCTGTGGGAGTGGTGTGGGCAGTGGCGTAGTGCTGTGGGAGTGGTGTGGGCAGTGGTGTAACGCTGTGGGAGTGGTGTGGGCAGTGGTGTAGCGCTGTGGGAGTGGTGTGGGTAGTGGTGTAGCGCTGTGGGAGTGGTGTGGGAAGTGGTGTAGCGCTGTGGGAGTGGTGTCGACAGTGGTGTAGAGTTGCGGGAGTGGTGTGGGCAGTGGTGTAAAGCTGTGGGTGTGGTGTGGGCAGAGGTGTAGTGCTACGGGAGTGGTGTGGTTAGTTCTGTAGAGCTGTGGGAGTGGTGTGGGCATTGGCTAGCGCTTTGGGTGTGGTGTGGGCAGTGGTGTAGCGCTGCGGGAGTGTTGTTGGTTGTGGTGTAGTGCTGTGGGAGTGGTGTGGGTTGTGGTGTAGCGCTGCTGGAGTGGTGTTTGCCGGGGTGTAGTGCTGCAGGAGTGGTGTGGGCAGTGGTGTAGCGCTGTGGGAGTGGTGTGGGCAGTGTTGTAGCACTGTGGGAGTGTTGTGGGCAGTGGTGCTGAGCTGTGGGAGTGGTGTGGGTTGTGGTGTAGCGCTGTGGGAGTGGTGTGGGCATTCGTCTAGTGCTGTGGGAGTGGTGTGGGCAATGGTGCTGAGCTGTGGGAGTGGTGTGGGCAATGGTGTAGCGCTGTGGGAGTCGTGTGGGTTGTGGTGTAGCGCTGTGGGAGTGGTGTGGGCAGTGGTGTAGTGCTGTGGGAGTGGTGTGTGCAATGGTGTAGCGCTGTGGGAGTCGTGTGGGTTGTGGTGTAGCATTGTGGGAGTGGTGTGGGCAGTGGTGTAGCGCTGTGGGAGTGGTGTGGGCAGTGGTGTAGCGCTGTGGGAGTGGTGTGGGCAGTGGTGTAGCGCTGTGGGTGTGGTGTGGGCAGTGGTGTAGCGCTGTAGGAGTTGTGTGGGCAGTGGTTTAGCGCTGTGGGTGTGGTGTGGGCAGTGGTGTAGCACTGTGGGAGTGGTGTGGGCAGTGGTGTAGCGCTGTGGGAGTGGTGTGGGCAGTGGTCAATCGCTGTGCAAGTGGCATGGGCAGTGGTGTAGCGCTGTGGGAGTGGTGTGGGCAGTGGTGTAGCGCTGTGGGAGTGGTGTGGGTTGTGGTGTAGCACTGTGGGAGTTGTGTGGGCAGTGGTGTAGCGCTGTGGGAGTGGTGTGGGCAATGGTGTAGCGGTGTGGGAGTGGTGTGGGCAATGGTGTATTGCTGTGGGTGTGGTGTGGGTTGTGGTGTAGCGCTGTGGGAGTGGTGAGGGTTGTGGTGTAGCGCTGTGGGAGTGGTGTGGGTTGTGGTGTAGCGCTGCGGGATTGTTGTGGGCAGTGGTGTAGCGCTGTGGGAGTGGTGTGGGCAGTGGTGTAGCGCTGTGGGAGTGGTGTGGGTTGTGGTGTAGCGCTGTGGGATTGGTGTGGACAGTGGTGCAGTGCTGCGGGAGTGGTGTGGGCAGTGGTTTAGTGCTTTGGGAGTTGCGTGGGCTGTGGTGTAGCGCTGTGGGAGTGGTGTGGGTTGTGGTGTAGCGCTGCGGGAGTGGTGATGGCAGTGGTTTAGTGCTTTGGGAGTGTGTTGGGTTGTGGTGTAGCGCTGTAGGAGTGATGTGGGCAGTGGTGTAGCGCTGTGGGAGTGGTGTGGGCAGTGGTGTAGCGCTGTGGGTGTGGTGTGGGCTGTGGTGTAGTGCTGTGGGAGTGGTGTGGGCTGTGGTGTAGTGCTGTGGGAGTGGTGTGGGCAGTGGTGTAGTGCTGTGGGAGTGGTGTGGGCAGTGGTGTAGTGCTGTGGGAGTGGTGTGGGCTGTGGTGTAGCGCTGTGGGAGTGGTGTGGGCTGTGGTGTAGTGCTGTGGGTGTGGTGTGGGTAGTGGTGTAGTGCTGTGGGAGTGGTGTGGGCTGTGGTGTAGTGCTCTGGGTATGTTAAGGGCAGTGGTGAGGCGCTGCGGGAGTGATGTGAGCAGTGGTCTAGCGCTGCAGAAGTAGTGTGGGCAGTGGTCCAGCACTGTGGGAGTGGTGTGGGTTGTGGTGTAGCGCTGTGGGAGTGGTGTGGGCAGTGGTGTAGCGCTGTGGGAGTGGTGTGGGCAGTGGTGTAGCGCTGTGGGAGTGGTGAGGGCAGTGGTGTAGTGCTGTGGGTGTGGTTTGGGCAGTGGGGTATCGCTGTGGGAGTGGTGTGGGTAGTGGTGTAGCGCTGTGGGAGTGGAGTGGGTTGTGGTGTAGCGCTATGGGAGTGGTGTGGGCATTGGTGTAGCACTGTAAGCGTGGTGTGGGTTGTGGTGTAGCGCTATGGGAGTGGTGTGGGCAGTGGTGTAGCGCTGTGGGAGTGGTGTGGGCAGTGGTCAATCGCTGTGGGTGTGGTGTGGTCGGTGGTGTAGTGCTGTGCGAGTGGTGTGGGCAGTGGTGTAGTGCTGTGGGAGTGGTGTGGTCAGTGTTGTAACGCTGTGGGAGTGGTGTGGGTAGTGTTGTAGCGCTGTGGGAGTGTTGTGTGATGTGGTGTAGCGCTGGGGGAGTGGTGTGGACAGTGGTTTAGTGCTTTGGGAGTGTGTTGGGTTGTGGTGTAGCGCTGTGGGAGTGGTGTGGGCACTTGTGCAGCACTGTGGGAGTGGTGTGGGCAGTGGTGTAGTGCTCTGGGTGTGGTGTGGGCAGTGGTGTAGCGCTGTGGGAGTGGTGTGGTCAGTGGTGTAGTGCTGTGGGATTGGTGTGGGCAGTGGTGTAGCGCTGTGGGAGTGGTGTGGGCAGTGGTGTAGTGCTGTGGGATTGGTGTGGGCAGTGGTGTAGCGCTGTGGGAGTGGTGTGGGCAGTGGTGTAGTGCTGCGGGAGTGGTGTGTGCATTGGTGTAGCGCAGCGGGAGTGGTGTGGACAGTGGTGTAGCGCTATGGGAGTGGTATGGGTTTTGTTGTAGCGCTGTGGGAAATGTGTGGGCAGCGGTGTAGCCCTGAGGGAGTGGTGTGGGCAGTGGTGTAGTTCTGTGAAAGTGGTGTGGGCAGTGTTGTAGTTCTGTGGGAGTTGTGTGGGCAGTGGTGTAGTGCTTTGGGACTGGTGTGGGCAGTGGTGTTGAGCTGCGGGAGAGGTGTGGGCAGTGGTGTAGCGCTGTGGAAGTGGTGTGGGCAGGGGTGCAGTGCTGTGGGAGTGGTGTGGGCAGTGGTGTAGCGCTGTGGGAGTGGTGTGGGCAGTGGTGTAGTGCTGTGGGAGTGGTGTGGTTTGTGGTGTAGCGCTGTGGGAGTGGTGAGGGCAGTGGTGTAGCGCTGTGGGAGTGGTGTGGGCATTGGTGTAGCGCTGTGGGAGTGGTGTGTGTTGTGGTGTAGCACTGTGGGAGTGTTGTGGGCAGTGTTGTAGCGCTGTGGGAGTGGTGTGGACAGTGGTGTAGTGCTGTGGGAGTGGTGTGGGCAGTGGTGTAACGCTGTGGGAGTGGTGTGGGCAGTGGTGTAGCGCTGTGGGAGTGGTGTGGGCAGTGGTGTAGCGCTGTGGGAGTGGTGTGGGCAGTGGTGTAGCGCTATGGGAGTGGTTTGGGCAGTGGTGTAGCGCTGTGGGAGTGGTGTGGTCAGTGGTGTAGCGCTGTGGGAGTGGTGTGGGCAGTGCTGTAGCGCTGTGGGAGTGGTATGGCCAGCGGTGTAGTGCTATGAGAGTGGTGTGGGTTGTGGTGTAGCGCTGTGGGAGTGATTTGGGTTGTGGTGTAGCGCTGTGGGAGTGGTGTGGGCAGTGGTGTAGCGCTGTGGGAGTGGTGTGGGCAGTGGTGTAGCGCTGCGGGAATGGTGTGGGCAGTGCTGTTTTGCTGTGGGAGTGGTGTGGGCATTAGTGTAGCACTGTGGGAGTGGTGTGGGCAGTGGTGTAGTGTTGTTGGAGTGTTGTGGGTATTGGTGTAGCGCTGTGGGAGTGGTGTGGGCAGTGGTGTAGCGCTGTGGGAGTGGTGTGGGCAGTGGTGTAGCGCTGCGTGAGTGGTGTGGGCAGTGGTGTAGCGCTGTGGGTGTGGTGTGGGCAGTGGTGTTGTTCTGTGGGAGTGGTGTCGGCAGTGGTGACGTGCTGTGGGAGTGGTGTGGGCAGTGGTGTTGTGCTGTGGGAGTGGTGTCGGCAGTGGTGCAGTGCTGTGGGAGTGGTGTGGGCAGTAGTGTAGTGCTGTGGGAGTGGTGTGGGCAGAGGTGTAGTGCTGTGGGATTGGTGTGAGCAGTGGTGTAGTGCTGTGGAAGTGTTGTGGGCATTAGCTTATCGCTGTGTGTGTGCTGTGGGTTGAGGAGTAGAGCTGCGAGAATGGTGTCATCATTGGTTTAGCGGTGTGGGTGAGGCGTGGGCAGTGTTGTAACGCTCTGGGAGTGGTGTGGGCAGTGGTGTACGGTGTGGGAGAGGTGTGGGCAGTGGTGTAGTGCTGTGGGAGTGGTGTGGGCTGTGGTGTAGCGCTGTGGGAGTGGTGTGGGCAGTGGTGTAGTGCTGTGGGTGTGGTCTGTTTGGTGGTGTAACGCTGTGGGAGTGGTTTGGGCAGTGGTGTATTGCTGTGGATGTGGTCTGTTTTGTGGTGTAGCTCTGTGTGATTGGTGTGGGCAGTGGTGTAGTGCTGAGGGGGAGAAGTCGGCAGTGGTGCAGCGCAGCGGGTGTGGTGCGGGCAGTGGTCTAGCGCTGTGCGTGTGGTGTGGGCAGTGGTGTCGCGCTATGGGAGTGCTTTGGGGAGTGGTGTCGCGCTGTGGGAGTGGTGTGGGCAGTGGTGTAGCGCTGTGGGAGTGGTTTGGGCAGTGGTGTAGCGCTGTGGGAGTGATGTGGGCAGTGGCGTAGTGCTGTGGGAGTGGTGTGGGCAGTCATGTAGCGCTGTGTGGTGTAAACTATTTAAACAGTGCTCCCAGTCATAAACACGATGTCAACAGTGCCCCATTATAAACTTTATATAAACAGCTCCCCCATCATAAACACTATATAAACTACACCCCCATCATGAACACTATATAAACAGTGCCCCATCATAAACACTATATAAACATTGCCCCCATCATAAACACTATATAAACAGTGCCCCCATCATAAACACTATATAAACAGTGCCCCATCATAAACACTATATAAACAGTGCCCACATCATAAACACTATATAATCAGTGCCCCCATCAGAAAAACACAATTTAACCGGTGCCCCCATCGTAAACCCTATATAAGCTGTGCCCCCATCATAAACACGATATAAACAGTGCCCACATCATAAACACTATATAATCAGTGCCCCCACCAGAAAAACACTATTTAAACAGTGCCCCATCATAAACACTATTTAAACAGTGCCCCCATCATAAACACTATATAAACAGTGCCCCCAACATAAACCCTATTTAAACAGCGCCCCCATCATAAACACTATTTAAACAGTGCCCCATCATAAACACTATATAAACAGTGCCCCCATCATAAACACTATTTAACAGTGCCCCCATCATAAACACTATATAAATTGAGCCACCATCATAAACCCTATTTAAACAGCGCCCCCATCATAAACACTATTTAAACAGTGCCCCATCTTAAACACTATTTAAACAGTGCACCCATCATAAACACTATATAAACAAGGCCTCCATCATAAACACTATTTAAACAGTGCCCCCATCATAAACAATATATAAACAGTGCCCTCATCATATACACTATATAAACAGTGCCCCATCATAAACACTATTTAAACAGTGTCCCCAACATAAACACTATTTAAACAGTGCCCCCATCATAAACACTATATAAACAGTGCCCCCATCATAAACACTATATAAACAGTGCCCCATCATAAACACTGTTTAAACAGTGCCCCCATCATAAACTCAATTTAACCGCTGCCCCCATCGTAAATCCTATTTAAACAGTGCCTCATCATAAAGACTATTTAAACAGTGCCCCCATCATAAACACTATATAAACAGTGCCCCCATCATAAACACTATATAAACAGTGCCTCCATCATAAACACTGTTTATACTGTGCCCCTATCATAAACACTATATAAACAGTGCCCCATCATAAATACTATTTAAACAGTGCCCTCATCATAAACACAATTTAAACAGTGCCCCCATCATAAACAATATATAAACACTGCCCTTCATCATAAACACAATTTAAACAGTGCCCCCATCATAAACAATATATAAACACTGCCCTTCATCATAAACACTATATAAACAGTGCCCACATGATAAACACTATTTAAACAGTGCCCCATCAGAAACACTATTTAAACAGTGCCCACATCATAAACAGTATTTAAACAGTGCCCCATCATAAACACTATTTAAACAATGCCCACATCATAAACACTATATAAACAGCGCGCTCATTGTAAACACTATATAAACAGTGCCCCCATCACAAACACTATATAAACAGTGCCCCCATCATAAACATTATATAAACAGCACCCCCATCATAACACTATATAAACAGTTCCCACATCATAAACACTATACAAACAGTGTCCACATCATAAACACTATATAAACAGTGCCCAATCAGAAACACTATCTAAACAGTGCCCCCATCATAAGCACTATATAAACAGAGTCCCCATCATAAACACAATATAAACAGTCTCCCCATCATAAACACAATTTAACCGGTGCCCCCATCATAAACCCTATTTAAACAGTGCCGCCATCATAAACACTATAAAAACAGCGCCCCCATCATAAACACTATATAAACAGTGTCCCCATCCTAAACACTGTTTAAACAGATCCAAAATCATAAGCACTATTTAAACAGTGCCCCCATCATAAACACTATTTAAATAGTGGCCCCATCATAAACACTATATACACAGTGTCCCATCATAAACCCTGTATAAACAGCGCCCCCATCATAAATACTGTTTAAACAGTGCCCACATCATAAACACTGTATAAACAGTGCCCCCATCATAAACAGTATAAAAACAGAGCCCCCATCAGAAAAACACAATTTAAAAAGTGCCCCCATCATAAACACAATATAAACGGTGCCCCCATCATAAATCCTATTTAAACAGTGCCCCATCATAAACACTTTATTTACAGTGCCCCATCATAAACACAATTTAAGCAGTGCCCCATCATAAACACTATATAAACAGTGCCCCCATCATAAGCCCTAATTAAACTGTGTCCCCATCATAAACACTATATAAACAGTGCACCCATCATAAACACTATTTAAACAAGGCCTCCATCATAAACACTATTTAAACAGTGCCCCCATCATAAACAATATATAAACAGTGCCCCCATCATAAACACTATATAAACAGTGCCCCCATCATAAACACTGTTTAAACAGTGTCCCCATTATATACACTATATAAACAGTGCCCCCATCATAATCACTATATAAACAGTGCCCCCAGCATAAACACTGTTTAAACGGTGCCCCCATCATAAACACTATATAAACAGTGCCCACATCATAAACACTACAGAAACAGTGCCCCCATTATAAACACTATATAAACAGTGCCCACATCATAAACACTACAGAAACAGTGCCCCATCATAAACACTATTTAAACAGTGCCACCATCATAAACACTATATAAACGGTGCCCCCATCCTAAACACAATTTAACCGGTGCCCCCATCGTAAAACCTATTTAAACAGTGCCTCATCATAAAGACTATTTAAACAGTGCCCCCATCATAAACACTATATAAACAGTGCCCCCCTCATAAACACTATTTAAACAGTGCCCCCATCATAAACACTATATAAACAGAGCCCCCATCATAAACACTATATAAACAGAGTTCCCATCATAAACACTATATAAACAGTGCCCCCATCATAAACCGTATGTAAACAGAGTCCCCATCATAAACAATATATAAACAGTGTCCCCATCATAAACACAATTTAACCGGTGCCCCCATCGTAAACCCTATTTAAACAGTGCCGCCATCATAAACACTATATAAACAGCGCCTCCATCATAAACACTATATAAACAGTGTCCCCATCGAAAACACTGTTTAAACAGATCCAAATTCATAAACACTATTTAGACAGTGCCCCCATCATACACACTATTTAAATAGTGGCCCCATCATAAACACTATATAAACAGTGCACCCATCATTAAAACTATATAAACAGTGCCCCAACATAAACACTATATAAACAGTGCCCCAACATAAACACTATACAAACAGTGCCCCCATCATAAACACTATATAAACAGTGCCCCAACATAAACACTATATAAACAGTGCCCCCATCATAAACACTATATAAACAGTGCCCACATCATAAACACTACAGAAACAGTGCCCCATCATAAACACTATTTAAACAGTGCCACCATCATAAGCACTATATAAACAGTGCCCCCATCATAAACACAATTTAACCGGTGCCCCCATCGTAAAACCTATTTAAACAGTGCCCCCATCATAAAGACTATTTAAACAGTGCCCCCATCATAAACACTATATAAACAGTGCCTCATCATAAAGACTATTTAAACAGTGCCCCCATCATAAACACTATATAAACAGTGCCCCCATCATAAAAACTATATAAACAGTGCCCCATCATAAACACTATATAAACAGTGCACAATCAGAAACACTATCTAAACAGTGCCCCCATCATAAACACTATGTAAACAGTGCCCCCATCATAAACGCTGTTTAAACAGTGTCCCCATTATATACACTATATAAACAGTGCCCCCATCATAAACACTATATAAACAGTGCCCCCAGCATAAACACTGTTTAAACGGTGCCCCCATCATAAACTCTATATAAACTGTGCCCCCATTATAGACCCTTTATAAACAGCTCCCCCCACATAAACACTGTTTAAACAGTGCCCCCATCATAAACATTATATAAACAGCACCCCCATCATAACACTATATAAACAGTTCCCACATCATAAACACTATATAAACAGTGTCCCCATTATAAACACTATATACACAGTTCCCACATAATAAACACTATATAAACAGTGCCCAATCATAAACACTATTTAAACAGTGCCCCCATCATAAACCCTGTATAAACAGAGTCCCCATTATAAACACTATATAAACAGTCTCCCCATCATAAACACAATTCAACCTGTGCCCCCATCGTAAACCCTATTTAAACAGTGCCGCCATCATAAACACTATATAAACAGCGCCCCCATCATAAACACTATATAAACAGTATACCCACCCAAAACACTATATAAACAGTACCCCCATCATAAACCTTATATAAACATTGCCCCCATCATAATCACTATATAAACAGTGCCCCCATCATGAACACTATATAAACAGGGCCCAAATCAGAAACACTATATAAACAGTGCCCCATCATAAACACTATATAAACAGAGACCCATCCTAAACTGTATATAAACAGTGGCACATCATAAACTCTATATAAACAGTGCCCCATCATAAACACTATATAAACAGTGCCCCCATCATAAACACTGTATAAACAGAGCCCAAATCAGAAACACTATATAAACAGTGCCCCATCATAAACACTATACAAACAGAGACCCATCCTAAACTGTATATAAACAGTGGCACATCATAAACTCTATATAAACAGTGCCCCATCATAAACACTATATAAACAGCGCTCCCATCATAAACACTATTTAAACAGTTCCCACATCATAAACAGTATTTAAACAGTGCCCCCATCATAAACACTATATAAACAGTGCCCCCATGATAAACACTATATAAACAGTGCCCCCATCATAAACACTATATAAACAGTGCCCCCATGATAAACACTATATAAACAGTGCACCATCATAAACACTATTTAAACAGTGCCCCCATCATAAACACTGTATCAACAGTGCCCCATCATAAACACTATATAAACAGTGCCCACATCATAAACACTATATAAACAGTGCCCCATCATAAAAACTATAAAAACAGTGCCCCCATCGTAAACACTACATAAACAGTGCCCCATCATAAACACTATTAAAACAGTGCCCCCATCATAAACTCTATATAAACAGTGTCCCCATCATAAACACTATATAAAGAGCGCCCCCATCATAAACACTATTTAAACAGTGTCCCCATAATAAACACTATATAAACAGTGCCCCCATCATAAACACTATATAAACAGAGTCCCCATCATAAACACTATATAAACAGTGCCCCCATCAAAAACACTATATAAACAGCGCCCCCATCACAAACACTATATAAACAGTTACCACATCATATACACTATATAAACAGTGCCCCCATAATAAACACTATGTAAACAGTGCACCATCATAAACACTATATAAACAGCTCCCACATCATAAACACTATATAAACAGTGCCCCAATCATAAACACTATATAAACAGTGTCCCATCATAAACCCTATTTAAACAGTGCCCCGATCATAAACACTATTTAAACAGATCCAACATCATAAACACTATTTAAACAGTGCCTAATCATAAACACTATATAAACAGTGCCCCATCATAAACACTATATAAACAGTGCCCCCATCATGAACCCTATGCAAACGGCTCCCCCATCAAAAACACTGTTTAAACATTGCCCCCATCATAAAAACTATATAAAAAGTGCGCCCATCATAAACACTATATAAACAGTGCCCCATCATAAACACCATATAAACAGTGCCACCAGCATAAACATTATATAAACATCACCCCCATCATATCACTATATCAACAGTTCCCACTTCATAAACACTATATAAACAGTGTCCCCATCATAAACAATATATAAACAGTTCCCATAAGATAAACACTATATAAACAGTGCCCAATCATAAACACTATATAAACATTGTCCCCATCATAAACACAATTTAACCGGTGCCCTCGTCGTAAACCCTAGTGAGAAAGTGCCCCCATCATAAACACTATATAAACTGCGCCCCCATCATAAACACTATTTAAACAGTGCCCCATCATAAACACTATATAAACAGTGCCCCCATCACAAACACTATATAAACAGAGTCCCCATCATAAACACTATATAAAAAGTGCCCCCATCATAAAACCTATATAAACAGAGTCCCCAATATAAAAACTAGATTATCAGTGCCCCCATCATAAACACTATATAAACAGTGCCCCCATCATAAACACTATATAAACAGTGCCCCCATCATAAACACTATATAAACAGCGTCTCCATCATAAACACAATTTAACCGGTGCCCCCATCGTAAACCCTATTTAAACAGTGCCTCCATCATAAACACTATTTAAACAGCGCCCCCATCATAAATACTATTTAAACAGTGCCCCCGTCATAAACACTATATAAACAGTGGCCCCATCATAAACCCTATATAAACAGAGTCCCCATCATAAACACTATATAAACAGCGCCCCCATCATAAACCCTATTTAAACAGGGCCCCATCATAAACACTATTTAAACAGTGCCCCCATCATAAACACTATATAAACAGTGCGCCCATCATAAACCCTATATAAAAAGAGTCCCCATCATAAACACTATGTAAACAGCGCCCCCATCATAAACACTGTTTAAACAGTGCCCCCATCATAAACACTATATAAACAGGGCCCCATCATAAACCCTATTTAAACAGAGCCCCCATCATAAACACCACTTAAACAGTGCCCCCATCATAAACACTATATAAACAGCGGCCCATCATAAACAATATTTAAACATTGCCCCATCATAAACACTGTATAAACAGTGCCCCCATCATAAACACTATTTACACAGTGCCTCCATCATCAACACTATATAAACAGAGCCCCCATCATAAACTCTATATAAACAGTGCCCCCATCATAAACCTTATATAAACTGTGCCCCCATCATAAACACTATATAAACAGTGCCCTCATCATAAACATTATATAAACAGTGCCCCCACCATACACACTATTTAAAAAGTGCCCCCATCATAAAGATTATATAAACAGTGCGCACATCAAAAACACTTTATAAACAGTGCCCCATCATAAACACTATATAAACACTGACCCATCCTAAACACTATATAAACAGTGCCCCCATCATAAACTCTATATAAACAGTGCCCCATCATAAACTCTGTATAAACTGTGCCCCCATTATAAACCCTTTATAAACAGCTCCCCCCACATAAACACTGTTTAAACAGTGCCACCATCATAAATATTATATAAACAGCACCCCAATCATAACACTATATAAACAGTTCCCACATCATAAACACTATATAAACAGTGTCCCCATTATAAACACTATATAAACAGTTCCCACATCATAAACACTATATAAACAATGCCCAATCATAAACACTATTTAAACAGTGTCCCCATAATAAACACTATATAAACAGTGCCCCCATCATAAACACTATATAAACAGAGTCCCCATCATAAACACTATATAAACAGTGCCCCCATCAAAAACACTATATAAACAGCGCCCCCATCAGAAGCACTATATAAACAGTTACCACATCATATACACTATATAAACAGTGCCCCCATAATAAACACTATGTAAACAGTGCCCCATCATAAACACTATATAAACAGCTCCCCCATCATAAACACTATATAAACAGTGCCCCCATCATAAAAAATTATATAAACAGTGTCCCATCATAAACCCTATTTAAACAGTGCCCCGATCATAAACACTGTTTAAACAGATCCAACATCATAAACACTATTTAAACAGTGCCTCATCATAAACACTATATAAACAGTGCCCCATCATAAACACTATATAAACAGTGCCCCCATCATAAACCCTATGTAAACGGCTCCCCCATCAAAAACACTGTTTAAACATTGCCCCCATCATAAACACTATATAAAATGTGCGCCCATCATAAACACTATATAAACAGTGCCCCATCATAAACACCATATAAACAGTGCCACCAGCATAAACATTATATAAACATCACCCCCATCATAACACTATATCAACAGTTCCCACTTCATAAACACTATATAAACAGTGTCCCCATCATAAACAATATATAAACAGTTCCCACAAGATAAACACTATATAAACAGTGCCCAATCATAAACACTATATAAACATTGTCCCCATCATAAACACAATTTAACCGGTGCCCTCATCGTAAACCCTAGTGAAAAAGTGCCCCCATGATAAACACTATATAAACTGCGCCCCCAACATAAACACTATTTAAACAGTGCCCCATCATAAACACTATATAAACAGTGCCCCCATCATAAACACTATATAAACAGAGTCCCCATCATAAACACTATATAAACAGTGCCCCCATCATAAAACCTATATAAACAGAGTCCCCAATATAAAAACTAGATTATCAGTGCCCCCATCATAAACACTATATAAACAGTGCCCCCATCATAAACACTATATAAACAGTGTCTCCATCATAAACACAATTTAACCGGTGCCCCCATCGTAAACCCTATTTAAACAGTGCCTCCATCATAAACACTATATAAACAGCGCCCCCATCATAAACACTATTTAAACAGTGCCCGTCATAAACACAATATAAACAGTGGCCCCATCATAAACCCTATATAAACAGCGCCCCCATCATAAACCCTATTTAAACAGGGCCCCATCATAAACACTATTTAAACAGTGCCCCCATCATAAACACTATATAAACAGTGCGCCCATCATAAACCCTATATAAAAAGAGTCCCCATCATAAACACTATGTAAACATCGCCCCCATCTTAAACACTGTTTAAACAGTGCCCCCATCATAAACACTATATAAACAGTGCCCCATCATAAACCCTATTTAAACAGAGCCCCCATCATAAACACCACTTAAACAGTGCCCCCATCATAAACACTATATAAACAGCGCCCCCATCATAAACAATATTTAAACATTGCCCCATCATAAACACTGTATAAACAGTGCCCCCATCATAAACACTATTTACACAGTGCCTCCATCATAAACACTATATAAACAGAGCCCCCATCATAAACTCTATATTAACAGTGCCCCCATCATAAACCTTATATAAACTGTCCCCCCATCATAAACACTATATAAACAGTGCCCCCATCATAAACATTATATAAACAGTGCCCCCACCATAAACACTATTTAAAAAGTGCCCCCATCATAAAGATTATATAAACAGTGCCCACATCAAAAACACTTTATAAATAGTGCCCCATCATAAACACTATATAAACACTGACCCAACCTAAACACTATATAAACAGTGCCCCCATCATAAACTCTATATAAACAGTGCCCCATCATAAACTCTATATAAACTGTGCCCCCATTATAAACCCTTTATAAACAGCTCCCCCCACATAAACACTGTTTAAACAGTGCCCCCATCATAAATATTATATAAACAGCACCCCCATCATAACACTATATAAACAGTTCCCACATCATAAACACTATATAAACAGTGTCCCCATTATAAACACCATATAAACAGTTCCCACATCATAAACACTATATAAACAGTGCCCAATCATAAACACTATTTAAACAGTGCCCCCATCATTAACACTATATATACAGAGTCCCCATCATAAACACTATTTAAACAGTGCCCCCATCATAAACCCTGTATAAACAGAGTCCCCATTATAAACACTATATAAACAGTCTCCCCATCATAAACACAATTTAACCTGTGCCCCCATCGTAAACCCTATTTAAACAGTGCCGCCATCATAAACACTATATAAAAAGCGCCCACATCATAAACACTATATAAACAGTATACCCACCCAAAACACTATATAAACAGTACCCCCATCATAAACCTTATATAAACATTGCCCCCATCATAAACACTATACAAACAGTGCCCCCATCATGAACACTATATAAACAGTGCCCAAATCAAAAACACTATATAAACAGTGCCCCATCATAAACCCTATTTAAACAGAGCCCCCATCATAACCACCACTTAAACAGTGCCCCCATCATAAACCATATTTAAACATTGCCCCATCATAAACACTGTACAAACAGTGACCCATCATAAACACTATTTACACAGTGCCTCCATCATAAACACAATATAAACAGAGCCCCCATCATAAACTCTATATAAACAGCGCCCCCATCATTAACACTATATAAACAGCACCCCATCATAAACAATATTTAAACACGTCCCCATCATAAGCAATATATAAACAGTTCCCACATCATAAACACTATATAAAAAGTGCCCCCATCATAAAAACTATTTAAACAGTGCCTCATCATAAACACTATTTAAACAGTGCCCCCATCATAAACACTATATAAACAGTGTCCCATCATAAACCTTATATAAACAGTGCCCAATCATAAATACTATATAAACAATCCCATCATAAACCCTATATAAAAAGGTGCCCCCATCATAAACTATATATAAACAGTGTTCCATCATAAAACCTATATAGACAGTGCCCCCATCATAAACACTATATAAACAGTGCCCCCATCATAAACACTATTTACACAGTGCCCCCATCATAAACCTTATATAAACAGTGCCCTATCATAAACACTATATAAACAGTCCCATCATAAACCCTATATAAAAAGGTGCGCCCATCATAAACTATATATAAACAGTGTTCCATCATAAAACCTATATAGACAGTGCCCCCATCATAAACACTATATAAACAGTGCCCCCATCATAAACACTATATAAACAGTGCCCCATCATAAACACTATATAAACAGTGCCCCCATCATAAACACTATATAAACAGTGCCCCCATCATAAACACTATATAAACAGTGCCCCCAACATAAACACTATATAAACAGTGCCCCCATCATCAACACTATATAAACAGTGCCCCCATCATAAACACTATATAAACAAGTGCCCCCATCATAAACACTATATAAACAGTTACAACATCGTAAACACAATTTAAACAGTACCATCATCATAAACACTATATAAACAGGGCCTCATCATAAACACTATTAAAACACTGCCCCCATCATAAACACTATATAAAAAGTGCCCCCATCATAAACACTATGTAAACAGTGCCCACATCATAAACACTATATTAACAATGCCCCATCATTAGCACTGTTTAAACAGTGCCCACATCATAAACACTATATAAACAGTGCCCCTTCATAAACCCTATTTAAACATTGCACCCATCATAACCACTATATAAGCAGCGTCCCCGTCATAAACACTACATAAACAGTGCCCCATCATAAACACTATATAAACAGTGCCCCATCATAAACACTATATTACCAGTGCCCCATCATAATCACTATTTGAACAGTGCCCCCATCAGAAACACTATTTAAACAGTGCCCCATCATAAACACTATTTAAACAGTTCCCATATCATAAACACTATTTAAACACTGCCCCCATCATAAACACTATATAAACAGTTCCCACATCATAAACACTATATAAACAGTGCCCCCATCATAAGCACTATATAAACAGTGCCCAAATCATAAAAACTATATAAACAGTTCCCCCATCATAAACACTATATAAACAGTGCCCCCATCATAAACACTATATAAACAGTGCCCCCATCATAAACACTATTTAAACAGTGCCCCATCATAAACACTATATAAACAGTGCCCCCATCATAAACACTATATAAACAGTGCACCCATCATAAACACTATATAAACAGTGCCCCCATCATAAACACTATATAAACAGTGCCCCCATCATAAACACTATATAAACAGTGCCCCCATCATAAACACTATATAAACAGTTCCAACATTATAAACACTATTTAAACAGTGCCCCCATCATAAACCCTATATAAACAGTGCCCCATTATAAACCCTATATAAACAGTGCCCCATCATAAACACTTTATAAACAGTGCCCCCATCATAAACACTATATAAACAGTGCCTCCATCATAAACACTATATAAACAGCACCCCCATAATAAACACTGTATAAACAGTGCCCCCATCATAAACACTATATAAACAGTGCCCCCATCATAATCACTATATAAACAGTGCCCCCATCATAAACACTATATAAACAGTGCCCCCATCTTAAACACTATATAAACAGTGTCCCATCATAAACCTTATATAAACAGTGCCCAATCATAAACACTATATAAACAATCCCATCATAAACCCTATATAAAAAGGTGCCCCCATCATAAACTATATATAAACAGTGTTCCATCATAAAACCTATATAGACAGTGCCCCCATCATAAACACTATATAAACAGTGCCCCCATCATAAACACTATTTACACAGTGCCCCCATCATGAACCTTATATAAACAGTGCCCTATCATAAACACTATATAAACAGTCCCATCATAAACCCTATATAAAAAGGTGCCCCCATCATAAACTATATATAAACAGTGTTCCATCATAAAACCTATATAGACAGTGCCCCCATCATAAACACTATATAAACAGTGCCCCCATCATAAACACTATATAAACAGTGCCCCATCATAAACACTATATAAACAGTGCCCCCATCATAAACACTATATAAACAGTGCCCCCATCATAAACACTATATAAACAGTGCCCCCAACATAAACACTATATAAACAGTGCCCCCATCATCTACACTATATAAACAGTGCCCCCGTCATAAACACTATATAAACAAGTGCCCCCATCATAAACACTATATAAACAGTTACAACATCGTAAACACAATTTAAACAGTACCATCATCTTAAACACTATATAAACAGGGCTTCATCATAAACACTATTTAAACACTGCCGCCATCATAAACACTATATAAACAGTGCCCCCATCATAAACACTATGTAAACAGTGCCCACATCATAAACACTATATTAACAATGCCCCATCATTAGCACTGTTTAAACAGTGCCCACATCATAAACACTATATAAACAGTGCCCCTTCATAAACCCTATTTAAACATTGCTCCCATCATAACCACTATATAAGCAGCGCCCCCGTCATAAACACTACATAACCAGTGCCCCATCATAAACGCTATATAAACAGTGCCCCATCATAAACACTATATTACCAGTGCCCCATCATAAACACTATTTAAACAGTGCCCCCAACAGAAACACTATTTAAACAGTGCCCCATCATAAACACTATTTAAACAGTTCCCACATCATAAACACTATATAAACAGTTCCCACATCATAAACACTATTTAAACACTGCCCCCATCATAAACACTATATAAACAGTTCCCACATCGTAAAAACTATATAAACAGTGCCCCCATCATAAACACTATATAAACAGTGCCCCCATCATAAACACTATATAAACAGTGCCCCCATCATAAACACTATTTAAACAGTGCCCCATCATAAACACTATATAAACAGTGCCCCCATCATAAACACTATATAAACAGTGCACCCATCATAAACACTATATAAACAGTGCCCCCATCATAAACACTATATAAACAGTGCCCCCATCATAAACACTATATAAACAGTGCCCCCATCATAAACACTATATAAACAGTTCCAACATTATAAACACTATTTAAACAGTGCCCCCATCATAAACCCTATATAAACAGTGCCCCATTATAAACCCTATATAAACAGTGCCCCATCATAAACACTATATAAACAGTGCCCCCATCATAAACACTATATAAACAGTGCCTCCATCATAAACACTATATAAACAGCACCCCCATAATAAACACTGTATAAACAGTGCCCCCATCATAAACACTATATAAACAGTGCCCCCATCATAATCACTATATAAACAGTGCTCCCATCATAAACACTATATAAACAGTGCCCCCATCTTAAACACTATATAAACAGTGTCCCATCATAAACCTTATATAAACAGTGCCCAATCATAAACACTATATAAACAATCCCATCATAAACCCTATATAAAAAGGTGCCCCCATCATAAACTATATATAAACAGTGTTCCATCATAAAACCTATATAGACAGTGCCCCCATCATAAACACTATATAAACAGTGCCCCCATCATAAACACTATTTACACAGTGCCCCCATCATGAACCTTATATAAACAGTGCCCTATCATAAACACTATATAAACAGTCCCATCATAAACCCTATATAAAAAGGTGCCCCCATCATAAACTATATATAAACAGTGTTCCATCATAAAACCTATATAGACAGTGCCCCCATCATAAACACTATATAAACAGTGCCCCCATCATAAACACTATATAAACAGTGCCCCATCATAACCACTATATAAACAGTGCCCCCATCATAAACACTATATAAACAGTGCCCCCAACATAAACACTATATAAACAGTGCCCCCATCATCAACACTATATAAACAGTGCCCCCGTCATAAACACTATATAAACAAGTGCCCCCATCATAAACACTATATAAACAGTTACAACATCGTAAACACAATTTAAACAGTACCATCATCTTAAACACTATATAAACAGGGCTTCATCATAAACACTATTTAAACACTGCCGCCATCATAAACACTATATAAACAGTGCCCCCATCATAAACACTATGTAAACAGTGCCCACAACATAAACACTATATTAACAATGCCCCATCATTAGCACTGTTTAAACAGTGCCCACATCATAAACACTATATAAACAGTGCCCCTTCATAAACCCTATTTAAACATTGCTCCCATCATAACCACTATATAAGCAGCGCCCCCGTCATAAACACTATATAAACAGTGCCCCATCATAAACACTATATAAACACTGCCCCATCATAAACACTATATAAACAGTGCCCCCATCATAATCACTGTTTAAACAGTGCCCCCATCATAATCCCTATATAAACAGTGCCTCCATCCTAAACACTATATAAACAGTGCCCCCCTCATAAACACTATATAAACAATGCCCCATCATAAACACTATTTAAACAGTGCCCCCATCATAAACACTATATAAACAGTGCCTCCATCATATACACTATTTAAGCAGTGCCCCCAACATAAACACTATATAAAAAGTGCCCCCATCATAAACACGATATAAACAGTGCCCCCATCATAAACACTATATAAACAGTGCCCCCATCATAAACACTACATAAACAGTGCCCCATCATAAAGACTATATAAACAGTACCCCATCATAAACACTATATTACCAGTGCCCCATTATAAACCCTATATAAACACTGCCCCCATCATAAACACTATATAAACAGTGCCCCTTCATAAACACAATATAAACAGTGCCCCCATCATAAACACGATATAAACACTGCCCCCATCATAAACACTATATAAACAGTTCCCACATCATAAACACTGTATAAACAGTGCCCCCATCATAAGCACTATATAAACAGTGCCCAAATCATAAAAACTATATAAACAGTGCCCCCATCATAAACACTATATAAACAGTGCCCCCATCATAAATACTATATAAACAGTGCCCCCATCATAAACACTATTTAAACAGTGCCCCATCATAAACACTATATAAACAGTGCCCCATTTTAAACACGATATAAACAGTGCCCCCGTCATAAACACTATTTAAACAGTGGCCCATCATAAACACTATATAAACAGTGCCCCCATCATAAACACGATATAAACAGTGCCCCCATCATAAACACTATATAAACAGTGCCCCCATCATAAACACTATATAAACAGTGCCCCCATCATAAACACTATATAAACAGTTCCAACATTATAAACACTATTTAAACAGTGCCCCCATCATAAACCCTATATAAACAGTGCCCCATTATAAACCCTATATAAACAGTGCCCCATCATAAACACTATATAAACACTGCCCCATCATAAACACTATATAAACAGTGCCCCCATCATAATCACTGTTTAAACAGTGCCCCCATCATAATCCCTATATAAACAGTGCCTCCATCCTAAACACTATATAAACAGTGCCCCCCTCATAAACACTATATAAACAATGCCCCATCATAAACACTATTTAAACAGTGCCCCCATCATAAACACTATATAAACAGTGCCTCCATCATATACACTATTTAAGCAGTGCCCCCAACATAAACACTCTATAAACAGTGCCCCCATCATAAACACGATATAAACAGTGCCCCCATCATAAACACTATATAAACAGTGCCCCCATCATAAACACTACATAAACAGTGCCCCATCATAAAGACTATATAAACAGTGCCCCATCATAAACACTATATTACCAGTGCCCCATTATAAACCCTATATAAACACTGCCCCCATCATAAACACTATATAAACAGTGCCCCTTCATAAACACAATATAAACAGTGCCCCCATCATAAACACGATATAAACACTGCCCCCATCATAAACACTATATAAACAGTTCCCACATCATAAACACTATATAAACAGTGCCCCCATCATAAGCACTATATAAACAGTGCCCAAATCATAAAAACTATATAAACAGTGCCCCCATCATAAACACTATATAAACAGTGCCCCCATCATAAACACTATATAAACAGTGCCCCCATCATAAACACTATTTAAACAGTGCCCCATCATAAACACTATATAAACAGTGCCCCATTTTAAACACGATATAAACAGTGCCCCCATCATAAACACTATTTAAACAGTGGCCCATCATAAACACTATATAAACAGTGCACCCATCATAAACACTATATAAACAGTGCCCCCATCATAAACACTATATAAACAGTGCCCCCATCATAAACACTATATAAACAGTTCCAACATTATAAACACTATTTAAACAGTGCCCCCATCATAAACCCTATATAAACAGTGCCCCATTATAAACCCTATATAAACAGTGCCCCATCATAAACACTATATAAACAGTGCCCCCATCATAAACACTATACAAACAGTGCCACCATCATAAACACTATATAAACAGCACCCCCATAATAAACACTGTATAAACAGTGCCCCCATCATAAACACTATATAAACAGTGCCCCCATCATAATCACTATATAAACAGTGCCCCCATCATAAACACTATATAAACAGTGCCCCCATCTTAAACACTATATAAACAGTGCCCCCATCATAAACAGTATATAAACAGTGCCCCCATCATAAACACTATTTAGACAGTGCCCCCATCATAAACACTATATAAACAGAGCCCCCATCATAAACAGTATATAAACAGTGCCCCCATCATAAACACTCTATAAACAGTGCCCCCATCATAAACACTATTTAAACAGTGCCCCCATCATAAACACTATATAAACAGTGCTTCCATCATAATCACTATATAAACAGTGCCCCCATCATAAACACTGTATAAACAGAGCACCCATCATAAACACTATATAAACAGTGCCCCCATCATAAACACTATTTAAACAGTGCCCCCATCATAAACACTATTTAAACAGTGCCCCCATCATAAACACTTTATAAACAGTGCCCCCATCATAAACACTATATAAACAGAGCACCCATTATAAACAGTATATAAACATTGCCACCATCATAAACACTATATAAACAGTGCCCCCATCATAAACACTATTTAAACAGTGCTCCCATCATAAACACTATATAAACAGTGCCCCCATCATAAACACTATTTAAACAGTGCCCCATCATAAACACTATATAAACAGTGCCCCATTTTAAACACGATATAAACAGTGCCCCCATCATAAACACTATTTAATCAGTGGCCCATCATAAACACTATATAAACAGTGCCCCCATCATAAACACTATATAAACAGTTCCAACATTATAAACACTATTTAAACAGTGCCCCCATCATAAACCCTATATAAACAGTGCCCCATTATAAACCCTATATAAACAGTGCCCCATCATAAACACTATATAAACAGTGCCCCCATCATAAACACTATATAAACAGTGCCTCCATCATAAACACTATATAAACAGCACCCCCATAATAAACACTGTATAAACAGTGCCCCCATCATAAACACTATATAAACAGTGCCCCCATCATAATCACTATATAAACAGTGCCCCCATCATAAACACTATATAAACAGTGCCCCCATCTTAAACACTATATAAACAGTGCCCCCATCATAAACAGTATATAAACAGTGGCCCCCATCATAAACACTATTTAGACAGTGCCCCCATCATAAACACTATATAAACAGAGCCCCCATCAGAAACAGTATATAAACAGTGCCCCCATCATAAACACTCTATAAACAGTGCCCCCATCATAAACACTATTTAAAGAGTGTCCCCATCATAAACACTATATAAACAGTGCCCCCATCATAATCACTGTATAAACAGAGCACCCATCATAAACACTATATAAACAGTGCCCCCATCATAAACACTATTTAAACAGTGCCCCCATCATAAACACTATATAAACAGTTCCAACATCATAAACACTATATATACTGTGCCCCATCATTAACACTATTTAAGCAGTGCACCCATCATAAACACTATATAAACAGTGCCCCCAACATTAACACTATATAAACAGTGCCTCAATCATAAACACCCACCTCTCTTCAAGAAATGCCCTCTCTGAAGTAGTATTGTTCTGTTCTCCGACAGGATCTCTGTCTGTCTCTTCTGCCTTGCTCACCTTCATTGCTTTCCATTTCTCTCCTGGTGTTTGACAAGGTGTTTACTAAAACCCGCTTTCACAGCCATATCTCCTTTCTCAGTGACTGTCTCTGTCTCCGACTCACCCCACGTGGATTTCAACTGAAATTGCATCCCTCTTGTTTCGAACCCACCCAGGATTACAGGTATCTCCGGGACATAAAACATTTCTCGGACTGCTGTTCCCGTCGCATTCTGAGATCCACACTCAGTGCCATGCACCGCCATATGAACACACTCGACCTCTCCCTCCAGCAGCACCGCCGCACCCTTTTTCAAAGCTGCGCGTGCCCCCAGTTTCATTTTATTCTTCACCTCATCCGTCGCCTCAACAAGAAACTTTTTCTCTTTCTCTCAAGTGCTAAGGAACGCAAGTTCCAACAAGTCATCGACACGAACACCCATCTGGGACCCTCCACCCCTGCTTGTCCCTCCGTCCCCATCCCATCTTCCAATCCCAGCCCCAGCCGCGTATTCACTATACCCCCTGACCTTCCCCTCTCCGATGCTGAACGTTCAGTGCTCAGCAAAGGACTTAGTTTCATAAACTTACGCCCTCATCTCAATGAATTTCGGGCTTGGCATGATGCTGAACTCTTCTTCCGCCATCTTCGTCTCCGTGCTCACTTCTTTGGGCAGGAGTCCTCTCCCCGTTCAACGGATCCTTTTACCCACCTCCAATATTCTCCCTCCACTTGGACCCCTCCCTCTGGATTCTTACCTTCTCTTGATCTTTTCATTGAGAACTGTCGGTGTGACATTAGCCGTCTCAATTTCTCTGCTCCTCTCACCCATTCTAATCTGTCTCTCTCTGAACTCACTGCACTCCGTTCTCTCAGGTCCAACCCCAACATTGTCATCAAACCCGCTGACAAGGGTGGTACTGTTGTTGTCTGGCGCATTGACCTCTACCTCGCGGAGGCTGAGCGTCAACTCGCAGACACTTCCTCCTACCTCTCCCTGGACCATGACCCCACCACAGAACATCAAGCCATTGTTTCCAGGACTGTCACTGACCTCATCTCCTCTGGAGATCTTCCTCCCACAGCTTCCAACTTGATAGTCGCCCAACCTCGGACGGCCCGCTTCTACCTCCTACCCAAAATCCACAAACAGAACTGTCCTGGCAGACCGATCGTGTCAGCCTGTTCCTGCCCCACGGAACTCATTTCTCGTTATCTTGACTCCCTTCTCTCTCCCCTTGTCCAGTCCCTTCCCGCCCACATCCGTGATTCCTCTGACACCTTACGTCACATCAACAATTTCCAGTTCCCTGGCCCCAACCGCTTCCTCTTCACCATGGATGTCCAATCCCTCTACACCTCCATCCCCCACCAGGATGGTCTGAGGGCCCTTAGCTTCTTCCTTGAACAGAGGCCCCAACAATCCCCATCCACCACTACTCTCCTCCGTCTGGCTGAACTTGTTCTCACACTGAACAATTTCTCCTTTAACTCCTCTCACTTCCTCCAAATAAAAGGTGTGGCTATGGGTACCCGCATGGGCTCCAGCTATGCCTGTCTCTTTATGGGGTATGTGGAACATTCCTTGTTCCAGTCCTACTCCGGCCCCCTCCCACAACTCTTTCTCCGGTACATCGATGATTACTTCGGTGCTGCTTCACGCTCTCGTCGGGACCTGGAAAAATTTATTAATTTTGCTTCCAATCTCCACCCCTCCATCATCTTCACATGGTCCATCTCTGACACTTCTCTTCCCTTCCTTGACCTCTCTGTCTCAATTTCTGATGATAGACTGTCCACCAATATCCATTACAAGCCTACCGACTCCCACAGCTACCTCGGCTACAGCTCCTCACACCCCGCTTCCTGTAAAGACTCCATCCCATTCTCTCAGTTCCTTCGCCTCCGTCGCATCTATTCTGATGACGCTACCTTCAAAAACAGCTCCTCTGACATGTCCTCCTTCTTCCTTAACCGAGGTTTTCCATCCACAGTCGTTGACAGGGCCCTCAACCGTGTCCGGCCCATATCCCGCGCATCCTCCCTCACACCTTCTCCTCCTTCCCAGAAACATGATAGGGTCCCCCTTGTCCTCACTTATCACCCCACCAGCCTCCGCATTCAAAGGATCATCCTCCGCCATTTCCGCCAACTCCAGCATGATGCCACCACCAAACACATCTTCCCTTCACCCCCCCCGGCGGCATTCCGTAGGGATCGTTCCCTCCGGGACACCCTGGTCCACTCCTCCATCACCCCCTACTCCTCAACCCCCACTTATGGCACCTCCCCATGCCCACGCAGAAGGTGCAACACCTGCCCCTTCACTTCCTCTCTCCTCACCATCCAAGGGCCCAAACACTCCTTTCAAGTGAAGCAGCATTTCACTTGCATTTCCCCTAACTTAGTCTACTGCATTCGTTGCTCCCAATGCGGTCTCCTCTACATTGGAGAGACCAAACGCAAACTGGGCGACCGTTTTGCGGAACACCTGCGGTCTGTCCGCAAGAAAGACCCAAACCTCCCTGTCGCTTGCCATTTTAACACTCCACCCTGTTCTCTTGCCAACATGTCTGTCCTTGGCTTGCTGCATTGTTCCAGTGAAGCCCAACGCAAACTGGAGGAACAGCACCTCATCTTCCGACTAGGCACTTTACAGCCTTCCGGGCTGAATATTGAATTCAACAACTTTAGATCTTAAACTCCCCCTCCCCCCATCCCCACCCCGTTTCATTTTCCCCCCCACCCACTTTTTTTTCAATAATTTATATAGATTCTTCTTTCCCCACCTATTTCCATTATTTTTAAATCTAAAACTAAAACCTTTAGTCTTTCCACCCCACCCCCACTAGAGCTGTACTTTGAATATCCTGTTTTCCATTCTTAATTAGTACTTTTCTCAGACAAAGACCACCACCTTCAACACCTCTTTGACCCTTTTGTCTCTGACATCTTTTGATTATCTGCTCACACCACACCCTCAATGTGTCTCTTCCCCCCCACCCAACCACCACCTTAAACCAATTTATAATTCTCCCTTGTTGAAACTATGCTGCAATTCTGCCGAAGGGCCATGAAGACTCGAAACGTTAACTGATTTCTTCTCCGCCGATGCTGCCAGACTTGCTGAGTTTTCCAGGTAATTCTGTTTTTATTTTGTTATGGATTTCCAGCATCCGCAGTAGCTTTTAGCTTTTCGTTTTTATATAAACAGTTCCCCCATCATAAACACTATTTAAACAGTGCCCCCATCTTAAACACTATATAAACAGTGCCCACATGATAAACCCTATTTAAACAGTGCCCCCATCATAAACACAATTTAAACAGTGCCCCCATCATAAACCCTATTTAAACAGTGCCCCCATCATAAACACTATTTAAACAGTGCCCCCATCATAAACACTATATAAACAGCGCCCCATCATAAACCCTATTTAAACAGTGCCCCCATCATAAACACTATTTAAACAGTGCCCCCATCATAAACACTATATAAACAGTGCCCCCATCATAAACACTATATAAACAGTGCCCCCATCATAAACACTATTTAAACAGTTCCCCCATCATAAACACTATATAAACAGTGTCCATCATAAACACTATATAAACAGTGCCCCATCATAAACACTATTTAAAAAGTGCCCCCATCATGAACCCTATTTAAACAGTGCCCCCATCATGAACACTATTTAAACAGTGCCCCCATCATAAACCCTATTTAAACAGTGCCCCCATCATAAACACAATTTAAACAGTGACCCCATCATAAACACTATTTAAACAGTGCCCCCATCATAAACCCTATTTAAACAGTGCCCCCATCATAAACACAATTTAAACAGTGCCCCCATCATAAACACTATATAAACAGTGCCCCCATCATAAACACTATATAAACAGGGCACCCATCATAAACATTGTTTAAACAGGGCCCCCATCATAAACACTATATAAACAGTGCCCCCATCATAAACAATATTTAAACTGTGCCCCCATCATAAACACGATATAAACAGTGCCCCATCATAAACACTATATAAACAGTGCCCCATCATAAACACTATATAAACAGTGCCTCCATCATAAACACTATTTAAACAGTGCCTCCATCAAAAACAATATTTAAACAGTGCCCCCATCATAATCACTATATAAACAGTGCCCCCATCATAAACACTATTTAAACAGTGCCCCATCATAAACCCTATATAAACAGTGCCCCCATCATAAACAATATTTAAACAGTTCCCCCATCATAAACACTATTAAAACAGTG
Organism: Cetorhinus maximus; assembly: GCF_964194155.1. Classification (NCBI taxonomy): domain Eukaryota; kingdom Metazoa; phylum Chordata; class Chondrichthyes; order Lamniformes; family Cetorhinidae; genus Cetorhinus; species Cetorhinus maximus. The sequence goes on from NW_027596337.1 coordinate 52,349, forward strand.
CCCCATCATAAACACTATTTAAACAGTGCCCCATCATAAACTCTATATAAACAGCGCCCGCATCATAAACACTATTTAAAGAGTGCCCCATCATAAACACTATATAAACAGTGCACCATCATAAACACTATTTAAACAGTGCCTCCATCAAAAACAATATTTAAACAGTTCCCCCATCATAAACAATATTAAAACAGTGCCCCGTCATAAACACTATTTAAACAGTGCCCCATCATAAACTCTATATAAACAGCGCCCGCATCATAAACACTATTTAAAGAGTGCCCCATCATAAACACTATATAAACAGTGCCCCCATCATAAACACTATTTAAACATCGCCCTCATCATTAACACTATTTAAACAGTGCCCCCATCATAAACTCTATTTAAACAGTTCCGTCATCATAAGCACTATATAAACAGCGCCCCAATCATAAACACAATATAAACAATGCCCCAAATCATAAACACTATTTAAACAGTTCCCCCATCATAAACACTATATAAACAGTGCCCCAATCATAAACAATATTTAAACAGTGCCCCCGTCATAAACACTATTTAAACAGAGCCCCCATCATTAACAGTATTTAAACCGTGCACCCATCATAAACACTATATCAACATTGCCCCCATCATAAACACTATATAAACAGTGCCCCATCATAAACACTATATAACCAGTGCCCACATCATAGACACTATATAAACAGTGCCCCCATCATAAACACTATATGAACAGTGCCCACATCATAAACACTAATTAAACAGTGCCCCCTTCATAAACACTATTTAAACAGTGCCCCCAACTTGAACCCTATTTAAACAGTGCCCCCATCATAAACACTATTTAAACAGTGCCCCCATCATAAACACTATATAAACAGTGCCCCATCATAAACACTATATAAACAGTGTCACCATCATAAACACTATATAAACAGTGCCCCATCATAAACACTATATAAACAGTGCCTCCATCATAAACACTATTTAAACAGTGCCTCCATCAAAAACAATATTTAAACAGTGCCCCCATCATAATCACTATATAAACAGTGCCCCCATCATAAATACTATTTAAACAGTGCCCCATCATAAACCCTATATAAACAGTGCCCCCATCATAAACAATATTTAAACAGTTCCCCCATCATAAATACTATTAAAACAGTGCCCCATCATAAACACTATTTAAACAGTGCCCCATCATAAACTCTATATAAACAGCGCCCGCATCATAAACACTATTTAAAGAGTGCCCCATCATAAACACTATATAAACAGTGCCCCATCATAAACACTATTTAAACAGTGCCTCCATCAAAAACAATATTTAAACAGTTCCCCCATCATAAACAATATTAAAACAGTGCCCCGTCATAAACACTATTTAAACAGTGCCCCATCATAAACTCTATATAAACAGCGCCCGCATCATAAACACTATTTAAAGAGTGCCCCATCATAAACACTATATAAACAGTGCCCCCATCATAAACACTATTTAAACATCGCCCTCATCATTAACACTATTTAAACAGTGCCCCCATCATAAACTCTATTTAAACAGTTCCGTCATCATAAGCACTATATAAACAGCGCCCCAATCATAAACACAATATAAACAATGCCCCAAATCATAAACACTATTTAAACAGTTCCCCCATCATAAACACTATATAAACAGTGCCCCAATCATAAACAATATTTAAACAGTGCCCCCGTCATAAACACTATTTAAACAGAGCCCCCATCATTAACAGTATTTAAACCGTGCACCCATCATAAACACTATATCAACATTGCCCCCATCATAAACACTATATAAACAGTGCCCCATCATAAACACTATATAACCAGTGCCCACATCATAGACACTATATAAACAGTGCCCCCATCATAAACACTATATGAACAGTGCCCACATCATAAACACTAATTAAACAGTGCCCCCTTCATAAACACTATTTAAACAGTGCCCCCAACTTGAACCCTATTTAAACAGTGCCCCCATCATAAACACTATTTAAACAGTGCCCCCATCATAAACACTATATAAACAGTGCCCCATCATAAACACTATATAAACAGTGTCACCATCATAAACACTATATAAACAGTGCCCCCATCATAAACACTATATAAACAGTGCCCCCATCATAAACACTATATAAACAGTGCCCCCATCATAAGCACTATATAAATAGCGCCCCCAACATAAACACTATAGTAACAGTGCCCCCATCATAAACACTATTTAAACAGTGTTAACATCATAAATACTATATAAACAGTTCCCACATCATAATCAGTATTTAAACAGTTCCCCATCATAAACACTATAAAAAAAGAGCCCCCATCATTAACAGTATTAAAAACCGTGCCCCATCATAAACACTATTTAAACCGTGCCCCATCATAAACACTATTTAAACAGTGCCCCCATCATAAACACTATTTAAACAGTGCCCAAATCATAAACACTATTTCAACAGTGCCCCCATCATAAACATTATATATACAGTGCCCCCATCATAAACACTAATTAAACAGTGCCCCCATCATAAACATTATATATACAGTGCCCCCATCATAAACACTAATTAAACAGTGCCCCCATCATAATCACTATATAAATCCTGCCCCCATCTAAAACACTATTTAAACAGTGACCCATCATAAACACTATATAAACAGTGCCCCCATCTTAAGCACTATATAAACAGTTCCCACATCATAAACAGTATTTAAACAGTACCCCATCATAAGCACTATATAATCAGTGTCCTCATCATAAACACTATATAAACAGTGCCCCCTTCATAAACACTAATTAAACAGTGTCCCCATCATAATCACTATATAAACACTGCCCCCATCTTAAACACTATTTAAACAGTGCCCCCATCATAAACACTATATAAACAGTGCCCCCATCATAAACACTATATAAACAATGCCCCCCTCATAAACACAATATAAACTGCGCCCCATCATAAACACTAATTAAACAGTGCCCCAATCATAAACACTATTTAAACAGTGACCCCACCATAAACAATATTTAAACAGTGCCCCCATCATAAATAAAAGTTAAAAAGTGCTCCCATCATAAACACTATATAAACAGGGCCCCATCATAAAAACTATTTAAACAGTGCCCCATCTTAAACACTATATAAACAGTGACCCCATCATAAACACGATATAAACAGTGCCCCATCATAAACACTATATAAACAGTGCCCCCATCATTAACACTATGTAAACAGTGCCCAATCATAAACACTATTTAAACAATGACCCCATCATAAACACTATATAAACAGTGCACAATCATAAACACTATATAAAAACTGCCACCATCATAAACACTATTTAAACAGTGCCCCCATCGTAAACACTATATAAACAGTGCCACCGTCATAAACACTATATAAACAGAGCCCCATCATAAACACTATTTAAACAGTCCCCCCATCATAAACACTATATAAACAGCACCCCTTCATAAACAGTATATAAACAGTGCCCCCATTATAAACACTATATAAACAGTGCCCCCATCATAAACACTATATAAACAGTGCCCCATCATAAACACTCTATAAACAGCGCCCCATCATAAACACTATATAAACAGTGCCCAAGTCATAAACATTATATAAACAGTGCCCCATCATAAATACTATTTAAACAGTGCCCCATCATAAACACTATATAAACAGAGCCCCATCATAAACACGATATAAACAGTGCCCCCATCATAAACACTATATAAACAGTGCCCCCATCATAAACACTATATAAACAGTGCCCCCATCATAAACACTATATAAACAGTGCCACCATCATAAACCCTATATAAACAGTGTCCCCTTCATAAACACTGTTTAAACAGCGCCCCCATCATAAACTCTATATAAACAGTTCCCCCATCATAAATACTACTTAAAAAGTGCCCCCATCATAAACACTAAATAAACAGCACCACAATCATAAACACTATTTAAACAGTGCCTCCATCATAAACACTATATAAAAAGTGCCCCCATGATAAACCCTATTTAAACAGTGCCCCCATCATATACACTATATAAAAAGTGCCCCCATCATAAACTCTGTATAAACAGTGCCCCCATCATAAACACTATATAAATAGTGCACCCTTCATAAACACTATAAAAACAGTGCTTCCATCATACACCCTATTTAAACAGTGCCCCCATCATAATCACTATAAAAACAGTGCCCCCATCATAAACACTGTTTAAAAAGTGCACCATCATAAACAATATATAAACAGTGCCCCCATCACAAACACTTTATAAACAGTGCCCCCATCATAAACCCTATATGAACAGTGCCCCCATCATAAACACTATATAATCAGTGCCCCCATCATAAATACTATATAAACTGTGCCCCCATCATAAACCCTATTTAAACAGTGCCCCCATCATAAACACTATATAAACAGAGCGCCATCATAAACATTATATAAACAGTACTCCCATAATAAACACTATTTAAACAGTGCGCCCATCATAAAAACTATATAAACACTGCCCCCATCATAAACACTATATAAACAGTGCCCCCATCATAAACACTATATAAACTGCGCCCCCATCATAAACACTATATAAACAGTGCCCCCATCATAACACTATATGAACAGTTCCCCCATCATGAACACTATATATTAGTGCCCCATCATAAACAGTACATAAACAGTTCCCACATCATAAACACTAATTAAACAGTGCCCCAATCATTAACAGTATTTAAACCGTGCCCCCATCATAAACACTATATAAACAGATCCCCAATCATAAACACTATTTAAACAGTGCCCCATCATAAACACTATATAAACAGTTTCCCCATCCAAAACACTATTTAAACAGTGCCCCCATCATGAACCCTATTTAAACAGTGCAACCATCATGAACCCTAATTAAACAGTGCCCTCATCATAAACGCTATACAAACAGTGCCCCCATCATAAACACTTTATAAAGAGAGCACCCATCATAAACCCTATATAAACAGTGCCCCCATCATAAACACTGTTTAAACAGTGCACAATCATAAACACTATGTAAACAGTGCCCCCATCATAAACACTATATAAACAGTGCCCCATCATAAACACTATATAAACAGTGCCCCCATCTTAAACAGTATACAATCAGTGCCCCATCAAAAACACTAGATAAACAGTGCCCCCATCCTAAACACTATATAAAAAATGCTCCATCATAAACACTATATAATCAGTGCCCCCATCATAAACACTATATAAACAGTGCCCCCATCATAAACCCTATTTAAACACTGCACCTTCATAAACACTATATAAACAGCGCCCCCATCATAAACATTTTATTAACAGTGCTCCCATCATAAACACTATTTAAACAGTGCCCCCATCATAAATACTATATAACCATTGCCCCCATCATAAACACTATATAAACTGTGCCCCCATCATAAACACTATATAAACAGCGCCCACATCATAAACACTATATAAACAGTGCCCCCATCATAAACACTATATAAACAGTGCCCCCATCATGAACACTATATAAACAGAGCCCCATCATAAACACTATATAAAAAGTTCCCACATCATAAACACTAATTAAACAGTGCCCCAATCATTAACAGTATTTAAACCGTGCCCCCATCATAATCACTATATAAACAGTTCCCCTATCATAAACACTATTTAAACAGTGCCCCATCATAAACACTATATAAACAGTTCCTCCATCATAAACACTATTTAAACAGTGCCCCCATCATAAGCACTATATAAACAGTGCCCCCATCTTAAGCACTATATAAACAGTTCCCACATCATAAACAGTATTTAAACAGTACCCCATCATAAGCACTATAAAAAAAGAGCCCCCATCATTAAAAGTATTTAAACCATGCCCCCATCATAAGCAATATATAATCAGTGTCCCCATCATAAACACTATATAAACAGTGCCCCCTTCATAAACACTAATTAAACAGTGTCCCCATCATAATCACTATATAAACACTGCCCCCATCTAAAACACAATTTAAACAGTGCCCCCATGATAAACACTATATAAACAGTGCCCCCATCATAAACACTATATAAACGGTGCCCCCCTCATAAATACAATATAAATTGCGCCCCATCATAAACACTAATTAAACAGTGACCCCACCATAAACAATATTTAAACAGTGCCCCCATCATAAATAAAATTTAAAAGTGCTCCCATCATAAACAATATATAAACAGTGCCCCCATCATAAACACTAATTAAACAGTGCCCCCATCATAAACAGTATTTAACCAGTGGCCCCATCATAAACACTAAATAAACAGTGACCCATCTTAAACACTACATAAACAGCGACCCCATCATAAACACTATATAAACAGTGCCCCATCATAAACACTATATAAACAGTGCCCCTATCATAAACACTATATAAAAAATGCTCCATCATAAACACTATATAATCAGTGCCCCCATCATAAACACTATATAAACAGTGCCCCCATCATAAACACTATTTAAACAGTGCCCCCTTCATAAACACTATATAAACAGCGCCCCCATCATAAACATTATATAAACAGTGCTCCCATCATAAACACTATTTAAACAGTGCCCCCATCATAAACATTATATATACAGTGCTCCCATCATAAACACTAATTAAACAGTGCCCCCATCATAAACATTATATATACAGTGCCCCCATCATAAACACTAATTAAACAGTGCCCCCATCATAATCACTATATAAATCCTGCCCCCATCTAAAACACTATTTAAACAGTGACCCATCATAAACACTATATAAACAGTGCCCCCATCTTAAGCACTATATAAACAGTTCCCACATCATAAACAGTATTTAAACAGTACCCCATCATAAGCACTATATAATCAGTGTCCCCATCATAAACACTATATAAACAGTGCCCCCTTCATAAACACTAATTAAACAGTGTCCACATCATAATCACTATATAAACACTGCCCCCATCTTAAACACTATTTAAACAGTGCCCCCATCATAAACACTATATAAACAGTGCCCCCATCATAAACACTATATAAACAATGCCCCCCTCATAAACACAATATAAACTGCGCCCCATCATAAACACTAATTAAACAGTGCCCCAATCATAAACACTATTTAAACAGTGACCCCACCATAAACAATATTTAAACAGTGCCCCCATCATAAATAAAAGTTAAAAAGTGCTCCCATCATAAACACTATATAAACAGGGCCCCATCATAAAAACTATTTAAACAGTGCCCCATCTTAAACACTATATAAACAGTGACCCCATCATAAACACGATATAAACAGTGCCCCATCATAAACACTATATAAACAGTGCCCCCATCATAAACACTATGTAATCAGTGCCCCATCATAAACACTATTTAAACAATGACCCCATCATAAACACTATATAAACAGTGCACAATCATAAACACTATATAAAAACTGCCACCATCATAAACACTATTTATACAGTGCCCCCATCATAAACACTATATAAACAGTGCCACCGTCATAAACACTATATAAACAGAGCCCCATCATAAACACTATTTAAACAGTCCCCCCATCATAAACACTATATAAACAGCACCCCTTCATAAACAGTATATAAACAGTGCCCCCATTATAAACACTATATAAACAGTGCCCCCATCATAAACACTATATAAACAGTGCCCCATCATAAACACTCTATAAACAGCGCCCCATCATAAACACTATATAAACAGTGCCCATCATAAACACTATATAAACAGTGCCCCATCATAAACACTCTATAAACAGCGCCCCATCATAAACACTATATAAACAGTGCCCATCATAAACACTATATAAACAGTGCCCAAGTCATAAACATTATATAAACAGTGCCCCATCATAAATACTATTTAAACAGTGCCCCATCATAAACACTATATAAACAGCACCCCTTCATAAACAGTATATAAACAGTGCCCCCATTATAAACACTATATAAACAGTCCCCCCATCATAAACACTATATAAACAGCACCCCTTCATAAACAGTATATAAACAGAGCCCCATCATAAACACTATTTAAACAGTCCCCCCATCATAAACACTATATAAACAGCACCCCTTCATAAACAGTATATAAACAGTGCCCCCATTATAAACACTATATAAACAGTCCCCCCATCATAAACACTATATAAACAGCACCCCTTCATAAACAGTATATAAACAGTGCCCCCATTATAAACACTATATAAACAGTGCCCCCATCATAAACACTATATAAACAGTGCCCCATCATAAACACTCTATAAACAGCGCCCCATCATAAACACTATATAAACAGTGCCCATCATAAACACTATATAAACAGTGCCCAAGTCATAAACATTATATAAACAGTGCCCCATCATAAATACTATTTAAACAGTGCCCCATCATAAACACTATATAAACAGAGCCCCCATCATAAACGCGATATAAACAGTGCCCCCATCATAAACACTATATAAACAGTGCCCCCATCATAAACACTATATAAACAGTGCCCCCATCATAAACACTATATAAACAGTGCCCCCATCATAAACCCTATATAAACAGTGCCCCCTTCATAAACACTGTTTAAACAGCGCCCCCATCATAAACTCTATATAAACAATTCCCCCATCATAAATACTACTTAAAAAGTGCCCCCATCATAAACACTAAATAAACAGCACCACAATCATAAACACTATTTAAACAGTGCCTCCATCATAAACACTATATAAAAAGTGCCCCCATGATAAACCCTATTTAAACAGTGCCCCCATCATATACACTATATAAAAAGTGCCCCCATCATAAACTCTGTATAAACAGTGCCCCCATCATAAACACTATATAAATAGTGCACCCTTCATAAACACTATAAAAACAGTGCTTCCATCATACACCCTATTTAAACAGTGCCCCCATCATAATCACTATAAAAACAGTGCCCCCATCATAAACACTGTTTAAAAAGTGCACCATCATAAACAATATATAAACAGTGCCCCCATCATAAACACTTTATAAACAGTGCCCCCATCATAAACCCTATATGAACAGTGCCCCCATCATAAACACTATATAATCAGTGCCCCCATCATAAATACTATATAAACTGTGCCCCCATCATAAACCCTATTTAAACAGTGCCCCCATCATAAACACTATATAAACAGAGCGCCATCATAAACATTATATAAACAGTGCCCCCATCATAAACACTTTATAAACAGTGCCCCCATCATAAACCCTATATGAACAGTGCCCCCATCATAAACACAATATAAACAGTGCCCCCATCATAAACACTATATAAACTGCGCCCCCATCATAAACACTATATAAACAGTGCCCCCATCATAACACTATATGAACAGTTCCCCCATCATGAACACTATATATTAGTGCCCCATCATAAACAGTATATAAACAGTTCCCACATCATAAACACTATTTAAACAGTGCCCCCATCATAAATACTATATAACCATTGCCCCCATCATAAACACTATATAAACTGTGCCCCCATCATAAACACTATATAAACAGCGCCCACATCATAAACACTATATAAACAGTGCCCCCATCATAAACACTATATAAACAGTGCCCCCATCATGAACACTATATAAACAGAGCCCCATCATAAACACTATATAAACAGTTCCCACATCATAAACACCAATTAAACAGTGCCCCAATCATTAACAGTAGTTAAACCGTGCCCCCATCATAATCACTATATAAACAGTTCCCCCATCATAAACACTATTTAAACAGTGCCCCCATCATAAACACTATATAAACAGTGCCCCCATCTTAAGCACTATATAAACAGTTCCCACATCATAAACTGTATTTAAACAGTACCCCATCATAAGCACTATAAAAAAAGAGCCCCCATCATTAAAAGTATTTAAACCGTGCCCCCATCATAAGCACTATATAATCAGTGTCCCCATCATAAACACTATATAAACAGTGCCCCCTTCATAAACACTAATTAAACAGTGCCCCAATCATAAACACTATTTAAACAGTGACCCCACCATAAACAATATTTAAACAGTGCCCCCATCATATATAAAATTTAAAAAGTAGTCCCATCATAAACACTATATAAACAGGGCCCCATCATAAACACTATTTATACAGTGCCCCCATCATAAACACTATTTAACCAGTGGCCCCATCATAAACACTAAATAAACAGTGCCCCATCTTAACCACTATATAAACAGTGACCCCATCATAAACACGATATAAACAGTGCCCCATCATAAACACTATATAAACAGTGCCACATCATAAACACTACATAAACAGCGCCCCATTATAAACACTATTTAAACAGCGCCCCCATCATAAACATTATGTAAACAGTGCCCCCATCATAAACACTATATAAACAGTGCCCCATCATAAACACTATTTAAACAATGACCCCATCATAAACACTATATAAACAGTGCACAATCATAAACACTATATAAAAACTGCCACCATCATAAACACTATTTAAACAGTGCCCCCATCATAAACACTATATAAACAGTGCCACCGTCATAAACACTATATAAACAGAGCCCCATCATAAACACTATGTAAACAGACCCCCATCATAAACACTATATAAACAGCACCCCTTCATAAACAGTATATAAACAGTGCCCCCATTATAAACACTATATAAACAGTGCCCCCATCACAAACACTATTTAAACAGTGCCCCATCATAAACACTCTATAAACAGCGCCCCATCATAAACACTATATAAACAGTGCCCATCATAAACACTATATAAACAGTGCCCAAGTCATAAACACTATATAAACAGTGCCCCATCATAAACACTATTTAAACAGTGCCACATCATAAACACTATATAAACAGAGTCCCCATCATAAACGCGATATAAACAGTGCCCCCATCATAAACACTATATAAACAGTGCCCCCATCATAAATACAATTTAAACAGTGCCCCCATCATAAACACTATATAAACAGTGCCCCCATCATAAACACTATATAAACAGTGCCCCCATCATAAACCCTATATAAACAGTGCCCCCATCATAAACACTGTTTAAACAGTGCCCCCATCATAAACTCTATATAAACAGTTCCCCCATCATAAATACTATTTAAAAAGTGCCCCCATCATAAACACTGTATAAACAGCTCCACAATCATAAACACTATTTAAACAGTGCCTCCATCATAAACACTATATAAAAAGTGCCCCCATGATAAACCCTATTTAAAAAGTGCCCCCATCATAAACACTATATAAAAAGTGCCCCCATCATAAACTCTGTATAAACAGTGCCCCCATCATAAACACTATATAAATAGCGCACCCTTCATAAACACTATAAAAACAGTGCTTCCATCATACACCCTATTTAAACAGTGCCCCCATCATAATCACTATAAAAACAGTGCCCCCCTCATAAACACTTTATAAACAGTGCCCCCTTCATAAACCCTATATAAACAGTGCCCCCATCATAAACACTATGTAATCAGTGCCCCATCATAAACACTATATAAACAGTGCCGCCATCATAAACACTATATAAACACTGCCCCATCATAAACACTATATAATCAGTGCCCCCATCATAAACACTATATAAACTGTGCCCCCATCATAAACCCTATTTAAACAGTGCCCCCATCATAAACACTATATAAACAGAGCGCCATCATAAACATTATATAAACAGTGCTCCCATAATAAACACTATTTAAACAGTGCGCCCATCATAAAAACTATATAAACACTGCCCCCATCATAAACACTATATAAACAGTGCCCCCATCATATACACTACTTAAACAGTGCCCCCATCATAAACACTATTTAAACAGTGTCCCATCACAAACCCTATTTAAACAGTGCCCCATCATTAACACTATATAAACAGTGTCCCATCATAAACCCTATTTAAACAGTGCCCCATCATAAACACAATTTAAACAGTGTCATCATCATAAACTGTATATAAACAGTGCCCCCATCATAAACCCTATTTAAACAGAGCCCCATCATAAAAACTATTTAAACATTGCCCCATCATAAACACTATTTATATAGTACCCCCATCATAAACACTATATAAACAGTGCCCCCATCATAAACACTATTTAAACAGTACCCCCATCATAAACACTATTTAAACAGTGCCCCCATCATAAACACTATATAAACAGTGCCCCCATCATAAACACTATTTAAACAGTACCCCCATCATAAACACTATTTAAACAGTGTCCCATCACAAACCCTATTTAAACAGTGCCCCATCATTAACACTATATAAACAGTGCCCCATCATAAACATTATTTAAACAGTGCCCCATCATAAACACTATATAAACAGTGCCCCATCATAAACACTATTTAAACAGTGCCCCCATCATAATCACTATATAAATAGTGCCCCCATCATAAACCCTATATAAACAGAGCCCCCATCATAAACACTATATAAACAGTGGTCCCATCATAAACACTATATAAACAGTGCCCACATCTTAAACCCTATATAAACAGCGAACCCATCATAAACACTATATAAACAGTGCCACGTCATAAACACTATATAAACAGTGCCCCCATCATAAACCCGATATAAACAGTGCCCCCATCATCAACACTATATAAACACTGTCCCCATCATAATCACAATATAACAGTGCCCCCATCATAAAACCTATATAAACAGTGCCCCATCATTAACACTGTTTAAATAGTGCCCCCATCATAAACCCTGCATAAACAGTTCCCACATCATAAACAATATTTAAACAGTGCCACATTCATAAACACTATATGAACAGCACCCCCATCATAAACCCTATTTAAACAGTGCACCCATCATAAACACAATTTAAACAGTGACCCTATCATAAACCCTATTTAAACAGTGCCCCCATCATAAACACTATATAAACAGTTCCCCCATCATAAACGCTATATAAACAGTGCCCCCATCATAAACACTGTTTAAACAGTGCCCCCATCATAAACACTTTATAAACAGTGCTCCCTTCATAAACCCTATATAAACAGTGCCCACATCTTAAACCCTATATAAACAGCGAACCCATCATAAACACTATATAAACAGTTCCCCCATCATAAACGCTATATAAACAGTGCCCCCATCATAAACACTGTTTAAACAGTGCCCCCATCATAAACACTTTATAAACAGTGGTCCCATCATAAACACTATATAAACAGTGCCCACATCTTAAACCCTATATAAACAGCGAACCCATCATAAACACTATATAAACAGTGCCACGTCATAAACACTATATAAACAGTGCCCCCATCATAAACCCGATATAAACAGTGCCCCCATCATCAACACTATATAAACACTGTCCCCATCATAATCACAATATAACAGTGCCCCCATCATAAAACCTATATAAACAGTGCCCCATCATTAACACTATTTAAACAGTGCCCCCATCATAAACACTATCTAAACAGTGCCCCCATCATAAACACTATTTAAACAGTGCCCCATCATAAATTCTATTTAAAAAGTGCCCCCATCATAAACACTATTTTAACAGTGCCCCCATCATAAACACTATTTAAACAGTGCCCCCATCATAATCACTATATAAACAGTGCCGAATCATAATCACCATTTAAACAGTGCCCCATCATAAACTCTATATATACATTGCCCCATCATAAACACGATATAAAAAGTGCCCCCATCATAAACACTATTTAAACAGTGCCCCATCGTAAACACTATATAAACAGTGCCTCCATCATAAACCCTATTTAAACAGTGCCCCCATCATAATCACTAAAAAAACAGTGCCCCCATCATAAACACTATATAAACAGTGCCCACATCATAAACACTTTATTAACAGTGCGCGCATCATAAGCCCTATATAAACAGTGCCCCCATCATAAGCACTTTTTAAACAGTGCCCCATCATAAACACTATATAAACAGAGCACCCAGCATAAACATTATTTAAACAGTGCCCCCATCATGAACCCTATTTAAACAGTGCCCCCATCATTAACACTATATAAACAGTGCCCCCATCATAAACACAATATAAACAGTGCCCCATCATAAACCCTATATAAACAGAACACCCACCATAAACATAATATAAACAGTGCCCCATCATAAACACTTTATAAACAGTGCCCCATCATAAACGCTAGATAAACAGAGCCCCCATCATAAACACTATATAAACTGTGCCCCATCATAAACACTATTTAAACTGTGCCCCCATCATAAACACTATATAAACAGAGCCCCATCATAAACACTATATATAAACATTGCCCCCATCATAAACACTATATAAACAGTACCCGATCATAAACACTATATAAACAGTGCCCCCATCATAAACACTGTTTAAACAGTGCCCCCATCATAAACCCTGCATAAACAGTTCCCACATCATAAACAATATTTAAACAGTGCCACATTCATAAACACTATATGAACAGCACCCCCATCATAAACCCTATTTAAACAGTGCACCCATCATAAACACAATTTAAACAGTGACCCTATCATAAACCCTATTTAAACAGTGCCCCCATCATAAACACTATATAAACAGTTCCCCCATCATAAACGCTATATAAACAGTGCCCCCATCATAAACACTGTTTAAACAGTGCCCCCATCATAAACACTTTATAAACAGTGCTCCCTTCATAAACCCTATATAAACAGTGCCCCCATCATAAACACTGTTTAAACAGTGCCCCATCATAAACACTATATAAACACAGCACCCATCATAAAAACTATTTAAACAGTGCCCCCATCATATACACTATATAAACAGTGCAACCATCATAAACACTATATAAAAAGTGCCCCATCATAAACACTATATAGGCAGTTCCCCCATCATAAACAAAATATAAACAGTCCCCCCATCATAAACTCTATTTAAAACAGTGCCCCCATCATAAACACAATCTAAACAGTGCCCCATCAAAATCCCTACTTAAACAGTGCCCCCATCATAAAACCTATTTATACAGTGCCCCATCATGAACACTATATAAACACTGCCCCCATCATAAACACAATTTAAACAGTGCCGCCATCATAAACACTATATAAACAGTGCCCTATCATAAACACTATATAAACAGTGCCCCATCATAAACACTATGAAAATAGTGGCCCATCATAAAACCTATTTAAACAGAGCCCCCATCATAAAAACTATATAAGCAGTGCCCCATCATAAACAATATATTAACAGTGCCTCCATCATAAACACTATATAAACAGTACCCCCATCATAAACACTATATAAAAAGTGCCCCATCATAAACACTATATAAACAGCGCCCCCATCATAAACACTATATAAACAGTGCGCCCTCATAAACACAATATACGCAGTTCCCCCATCATAAACAAAATATAAACAGTCCCCCCATCATAAACTCTATTTAAACAGTGCCCCCATCATAAACACAATCTAAACAATGCCACATCATAATCCCAACTTAAACAGTGCCCCCATCATAAACCTATTTATACAGTGCCCCATCATGAACACTATATAAACACTGCCCCCATCATAAACACAATTTAAACAGTGCCCCCATCATAAACACTATATAAACAGTGCCCCATCATAAACACTATATAAACAGTGCCCCATCATAAACACTATGAAAATAGTGGCCCATCATAAAACCTATTTAAACAGAGCCCCCATCATAAACACTATATAAGCAGTGCCCCATTATAAACAATATATAAACAGTGCCTCCATCATAAACACTATATAAACAGTGCCCCCATCATAAACAATATATAAAAGTGCCCCATCATAAACACTATATAAGCAGTGCCCCATCATAAACACTATATAAACAGTGCCCCCATCATAAACACTATATAAACAGTGCCCCCATCATAAACACTATTTAAACAGTACCCCCATCATAAACACTATTTAAACAGTGTCCCATCACAAACCCTATTTAAACAGTGCCCCATCATTAACACTATATAAACAGTGCCCCATCATAAACATTATTTAAACAGTGCCCCATCATAAACACTATATAAACAGTGCCCCATCATAAACACTATTTAAACAGTGCCCCCATCATAATCACTATATAAATAGTGCCCCCATCATAAACCCTATATAAACAGAGCCCCCATCATAAACACTATATAAACAGTGGTCCCATCATAAACACTATATAAACAGTGCCCACATCTTAAACCCTATATAAACAGCGAACCCATCATAAACACTATATAAACAGTGCCACGTCATAAACACTATATAAACAGTGCCCCCATCATAAACCCGATATAAACAGTGCCCCCATCATCAACACTATATAAACACTGTCCCCATCATAATCACAATATAACAGTGCCCCCATCATAAAACCTATATAAACAGTGCCCCATCATTAACACTGTTTAAATAGTGCCCCCATCATAAACCCTGCATAAACAGTTCCCACATCATAAACAATATTTAAACAGTGCCACATTCATAAACACTATATGAACAGCACCCCCATCATAAACCCTATTTAAACAGTGCACCCATCATAAACACAATTTAAACAGTGACCCTATCATAAACCCTATTTAAACAGTGCCCCCATCATAAACACTATATAAACAGTTCCCCCATCATAAACGCTATATAAACAGTGCCCCCATCATAAACACTGTTTAAACAGTGCCCCCATCATAAACACTTTATAAACAGTGCTCCCTTCATAAACCCTATATAAACAGTGCCCACATCTTAAACCCTATATAAACAGCGAACCCATCATAAACACTATATAAACAGTTCCCCCATCATAAACGCTATATAAACAGTGCCCCCATCATAAACACTGTTTAAACAGTGCCCCCATCATAAACACTTTATAAACAGTGGTCCCATCATAAACACTATATAAACAGTGCCCACATCTTAAACCCTATATAAACAGCGAACCCATCATAAACACTATATAAACAGTGCCACGTCATAAACACTATATAAACAGTGCCCCCATCATAAACCCGATATAAACAGTGCCCCCATCATCAACACTATATAAACACTGTCCCCATCATAATCACAATATAACAGTGCCCCCATCATAAAACCTATATAAACAGTGCCCCATCATTAACACTATTTAAACAGTGCCCCCATCATAAACACTATCTAAACAGTGCCCCCATCATAAACACTATTTAAACAGTGCCCCATCATAAATTCTATTTAAAAAGTGCCCCCATCATAAACACTATTTTAACAGTGCCCCCATCATAAACACTATTTAAACAGTGCCCCCATCATAATCACTATATAAACAGTGCCGAATCATAATCACCATTTAAACAGTGCCCCATCATAAACTCTATATATACATTGCCCCATCATAAACACGATATAAAAAGTGCCCCCATCATAAACACTATTTAAACAGTGCCCCATCGTAAACACTATATAAACAGTGCCTCCATCATAAACCCTATTTAAACAGTGCCCCCATCATAATCACTAAAAAAACAGTGCCCCCATCATAAACACTATATAAACAGTGCCCACATCATAAACACTTTATTAACAGTGCGCGCATCATAAGCCCTATATAAACAGTGCCCCCATCATAAGCACTTTTTAAACAGTGCCCCATCATAAACACTATATAAACAGAGCACCCAGCATAAACATTATTTAAACAGTGCCCCCATCATGAACCCTATTTAAACAGTGCCCCCATCATTAACACTATATAAACAGTGCCCCCATCATAAACACAATATAAACAGTGCCCCATCATAAACCCTATATAAACAGAACACCCACCATAAACATAATATAAACAGTGCCCCATCATAAACACTTTATAAACAGTGCCCCATCATAAACGCTAGATAAACAGAGCCCCCATCATAAACACTATATAAACTGTGCCCCATCATAAACACTATTTAAACTGTGCCCCCATCATAAACACTATATAAACAGAGCCCCATCATAAACACTATATATAAACATTGCCCCCATCATAAACACTATATAAACAGTACCCGATCATAAACACTATATAAACAGTGCCCCCATCATAAACACTGTTTAAACAGTGCCCCCATCATAAACCCTGCATAAACAGTTCCCACATCATAAACAATATTTAAACAGTGCCACATTCATAAACACTATATGAACAGCACCCCCATCATAAACCCTATTTAAACAGTGCACCCATCATAAACACAATTTAAACAGTGACCCTATCATAAACCCTATTTAAACAGTGCCCCCATCATAAACACTATATAAACAGTTCCCCCATCATAAACGCTATATAAACAGTGCCCCCATCATAAACACTGTTTAAACAGTGCCCCCATCATAAACACTTTATAAACAGTGCTCCCTTCATAAACCCTATATAAACAGTGCCCCCATCATAAACACTGTTTAAACAGTGCCCCATCATAAACACTATATAAACACAGCACCCATCATAAAAACTATTTAAACAGTGCCCCCATCATATACACTATATAAACAGTGCAACCATCATAAACACTATATAAAAAGTGCCCCATCATAAACACTATATAGGCAGTTCCCCCATCATAAACAAAATATAAACAGTCCCCCCATCATAAACTCTATTTAAAACAGTGCCCCCATCATAAACACAATCTAAACAGTGCCCCATCAAAATCCCTACTTAAACAGTGCCCCCATCATAAAACCTATTTATACAGTGCCCCATCATGAACACTATATAAACACTGCCCCCATCATAAACACAATTTAAACAGTGCCGCCATCATAAACACTATATAAACAGTGCCCTATCATAAACACTATATAAACAGTGCCCCATCATAAACACTATGAAAATAGTGGCCCATCATAAAACCTATTTAAACAGAGCCCCCATCATAAAAACTATATAAGCAGTGCCCCATCATAAACAATATATTAACAGTGCCTCCATCATAAACACTATATAAACAGTACCCCCATCATAAACACTATATAAAAAGTGCCCCATCATAAACACTATATAAACAGCGCCCCCATCATAAACACTATATAAACAGTGCGCCCTCATAAACACAATATACGCAGTTCCCCCATCATAAACAAAATATAAACAGTCCCCCCATCATAAACTCTATTTAAACAGTGCCCCCATCATAAACACAATCTAAACAATGCCACATCATAATCCCAACTTAAACAGTGCCCCCATCATAAACCTATTTATACAGTGCCCCATCATGAACACTATATAAACACTGCCCCCATCATAAACACAATTTAAACAGTGCCCCCATCATAAACACTATATAAAGAGTGCCCCATCATAAACACTATATAAACAGTGCCCCATCATAAACACTATGAAAATAGTGGCCCATCATAAAACCTATTTAAACAGAGCCCCCATCATAAACACTATATAAGCAGTGCCCCATTATAAACAATATATAAACAGTGCCTCCATCATAAACACTATATAAACAGTGCCCCCATCATAAACAATATATAAAAGTGCCCCATCATAAACACTATATAAGCAGTGCCCCCATCATAAACACGATATAAAAAGTGCCCCCATCATAAACATAATATAAACAGTGCCCCCATCATAAACACTATTTAAACATTGGCCCATCATAAACACTATATAAATAGGTCCCACGTCATAAACACTATTTAAACAATGCCCCCATCATAAACAATAAATAAACACTGCACCCATCATAAAAACTACATAAACTGTGCCCCCATCATAAACACTATATAAACAGTTCCCACATCATAAACACTAATTAAATAGTGCACCCATCATTAACAGTATTTAAACCGTGTCCCCATCATAAACACTATATAAACAGTGCCCACATCATAAACACAAATTAAACAGTTCCCCCATCATAAACACTATTTAAACATTGCCCCCATCTTGAACCCTATTTAAACTGTGCCCCCATCATAAACACTATTTAAACAGTACCCACATCATAAACACTATATAAACAGTGCCCCATCATAAACACTAAATAAACAGTGTCACCATCATAAACACTATATAAACAGTGCCCCATCATAAACACTGTTTAAACAATTCCCCCAGCATAAACACAATCTAAACAATGCCCCATCATAATCCCAACTTAAACAGTGCCCCCATCATAAAACCTATTTATACAGTGTCCCATCATGAACACTACATAAACACTGCCCCCATCATAAACACAATTTAAACAGTGCCCCCATCATAAACACTATATAAACAGTGCCCCATCATAAACACTATATAAACAGTGCCCCATCATGAACACTATGAAAATAGTGGCCCATCATAAAACCTATTTAAACAGAGCCCCCATCATAAACACTATATAAGCAGTGCCCCATCATGAACAACATATAAACAGTGCCTCCATCATAAACACTATATAAAAGTGCCCCATCATAAACACTATATAAGCAGTGCCCCCATCATAAACACTATATAAACCGTGCCCCATCATAAACACTATTTAAACAGTGCCACATCATAAACACTATATCAACAGTGCCCCCATCATAAACACTATTTAAACAATGCCCCCATCATAAACGCTATTTAAACAGTGCCCACATCATAAACACTATATAAGCAGTGCCCACATCATAAACACTATATAAAACGTGCCCCCATCATAAACACTATTTAAACAGTGCCCCCATCATAAACACTATATAAACAGTGCCCCCATCATAAACACTATTTAAACAGTGCCACCATCATAAACACTATATAAACAGTCCCCCATCATAAACACTATATAAACAGTGCCCCCATGATAAACACTATTTACACAATGCCCCCATCATAAACGCTATTTAAACAGTGCCCCCATCATAAACACTATATAAACAGTGCCCCCATCATAAACACTATATAAACAGTGCCCCATCGTAAACACTATTGAAACAGTGCCGCCATCATAAAGACTATATAAACAGTGCACCCATCATAAACACTATATAAAAAGTGCCCCATCATAAACACTATATAAACAGCGCCCCCGTCATAAACACTATATAAACAGTGCCCCAACATAAACACTATATAAGCAGTGCCCCCATCATAAACACGATTTAAACATTGCCCCATCATAAACACTATATAAACAGTTCCCACGTCATAAACACTATTTAAACAATGCCCCCATCGTAAACAATAAATAAACACTGCCCCCATCATAAAAACTACATAAACTGTGCCCCCATCATAAACACTATATAAACAGTGCCACATCATAAACACTAATTAAACAGTGCCACATCATAAACACTAATTAAACAGTGCCCCCATCATAAACACTATTTAAACAGTGCCCCCATCTTGAACCCTATTTAAAATGTGCCCCCATCATAAACACTAATTAAACAGTGCCCCCATCATAAACACTATTTAAACAGTGCCCCCATCTTGAACCCTATTTAAAATGTGCCCCCATCATAAACACTATTTAAACAGTGCCCACATCATAAACACTATATAAAACGTGCCCCCATCATAAACACTATTTAAACAGTGTCACATCATAAACACTATATCAACAGTGCCCCCATCATAAACACTATTTAAACATTGCCCCCATCATAAATGCTATTTAAACAGTGCCCCCATCATAAACACTATATCAACAGTGCCCCCATCATAAACACTATTTAAACAGTGCCACCATCATAAACACTATATAAACAGTCCCCCATCATAAACACTATATAAACACTACCCCCATCATAAACAGTATATAAACAGTGCCCCATCATAGACACTATTGAAACAGTGCCGCCATCATAAACACTATTGAAACAGTGCCGCCATCATAAACATTATATAAACAGTGCCACATCATAAACACTATATAAGCAGTGCCCCCATCATAAACACGATTTAAACATTGCCCCATCATAAACAATAAATAAACACTGCCCCCATCATAAAAACTACATAAACTGTGCCCCCATCATAAACACTATATAAACAGTTCCCACATCATAAACACTAATTAAATAGTGCCCCCATCATTAACAGTATTTAAACCATGCCCCCATCATAAACACTACATAAACAGTGCCCACATCATAAACACTAATTAAACAGTGCCCCCATCATAAACACTATTTAAACAGTGCCCCCATCTTGAACCCTTTTTAAACTGTGCCCCCATCATAAACACTATTTAAACAGTGCCCCCATCATAAACACTATATAAACAGTGCCTCATCATAAACACTATATAAACAGTGTCACCATCATTAACACTATATAAACAGTGCCCCCATCATAAACTCTATATAAACAGTGCCCCCATCATAGACACTATATAAATAGTGCCCCTATCTTAAGCACTATATAAACAGCGCCCCCATTATAAACACTATATAAACAGTGCCAACATCATAAACACTATTTAAACAGTGCACACATCATAAACACTATATAAACAGTTCCCACATCATAAACAGTATGTAAACAGTACCCCATCATAAACACTATAAAAAAAAAAGCCCCCATCATTAACAGTATTTAAACCGTGCCCCCATCATAAACACTATGTCAACAGTGCCCCCATCATAAACACTATATAAACAGTGCCCACGTCATAAACACTGTATAAACAGTGCACCCATGTTAAACCCTATTTAAACAGTGCCCCAATCATAAACACTATTTAAACAGAGCCCCCATCATTAACAGTATTTAAACCGAGACCCGATCATAAACACTATATAAACAGTGCCCCATCATAAACACTATATAAACAGTGCCCCCATCATAAACACTATATAAGCAGTGCCCACATCATAAACACTATATAAACAGTGCCCGCATCATGAACACTACATTAACAGTGCCCCATCATGAACCCTATTTAAACAGTGCCCCCATCATGAACCCTATTTAAACAGTGCCCCTATCATGAAGCCTATTTAAACAGTGCCTCCATCATAAACACTATTTAAACAGTGCTCCCATCATAAGCACTATATAAACAGTGCCCCCATCATAAACACTACGTAAAAAATTCCCACGTCATAAACACTATTTAAACCGTGCCCCCAACATAAATACTATTTAAACAATGCCCGCATCATAAACACTATTTAAACAGTGCCCCCATCATAAACACTATATCAACAGTGCCCCCATCATAAACACTATTTAAACAGTGCCCCCATCATAAACACTATATAAACAGTGCCCCCATCATAAGCACTATATAAACAGTGCCCCATCATAAACACTATATAAACACTGCCCCCATCAGAAACACTATATAAACAGTGCCCCCATCATAAATCCTATTTAAACGGTGCCCCATCATAAACACTATATAAACAGTGCCCCCATCATAAACAATAAAAAAACACTGCCCCCATCATAAACACTATGTAAACAATGCCCCCATCATAAACACTATATAAACAGTTCCCACATCATAAACACTATTTAAACAATGCCCCCATCATAAACACTATATAAACAGTGCCCCCATGATAAACCCTATAGAAACAGTGCCCCCATGATAAACCCTACTTAAACAGTGCCCCCATCATAAACACTATATAAAAAGCCCCCCCATCATTGACCCTATATAAACAGTGCCCCATCTTAAGCACTATATAAACAAGTGCCCCCATCATACACACTTGAAACAGTACCCCCATCATAAACACTATATAAACACTGCCCCCATCATAAACAAAATTTAAACAGTGCCCCATCATAAATGCTATTTAAACAGTGCCACATCATAAACTTTATATAAACACTGCCCCCATCATACACACAATTTAAACAGTGCCCCACATTAAATCCTATTTAAACAGTACCCCTTCATAAACACTATATAAGCAGTGCCCCATCATAAACACTATATAAACTGCGCCCCCATCATAAACACTATATAAACAGTGCCCCCATCATAAACATTATTTAAACAGTGCCCCTGTCATAAACACTATTTAAACAGTGACCCCATCATAGTCACTATTTAAACAGTGCCCACATCATAAACACTATATCAACAGTGCCCCCATCATAAATACTATATAAACAGTTCCCACATCATAAACACTAATTAAACAGTGCCCCCATCATAAACACTATATAAGCAGTGCCCCATCATAAACAATATATAAACAGTGCCTCCATCATAAACACTATATTTACAGTGCCCCCATCATAAACACTATTTAAACAATGCCCGCATCATAAACGCTATTTAAACAGTGCCCCCATCATAAACATTATATAAACAGTGCCCCCATCATAAACACTATTTAAACATTATCCCATCATAAACACTATACAAAAAGTTCCCACGTCACAAACACTATTTAAACAATGCCCCCTTCATAAACAATAAATAAACACTGCCCCCATCATAAAAACTTCATAAACTGTGCCCCCATCATAAACACTATATAAACAGTTCCCACATCATAAACACTAATTAAATAGTGCCCCCATCATTAACAGTATTTAAACCGTGCCCCCATCATAAACACTAATTAAACAGTGCCCCCATCTTAAACACTATTTAAACAGTGCCCCCATCTTGAACCCTATTTAAACAGTGCCCCCATCATAAACACTATTTAAACAGTGCCCCCATCATAAACACTATATAAACAGTGCCCCATCATAAACACTATATAAACAGTGTCACCATCATTAACACTATATAAACAGTGCCCCCATCATAAACTCTATATAAACAGTGCCCCCATCATAGACACTATATAAACAGTGCCCCCATCTTAAGCACTATATAAACAGCGCCCCCATCATAAACACTATATAAACAGTGCCAACATCATAAACACTATTTAAACAGTGCACACATCATAAACACTATATAAACAGTTCCCACATCACAAACACTATTTAAACAATGCCCCCATCATAAACACTATATAGACAGTGCCCCCATCATAAACCCTATAGAAACAGTGCCCTCATGATAAACCCTACTTAAACAGTGCCCCCATCATAAACACTATATAAACACTGCCCCCATCATAAACACTATATAAACAGTGCCCCCATGATAAGCCCTATTTAAGCAGCTCCCCCATCATAAACACTATATAAACAGTGCCCCCATCATAAACAATATGTAAACAGTGGCCCATCATTAACCCTATATAAACAGTGCCCCATCTTAAGCACTATATAAACAAGTGCCCCCATCATACACAGTTCAAACAGTGCCCCATCATAAACACTATATAAACACTGCCCCCATCATAAACAAAATTTAAACAGTGCCCCATCATAAACGTTATTTAAACAGTGCCCCATCATAAACTTTATATAAACACTGCCCCCATCATACACACAATTTAAACAGTGCCCCATCATAAATCCTATTTAAACAGTACCACTTCATAAACACTATATACGCAGTGCCCCATCATAAACACTATATAAACAGAGCCCCCATCATAAACACTATATAAACAGTGCCCACATCATAAACACTATTTAAACAGTGCCCCCGTCATAAACACTATATAAACAGTGCCCCCATCATAGACACTATTTAAACAGTGCCCCCATCATAAACACTATATAAACAGTGCCCCCATCATAAACACTATATAAACAGTGCCCCCATCATAAACCCTCGTAAACAGTGCCCCATCATAAACACTATATAAACACTGCCCCCATCATAAACACTATATAAACAGTTCCCACATCATAAACACTATTTAAACAGTGCCCCCATCATGAACACTATATAAACAGTGCCCCCATCATAAACACTATATAAACAGTGCCCCCATCATAAACACTATATAAAAAGTGGCCCCATCATAATCAACAAATAAACAGTGCCCCGATCATAAACACTATATAAACAGTTCCCACATCATAAACACTGTATAAACAATGCTCCCATCATAAACACTATATAAACAGTGCCCCCATCATAAACACTAAAGAAACAGTGCCCCCATCATAAAAACTATTTAAACAGTGCCACCATCATAAACACTATGTAAACAGTGCCCCCATCATAAACACTATATAAACAATGTCCCCATCATAAACACTGTATAAACAGTGCCGCCATTATAAACACTATATAAACAGTGCCCCCATCATAAACAATATATAAACACTGCCCCCATCATAAACACTATTTAAACAGTGCCCCCATCATAAACACTATATAAACAGTGCCCCCATCATGAACCCTATTTAAAAGTGCCCCCGTCATAAACCCTATTTAAACAGTGCCCCCATCATAAACCCTATTTAAACAGTGCCCCCATCATAAACACTATATAAACAGTGCCCCCATCATAAACACTATATAAACAGTGCCCCCATCATAAACACTATATAAACAGTGCCCCCATCACAAACACTATATAAACAGTGCCCCCATCATAAACACTATTTAAACTGTGCACGCATCATAAACACTATTTAAACAGTGCCCCCATCATAAACACTATACAAACAGTGTCCCCATCATAAACAGTAAGTATACAGTTTCCCCATCATAAACCCTATTTAGACATTGCTCCATCATAAACACTATTTAAGCTGTGCCCCATCATAAACACTATTTAAACAGTGCCCCATCATAAACACTATTTAAACAGTGCACCATCATAAACACTATTTAAACTGTGCCCCCATCATAAACACTATATGAACAATGCCCCATCATAAACACTATTTAAACAGTGCCCCATCATAAACGCTATTTAAACAGTGCCCCCATCATAAACACTATTTAAACAGTGCCCCATTGTAAACAATATTTAAACAGTGCCCCCATCATTAACACTATATGAACAATGCCCCATCATAAATACTATTTAAACAGTGCCCCATCATAAACTCCATTTAAACAGTGACCCCATCATAAACACTATATAAACAGTGCCCTCTCATAAACATTATTTAAACAGTGATGTGCTCTGTCCCAGGACTGACTTTAAATTCTGGCCCCATCACTATTTAAACAATTCCCCATCATAAACACTATATAGAGAGTGTCCAATCAAAAACAGAATATAAACAGTGCCCCATCATTAACACTACATAAACTGCTTTAACAGTGTTTATGATGTAGCACTGATTAAATTGTGATTATGATGGGTCACTGTTTAAATAGTGTTTATGATGCGGGTGCTGCTTATATAGTGTTTATGATGGGGGCACTGTATAAATAGGGTTTATGTTGGGGGCACTGTTTATACAGTTTAAACAAAAAAAAACATTCATAACACCAACAAATTCAACAACAACCTCAATATTGAAAATCCTCATCAAATTCAACAACCTCAACTTTGAAAAACACCAACAAATTCAAGAACAACCTCAACTTTAAAATATACAAAAAAGTTCAAAAAATAACATTGATAACACCAACAAATTCATCAACAACATCAACATTGAAAAACACCAACATATTCAACAACAAACTTAACATTGAAAAACGACAACATTTTGAACAACAACCTCAATATTGAAAATCCCCAACAAATTCAACAACCTCAACACTGAAAAACACGAACAAATTCAACAACAACCTTAACTTTTAGAAAAATAAACAAGTTCAACAAAAAAATATTGATAACAATTTTAACAAGAGTGAAAGACACCAGCAAATTGAACAACAACCTCAACATTGAAAAACACCAACAAATTCAAAAACAACCTCAACAATGAAAAACACAAAAAAGTTCATTAAACATTGATAACACCAACAAATTTAACAACAACCTCAATAATGAAAATCAGCGACAAATTCAACAACCTCAACATTGAATATCACCAAAAAATTCAGCAACAACCTCAAGATTGAAAAACACAAAAAAGTTCAAAAAAACCATTCATAACACCAACAAATTCAACAACAACCTCAACATTGAAAAACACGAACAAATTCAACAACCAGCTCAACATTGAAAAACACCAATAAATTCAGCAAAAACCTCAACATTGAAAAACACCAACAAATTCAACAACTGCTTTAAATTTGAAAAATACAAAAAGTTTAAAAAAAAACATTGATAACACCAACATATTCAACAACAGCCTCAATATTGACAATCATCAACAATACCAACAACAGACTCAACATTGAAAAAAGCCATCAATTTCAACAACAACGTCAATATTGAAAATCCCAACAATTTCAACAACAACCTCAACTTTTAAAAGTACAAAACAGTTCAACAAAATAAACGTTGATAACATGAACAAATTTAACAACAACCTCAATATTGAAAATCACCGACAAATTCAAGAACCTCATCACTGAACATCACCAACAAATTCAGCAACAACCTGAACTTTGAAAAACTCAAAAAATTTCAAAAAAAACCATTGATAACACCAACAGATTCAACAACAACCTCAATAATGAAAATCAGCAACAATTTCAACGACCGCAAATTTGAAAAACACAAACAAATTCAATAACAACCTCAACTTTTAAAAATACCATCAAGTTCAACAGAAAAATATTGATAACACCTAAAAATTCAACAACAAATTCAATGTTGAAAATCAACAACGAATTCAACAACAACCTCAATATTGAAAATCACCAAGATATTCAACAACCTCAACACTGAATAAACCAACAAATTCAACAACGAACTCAATATTGAAAATCACCAACAAATTCAACAACAACTTCAATATTGAAAATCACTAACAAATTCAACAACAACCTCAACATTGAAAAACACCAACAAATTCAACAACAACCTCAACATTGAAAAACACCAACAAATTCAATAACAACCTCAACTTTGAAAAACACAAAAAAGTTCAAAAAAAAACATTCAGAACACCAACAAATTCAACAACAACCTCAATATTGAAAATCACCAACAATTTCAACGACCTCAACTTTGAAAAACACAAGTGAATTCAGCATCAACCTCAACATTGAAAAACAACAACAAATTAAACAGCGACCTCAACATTCAAGAATACAAAAAAGTTGAAAAAATAACATTGATAACAGCAAAAAATTCAACAACAACCTGTACATTCATAAACACCCACAAATTCAACGACTACCTCAACATTGAAAAACAGCAACAAATTCAAAAACAACTTCAACTTTGAAAAATACAAAAAGTTTTTAAAAAATAACATTGATAACACCAACATGTTCAACAAAAACCTCAATATTGACAATCATCAACAATACCAACAACAAACTCAAGATTGAAAAACGCCATCAATTTCAACAACAACCTCAACTTTTAAAAGTACAAATAAGTTCAACAAAATAAACATTGATAACAGCGACAAATTGAACAACAACCTCAATATTGAAAATCTCCGACAAATTCAACAACCTAAACACTGAATATCACCAACAAATTCAACAACAACCTCAAGATTGAAAAACACAAAAAAGTTCAAAAAAACCATTCATAACACCAACAAATTCAACAACAACCTCAATATTGAAAATCACCAACAAATTCAACTACCTCAACTTTGAAAAGCACAAGTCAATTCAACATCAACCTCAACATTGAAAAACAACAACAAATTAAACAACAACCACAACATTCAAAAATAGAAAAATGTTCACAAAATAACATTGATAACAGCAACAAATTCAGCAACAACCTCAACATTGAAAAATACAAAAAGTTTCAAAAAAATAACATTGATAACACCAACATGTTCAACAACAACCTCAATATTGACAATCACCAATAATTCCAACAACAAACTCAACATTGAAAAACGCCAACAATTTCAACAACAACCTCATTATGGAAAATCACAACAAATTCAACAACAACCTCAACTTTTAAAAGTATAAAAAAGTTCAACAAAATAAACGTTGATAACACCAACAAATTGAACAACAACCTCAATATTGAAAATCAATGACAAATTCAACAACCTCAACACTGAATATCACCAACAAATTCAGCAACAAACTCAACTTTGAAAAGCACAAAAAATTTCAAAAAAAACATTGATAACATCAACAAATTCAACAACAAGCTGAATATTGAAAATTATGAACAAATTCAACGACCTCAACATTGAAAAACACCAACAAATTCAACAACAACCTCATCATTGGAAAACACCAATAAATTCAACAACAACCTCAACATTGAAAATCACCAACAAATTCAACAACAACCTCAGCTTTCAAAAATACAAAAAAGAACAAAAAATAACATTGATAATGTCAACAAATTCAACAATAACCTGAACATTGAAAAACACCAACAAATTCAACTACAACCTCAACATTGAAAAACACCAACAATTTCAACAACAACTTCAACATTGAAAAATATCAACAATAACAACAACAACCTCAACATTGAAAAACGCCAACAATTTCAACAACAACCTCAATATTGAAAATCCCAACAAATTCAACAACAACCTCAACTTTCAAAAGTACAAAAAAGTTCAAAAAATAACATTGATAGCACCAACAAATTCAACAACAACCTCAACATTGGAAAACACCGACAAATTCAACAACCTCAACACTGAGTATCACCAACACATTCAGCAACAACCTCAGCTTTGAAAAACACAAACAAATTAAAAAAAAAACATTCAGAACACCAACAAATTCAACAACAACCTCAATATTGAAAATCACCAACAAATTCAACAACCTTAACGCTGAATATCACCAACAAATTCATCAACAACCTCAATATTGAAAAACACCAACAAATTCAACGACCTCAACTTTGAAAAGCACAAGTAAATTCAACATCAACCTCAACATTGAAAAACAAAAATAAATTCAACAACAACCTCAACGTTCAAAAATACAAAAAAGTTCAAAAAATAAAATTGATAACACCAACAAATTCAACAACAATCTGAATATTGAAAAAAGCCAACAAATTCAACGACAACCTCAATATTGAAAATCACCAACAAATTCAACAACCTCAACATTGAAAATCACCAACAAATTCAGCAACAACCTCAAGAATGAAAAACACAAAAAAGTACAAAAAAAGCATTCATAACACCAACAAATTCAACAACAACCTCAATATTGAAAATGACCAACAAATTCAACACCAACCTCTATATTGAAAATCACCAACAAATTCAACGACCTCAACATTGAAAAACACCAACAAATTCAACAACAACCTCAACATTGAAAAAAACCAATAAATTCAACAACAACCTCAACATTGAAAAACACCAACAAATGCAACAACAACCTCAACTTTCAAAAATACAAAAAAGTTCAAAAAATAACATTGATAACACCAACAAATTCAACAACAACCTCAACATTGGAAAACACAAAAAAGTTAAAAAAAAACATTCAGAACACCAAGAAGTGCAACAAAAACCTCAATATTAAAAATCACCAACAAAATCAACGACCTCAATTTTGAAAAACACAAGTTAATTCAACATCAACCTCAACACTGAAAAACAACAACAAATTAAACAGCAACCTCAACGTTCAAAAATACAAAAAAGTTCAAAAATAACATTGATAACACCAACATATTCAACAACAACCTCAATATTGACAATCATCAACAATGCCAACAACAAACTCAACATTGTAAAATGCCAACAATTTCAACAACAACCTCAATATTGAAAATCTCAACAAATTCAACAACAACCTCAACTTTTAAAAGTACAAAAAAGTTCAACAAAATAAACGTTGACAACACCAACAAATTTAACAAAAACCTCAATATTGAAAATCAGCGACAAATTCAACAACCTCAACACTGAATATCACCACGAAATTCAGAAACAACCTCAACTTTGAAAAACAGAAATAAGTTCAAAAAAAAATTGATAACACCAACAAATTCATCAACAAAATCAACAGTGAAAAACACCAACAAATTCAACAACAACCTCAACATTGAAAAATGCCAAGAAATTCAATAAGAACCTCAACAATTAAAAAACATTAACAAATTCAAAATCAACCTCGACTTTTAAATGTACAAAAATGTTCAACAAAATAAACATTGATAACACCAATAAATTCCGCAACAACCTCAACTTCGAAAAACACGAAAATGTTCAAAAAAAACTTTGATAACACCAACAAATTCATCAACAACATCAACACTGAAAAACATCAACAAATCCAACAACAACCTCAACATTGAAAAACGCCAACAAATTCAACAACAACCTCAGCATTGAAAATCAAAAACAAATTCAACAACCTCAACACTGAATATCACCAACAAATTCAGCAACAAGCTCAACTTTGAAAAACACAAATAATTTCAAAAAAAAATCATTGATAACACAAACAAATTGAACAACAAGCTCAATATTGAAAATCACCAACAAATTCAACGACTTCAACTTTGAAAAACACCAACAATTTCAACATATGCCTCAACTTTTAAAAGCAAAAAAGTTCAAAAAATAACATTGAAACACCATCAAATTAAACGACAACTTCAATATTGAAAATCACCAACAGATTCAATGACCTCAACTTATAAAAATGCCAAAAAACTGAACAACAACCTCAATATTGAAAAATACCAACAAATTCAACAACAACCTCAACATTGAAAAACACCAACAAATTCAACAAAAACCTCAACTTTTAAAAGTACAAAAAAGTTGAAAAAAGAACATTGATAAAGCCAACAAATTCAACAACAGGCTCAACAATGAAAAACATAAAAAAATTCAACAACAACATCGACATTGAAAAACGCCAAGAAATCCAACAACAACCTCAACATTGAAAAACGCCAACAAATTCAACAACAAACTCAATATTGAAAATCACCAACAAATTCAATAACCTCAACACTGAATATCACCAACAAATTCACAACAGCCTCAACATTGAAAAACAGCAACAAATTCAACAACAACCTCAACTTTTAAAAGTACAAAAAAGTTGAAAAAAGAACATTGATAAAGCCAACAAATTCAACAACAGGCTCAACAATGAAAAGCACCAACAAATTCAACAACAACCTTAATATTGAAAATCACCAACAAATTCAACGACCTTTACTTTGAAAAACACCATCAAATTCAACAACAACCTCAACTTTTAAAAATACAAACAAGTTCAACAAAAAAACAAATTGATAACAACAACAAATTCAACAACAAACTCAATGTTGAAAATCACCAACAAATTCAACAACCTCAACATTGTAAAACACCAAAAAATTCAACAACAACCTCAACTTTTTAAAGTATAAAAAAGTTCAAAAAAGAATATTGGTAACACCAACAAATTTAACAACAACCTCAACAATGAAAACACCAGAACATTCAAAAAAAACCTCACCATTGAAAATCACCAACAAATTCAACAACAACCTCAACATTGAAAGTCACCAACAAATTAAACAACCTCTACACTGAATATCAGCAAGAAATTCAGCAACAACGTCTACTTTGAAAAACACAAAAACGTTCAAGAAACATTGATAACACCATCAAATTCAGAAACAAACTCAATGTTGAAAATCACCTGCAAATTCAACAACAACCTCAACATTTAAAAACACCAACAAATTTAACAACCAACTCAACAATGAAAACACCAAAAAAATTAACAAAAACCTCACCATTGAAAAACAACCAACAAATTCAACCACAATCGCAACATTGAAAAATACTAACAAATTCAACAACAACCTCAACATTTAAAAATACAAAAATGTTCAAAAAATAACATTGATAACACCAATAAATTCAAAATCAACCTCAATATTGAAAATCACCAACAAATTCAACAACAACGTAAACATTGAAAAACGCCAAAAAATTCAAAAACTGTATATCACCAACAAATTCAGCAACAACCTCAACTTTGAAAAACACAAAAAAGTTAAAAAAAACATTGGTAACACTAACAAAATCAACATCAACCTCAATATTGAAAAACACCAACAAATTCAACAAAAACCTCAACTTGTAAAAATACAAAGAAGTTCAACAAAAAAACCATTGATAACACCAACAAATTCAACAAGAAACTCAACATTGAAACATAGCAACAAATTCAACAACAACCTCAACATTGACAAACGCCAAAAAATCAACAACAACCTCAACTTTTACAAGTACAAAAAAGTTGAAAAAAGAACATTGATAACACCAACGAATTCAACAACAACCTCAACATTGAAAAACACCAACAAATTCAACAACAACCGCAACTTTTAAAAGTACAAAAAAGTTCAACAAAATAAACCTTGATAACACCAACAAATTGAACAACAAACTCAATATTGAAAATCACCAACAAATTCAACAACCTCAACACTGAATATCACCACGAAATTCAGCATCAACCTCAACTTTGAAAAACACAAATAAGTTCAAAAAAAAATTGATAACACGAAAAAATTCATCAACAAAATCAACATTGAAAAACACCAACAAATTCAACAACAACCTCAACATTGAAAAGCACCAACAAATTCAACAACAACCTCAACATTGAGAAACACCAACAAATTCATCAACAACCTCAACAAAGAAAAAAACCAACAAATTCAACAAAAACCTCAACTTTTAAAAGTACAGAAAAGTTGAAAAAAGAACATTGATAACACCAACAAATTCAGCAACAACCTCATCATTGAAAAACACCAACAAATCCAACAACAGCCTCAACATTGAAAAACACCAACAAATTCAAAAAACAACTTTAACTTTTAAAAATACAAACAAGTTCAACAAAAAGCATTGATAACTCGAACAAATTCAACAACAACATCAACATTGAAAAACAACAACAAATTCAACAACAACCTCAACATTGAAAAACGCCAACAAATTCAACGACAAACTCGATATTGAAAATCACCAACAAATTCAATAACCTCAACACTGAATATCACCAACAAATTCACAACAGCCTCAACATTGAAAAACACCAACAAATTCAACAACAACCTCAACTTTTAAAAGTACAAAAAAGTTGAAAAAACAACATTGATAACGCCAACAAATTCAATTACAACCTCAACAATAAAAAGCACCAACAAATTCAACAACAACCTTAATATTGAAAATCACCAATAAATTCAACGACCTTAATTTTGAAAAACACCATCAAATTCAACAACAACCTTAACTTTTAAAAGTACAAACAACTTAAACAAAAAAAACAATTGATAATACGAAGAAGTTCAACAACAACCTCAATATTGAAAATCACCAACAAATTCAACGACCTCAATTTTGAAAAACACAAGTA
Source organism: Cetorhinus maximus (assembly GCF_964194155.1). Classification (NCBI taxonomy): domain Eukaryota; kingdom Metazoa; phylum Chordata; class Chondrichthyes; order Lamniformes; family Cetorhinidae; genus Cetorhinus; species Cetorhinus maximus. The sequence goes on from NW_027596337.1 coordinate 87,788, forward strand.
AATTCAGCATCAACCACAACATTGAAAAACAACAACAAATTAAACAACAACCTCAACTTTCAAAAACACAAAAAAGTTCAAAAATAACATTGATAACAGCAAAACTTTCAACAGCAACCTCAACATTGATAAACACCCACAAATTCAACGACAACCTCAACATTGAAAAACACCAAAAAATTCAGCAACAACCTCAACATTTAAAAACACCAACAAATTCAACAACAACCTCAACATTGAAAAACACCAACAAATACAACAACAACCTCAACAATGAAAAATACCAACAAATTCAAAATCAACCTCAACTTTTCAAAGTACAAGAAAGTTCAACAAAATAAACATTGATAACACCAATAAATTCAGCAACAACCATAACTTTGAAAATCACCAACAAATTCAACAACCTCAACAGTGAAAAACACAAAAAAGTTCAAAAAATACCATTCATAACACCAACAAATTCAACATTAACTTTAATATTGAAAATCACCAACAAATTTAACGACCTCAAGATTAAAAAAACCATCAAATTCAACAACAACCTCAATATTGAAAAATACCAACAAATTCAACAACAACCTCAACATTGAATAACACCAACAAATTCATCAACAACATCAACATTGAAAAACACCAACAAATTCAACAACAACCTCAACAATGAAAAACAGCAGCAAATTCAAAATCAATCTCAAATTTTAAATGTACAAAAAAGTTCAACAAAATAAATATTGAAAAAGCCAATATATTCAGCAACCACCTGAACTTTGAAAATCACCAACAAATTCAACAAACTCAACACTGAAAAACCCCTGCAAATTCAACAACATCCTCAACTTTTAAAAATACAAACAAGTTCAACAAAAAACATTGATAGCACCAACTAATTCAACAACAACCTCAACAATGAAAAACACCAACAAATTCAACTACAACCTCAACATTGAATTACACCAACAAATTCAACAACAACCTCAACATTGAAAAACACCAACAAATTCAACAACAAACTCAACAATGAAAAACACAAACAATTTCAACAACATCCTCAATATTGAAAATCACCAACCAATTCAACGGCCTCAACAATGATAAACTTAAACAAATTCAACAACAACCTCAACATTGAAAAACAACAACATATTCAACAACAACCACAACAATGAAAAACAGCAAAAAATTCAACAATAACCGCAACATTGAAAAATAACAAACAAATCAACAACAACCTCAACATTGAAAAATACAAAAAAGTTCAAAAAACAACACTGATAACAGCAACAAATTCAACATTAACCTCAATATTGAAAATCACCAGCAAATTCAACAACAACCTCAACATTGAAAAACGACAACAAAATCATCAACAACCTCAGTATTGAAAATCACCAGCAAATTCATCAACCTCAACATTGAATATCACCAACAAATTCAGCAACAACCTCAACTTTGAAAAACACAAAGAGGTTTAAAAAAACCATTCATAACACCAACAAATTCAACAACAACCTCAATATTGGTAATCACCAACAAATTCAACAATCTCAACTCTGAAAAACACTAACAAATTAAACAACAACCACAACTTTTAATAATACAAACAAGTTCTACAAAATAAACATTGATGACACTATCCAATTCAACAACAATCTCAATATTGAAAATCACCAACAAATTCATCAACAACCTCAACATTGAAAAATACCAACAAATTTAGCAACAACCAAAACATTGAAAAATATCAACAAATTTAACAACAACCTCAACAATGAAAAGACCAAAATATTCAACAAAAACCTCACCATTGAAAAACAACCAACAAATTCAACCACAATCGCAACATTGAAAAATACTAACAAATTCAACAACAACCTCAACATTTAAAAATACAAAAATGTTCAAAAAATAACATTGATAACACCAATAAATTCAAAATCAACCTCAATATTGAAAATCACCAACAAATTCAACAACAACGTAAACATTGAAAAACGCCAAAAAATTCAAAAACTGTATATCACCAACAAATTCAGCAACAACCTCAACTTTGAAAAACACAAAAAAGTTAAAAAAAACATTGGTAACACTAACAAATTCAACATCAACCTCAATATTGAAAATCACCAACAAATTCAACGACCTCAACTTTGAAAAACACAAACAAATCCAACAACAACGTCAAAAATGAAAAAAACCAACAAATTCAAAATCAACCTCAATTTTTAAAAGTACAAAAAAGTGCAACAAAATAAACATTGATAACATCAATAAATTCAGCAAAAACCTCAACTTTGAAAAACACAAAAAAGTTCAAAAAAACCCATTGATAACACCAAAAATTCAACAACATCCTCAATATTGAAAATCACCAACAAATTCAACGACCTCAACTTTGAAAAACACCAACAAATTCAACAACAACCTCAACAATGAAAAACACCAACAAATTCAACAACAACCTCAACATTGAAAACACGAACCAATGCAACAACAACCTCAACATTGAAAAACACCAACAACTTCAACAACAACCTCAACATTGAAAAACACCAACAAATACAACAACAACCTCAATATTGAAAATCACCAACAAATTCAACAACCTCAACATTGAATATCACCAACAACTTCAACAACAACCTCAACATTGAAAAACACCAACAAATACAACAACAACCTCAATATTGAAAATCACCAACAAATTCAACAACCTCAACATTGAATGTCACCAACAAATACAGCAACAACCTCAACTTTGAAAAACACAAAAAAGTTAAAAAAAAAACATTCATAACACCAACAAATTCAACAACAACCTCAACATTGAAAAACACCAACAAATTCAACAACAAACTCAACAATGAAAAACACCAACAAATTCAACAACATCCTCAATATTGAAAATCACCAACCAATTCAACGACCTCAACAATGATAAACTTAAACAAATTCAACAACAACCTCAACATTGAAAAACAACAACAAATTCAACAACAACCACAACAATGAAAAACAGCAAAAAATTCAACAATAACCGCAACATTGAAAAATAACAAGCAAATCAACAACAACCTCAACATTGAAAAACACAAAAAAGTTCAAAAAACAACACTGATAACACCAACAAATTCAACATTAACCTCAATATTGAAAATCACCAACAAATTCAACAACAACCTCAACATTGAAAAACACCAACAAATTCAACAACAAACTCAACAATGAAAAACACCAACAAATTCAACAACATCCTCAATATTGAAAATCACCAACCAATTCAACGGCCTCAACAATGATAAACTTAAACAAATTCAACAACAACCTCAACATTGAAAAACAACAACAAATTCAACAACAACCACAACAATGAAAAACAGCAAAAAATTCAACAATAACCGCAACATTGAAAAATAACAAGCAAATCAACAACAACCTCAACATTGAAAAACACAAAAAAGTTCAAAAAAACAACACTGATAACACCAACAAATTCAACATTAACCTCAATATTGAAAATCACCAACAAATTCAACAACAACCTCAACATTGATAAATGCCAACAAAATCATCAACAACCTCAGTATTGAAAATCACCAGCAAATTCATCAACCTCAACATTGAATATCACCAACAAATTCAGCAACAACCTCAACTTTGAAAAACACAAAGAGGTTTAAAAAAACCATTCATAACACCAACAAATTCAACAACAACCTCAATATTGGTAATCACCAACAAATTCAACAATCTCAACTCTGAAAAACACTAACAAATTAAACAACAACCACAACTTTTAATAATACATACAAGTTGTAAAAAATAAACATTGATGACACTATCCAATTCAACAACAATCTCAATATTGAAAATCACCAACAAATTCATCAACAACCTCAACATTGAAAAATACCAACAAATTTAACAACAACCAAAACATTGAAAAATACCAACAAATTTAACAACAACCAAAACATTGAAAAATACCAACAAATTTAACAACAACCTCAAAAATGAAAAGACCAAAATATTCAACAAAAACCTCACCATTGAAAAACAACCAACAAATTCAACCACAATCGCAACATTGAAAAATACTAACAAATTCAACAACAACCTCAACATTTAAAAATACAAAAATGTTCAAAAAATAACATTGATAACACCAATAAATTCAAAATCAACCTCAATATTGAAAATCACCAACAAATTCAACAACAACGTAAACATTGAAAAACGCCAAAAAATTCTAAAACTGTATATCACCAACAAATTCAGCAACAACCTCAACTTTGAAAAACACAAAAAAGTTAAAAAAAACATTGGTAACACTAACAAAATCAACATCAAACTCAATATTGAAAATCACCAACAAATTCAACGACCTCAACTTTGAAAAACACAAACAAATCCAACAACAACGTCAAAAATGAAAAAAACCAACAAATTCAAAATCAACCTCAATTTTTAAAAGTACAAAAAAGTTCAACAAAATAAACATTGATAACATCAATAAATTCAGCAAAAACCCCAACTTTGAAAAACACAAAAAAGTTCAAAAAAACCCATTGATAACACCAAAAATTCAACAACATCCTCAATATTGAAAATCACCAACAAAATCAACGACCTCAACATTGAAAAACACCAACAAATTCAACAACAAACTCAACAATGAAAAACACCAACAAATTCAACAACAACCGCAACATTGAATAACACGATCCAATGCAACAACAAACTCAACATTGAAAAACACCAACAACTTCAACAACAACCTGAACATTGAAAAACACCAACAAATACAACAACAACCTCAATATTGAAAATCACCATCAAATTCAACAACCTCAACATTGAATATCACCAACAAATACAGCAACAACCTCAACTTTGAAAAACACAAAAAAGTTAAAAAAAAACCATTCATAACACCAACAAATTCAACAACAACCTCAACATTGAAAAACACCAACAAATTCAACAACAAACTCAACAATGAAAAACACCAACAAATTCAACAACATCCTCAATATTGAAAATCACCAACCAATTCAATGACCTCAACAATGATAAACTTAAACAAATTCAACAACAACCTCAACATTGAAAAACAACAACAAATTCAACAACAACCACAACAATGAAAAACAGCAAAAAATTCAACAATAACCGCAACATTGAAAAATAACAAACAAATCAACAACAACCTCAACATTGAAAAACACAAAAAAGTTCAAAAAACAACACTGATAACAGCAACAAATTCAACATTAACCTCAATATTGAAAATCACCAACAAATTCAACAACAACCTCAACATTGAAAAACGACAACAAAATCATCAACAACCTCAGTATTGAAAATCACCAGCAAATTCATCAACCTCAACATTGAATATCATCAACAAATTCAGCAACAACCTCAACATTGAAAAATGCCAACAAAATCATCAACAACCTCAGTATTGAAAATCACCAGCAAATTCATCAACCTCAACATTGAATATCACCAACAAATTCAGCAACAACCTCAACTTTGAAAAACACAAAGAGGTTTAAAAAAACCATTCATAACACCAACAAATTCAACAACAACCTCAATATTGGTAATCACCAACAAATTCAACAGTCTCAACTGTGAAAAACACTAACAAATTAAACAAACAACCACAACTTTTAATAATACATACAAGTTGTAAAAAATAAACATTGATGACACTATCCAATTCAACAACAATCTCAATATTGAAAATCACCAACAAATTCATCAACAACCTCAACATTGAAAAATACCAACAAATTTAACAACAACCACAACAATGAAAAGACCAAAATATTCAACAAAAACCTCATCATTGAAAATCACCAACAAATTCAACAACCTCAACTTGAAAAAGACCAACAAATTAAACAACCTCAACTTTTAAAAATACAACCAAGTTCAACAAAAAAACATTGATTACACCAACAAATTCAACAACAAGCTCAATATTGAAAATCACCAACAAATTCAACGACCTCAGCTTTGAAAAACACCAACAAATTCAACAACATCAACATTTAAAAGCACCAATAAATACAACAACAAACTCAACATTGAAAAGCAGCAACAAATTCAACAACAATCTAAACATTTAAAACCACCTACAAATTCAACGACCTCAACTTGAAAAAGCCCAACAAATTAAACAACCTCAACTTTTAAAAATACAACCAAGTTCAACAAAAAAACATTGATTACACCAACAAATTCAACAACAAGTTCAATATTGAAAATCACCAACAAATTCAACGACCTCAGCTTTGAAAAACACCAACAAATTCAACAACATCAACATTGAAAAGCACCAATAAATTCAACAACAAACTCAACATTGAAAAGCAGCAACAAATTCAACAACAATCTCAACATTGAAAAACGTCAACAATTTCAGCAACAACCTCAATATTGAAAATCCCAACAAATTCAACAATAACTTCAACTTTTAAACGTAGAAAAAAGTTCAACAAAATAAATGTTGATAACACGAACAAATTCATCAACATCCTCAATATTGAAAATCACCAGCAGATTCAACAACCTCAACATTGAAAAACACAAAACAGTTCAAAAGAAAACATTGATAACACCAACAAATTCAACAACAACCTCAACAATGAAAAGCACCAACAAATTCAAACAACAACCTCAACATTTAAAAACACCAACAAATTAAACAGCAACCTCAACAATGAAAAAAACAAAAAATTTAACAACAACCTCAACGTTGAAAAACGCCAACAAATTCAACAACAACCTCAACAATGAAAAATATCAACAAATTCAAAATCAACCTCAACATTGAAAATCACCAGCAAATTCAACAACAACCTCAACATTGAAAAACACTAATAAGTTCAACAACATCCTTAACTTTTAAAAATACAAACAAGTTCAACAGCAACCTCAACAATCAAAAACACCAAAAAAATCAACAACAACCTCAACAATGAAAAACACCAACAAATTCAACAACAACCTCAACATTTAAAAATACAAAATAGTTCAAAAAATAACATTGATAACACCAACAAATTCAACAACAACCTCAACATTTAAAAATACAAAATAGTTCAAAAAATAACATTGATAACACCAACAAATTCAACCAGAACCTCAACATTGAAAAACACCAACAAATTCAACAACAAGCTCAATATTGAAAATCACCAACAAATTCAGCAACAACCTCAACTTTGAAAAACACACAAAAGTTATAAAAAAACCCATTCATAACACCAACAAATTCAACAACAACTACAATATTGAAAATCACCAACAAATTCAACGTCCTCAACTATGAAAACACCAACAAATTAAACAACAACCTCATATTTTAAAAATACAAACAAGTTCAACAAAAAAAACATTGATAACTCCAACAAATTCAACAACAAACTCAACATTGAAAAACACCAACAAATTCAACAACCTCAACATATTCAACACCAACAAATTCAACAACCTCAACAAATTCAACAACATCCTTAACTTTTAAAAATACAAACATGTTCAACAACAACCTCAACAATGATAAACGGCAAAAAATTCAACAATAACCGCAACATTGAAAAATACCAACAAATTCAACAACAACCTCAGCATTTAAAATTACAATAAAGTTCAAAAAATTACAGTGATAACACCAACAAATTCAACAATAACCTCAACTTTGAAAAACACAAAAAAGTTAAAAAAAAACATTCATAACACCAACAAATTCAACAACAACCTCATTATTCAAATTCATCAACAAATTCAACGACCTCAACTTTGAAAAACACCAACAAATTAAACAACAAGCTCAACATTTAAAAGTACAAAAAAGTTCAACAAAGTAAACATTGATAACACCAATAAATTCAACAAGAACCACAACATTTAAAAATACAAACAAGGTCAACAAAATTAACATTGATAACCCTATCCAATTCAACAAGAACCTCAACATTTAAAATGACCAAGAAATTCAGCAAGCTCAACACTGAAAAACACAAACAAATTCATCAACATCAACATTGAAAAACAATTTAAAAATTCAGCAACAACCTCAATCATTGATGACCCTATCCAATTCAACAACAACCTCAACATTTAAAATCACCAAGAAATTCAGCAAGCTCAACACTGAAAAACACAAACAAATTCAACAACATCAACATTGAAAAACAATTTAAAAATTCAGCAACAACCTCAAACATTGATGACCCTATTCAATTCAACGACAACCTCAACATTTAAAATCACCAAGAAATTCAGCAACAACCTCAACATCGAAAAACACCAACAAATTCAACAACAACCTCAACATTGAAAAACACCAACAAATACAACAACAACCTCAACATTGAAAAACACCAACAAATTCAAAATCAACCTCAACTTTTAAAAGTACAAAAAAGTTCAACAAAATAAACATTGATAACACCAATATATTCAGCAACAACCTCAACTTTGAAAATCACCAACAAATTCAACAACCTCAACATTGAAAAACACAAAAAAGTTCAAAAAATACCATTCATAACACCAACAAATTTAACAACAACCTTAATATTGAAAATCACCAACAAATTCAACAACAACGTAAACATTGAAAAACGCCAAAAAATTCAAAAACTGTATATCACCAACAAATTCAGCAACAACCTCAACTTTAAAAAACACAAAAAAGTTAAAAAAAAACATTGGTAACACTAACAAATTCAACAACAACCTCAATATTGAAAATCACCGACAAATTCAACGACCTCAACTTTGAAAGACACAAACAAATCCAACAACAACGTCAAAAATGAAAAACACCAACAAATTCAAAATCAACCTCAATTTTTAAAAGTACAAAAAAGTTCAACAAAATAAACATTGATAACATCAATAAATTCAGCAAAAACCTCAACTTTGAAAAACACAAAAAAGTTAAAAAAAAAACATCGATAACACCAACAAATTCAACAACAACCTCAATATTGAAAATCACCAACAAATTGAACAACAACCTCAACATTGAAAAACACCAACAAAGTCAACAACAACCTCAACATTGAAAAACACCAACAAATACAACAACAATCTCAATATTGAAAATCACCAACAAATTCAACAACCTCAACATTGAATATCACCAACAAATTCAGCAACAACCTCAACTTTGAAAAACACAAAAAAGTTCAAAAAAAACCATTCATAACACCAACCAATTCACCAACAACCTCAATATTAAAAATCACCTACAAATTCAACAACAACCTCAGCATTTAAAATTACAATAAAGTTCAAAAAATAACAGTGATAACACCAACAAATTCAACAATAACCTCAACTTTGAAACACACAAAAAAGTTAAAAAAAAACATTCATAACACCAACAAATTCAACAACAACCTCATTATTCAAATTCATCAACAAATTCAACGACCTCAACTTTGAAAAACACCAACAAATTAAACAACAAGCTCAACATTTAAAAGTACAAAAAAGTTCAACAAAGTAAACATTGATAACACCAATAAATTCAACAAGAACCACAACATTTAAAAATACAAACAAGGTCAACAAAATTAACATTGATAACCCTATCCAATTCAACAAGAACCTCAACATTTAAAATGACCAAGAAATTCAGCAAGCTCAACACTGAAAAACACAAACAAATTCATCAACATCAACATTGAAAAACAATTTAAAAATTCAGCAACAACCTCAATCATTGATGACCCTATCCAATTCAACAACAACCTCAACATTTAAAATCACCAAGAAATTCAGCAAGCTCAACACTGAAAAACACAAACAAATTCAACAACATCAACATTGAAAAACAATTTAAAAATTCAGCAACAACCTCAAACATTGATGACCCTATTCAATTCAACGACAACCTCAACATTTAAAATCACCAAGAAATTCAGCAACAACCTCAACATCGAAAAACACCAACAAATTCAACAACAACCTCAACATTGAAAAACACCAACAAATACAACAACAACCTCAACATTGAAAAACACCAACAAATTCAAAATCAACCTCAACTTTTAAAAGTACAAAAAAGTTCAACAAAATAAACATTGATAACACCAATATATTCAGCAACAACCTCAACTTTGAAAATCACCAACAAATTCAACAACCTCAACATTGAAAAACACAAAAAAGTTCAAAAAATACCATTCATAACACCAACAAATTTAACAACAACCTTAATATTGAAAATCACCAACAAATTCAACAACAACGTAAACATTGAAAAACGCCAAAAAATTCAAAAACTGTATATCACCAACAAATTCAGCAACAACCTCAACTTTAAAAAACACAAAAAAGTTAAAAAAAAACATTGGTAACACTAACAAATTCAACAACAACCTCAATATTGAAAATCACCGACAAATTCAACGACCTCAACTTTGAAAGACACAAACAAATCCAACAACAACGTCAAAAATGAAAAACACCAACAAATTCAAAATCAACCTCAATTTTTAAAAGTACAAAAAAGTTCAACAAAATAAACATTGATAACATCAATAAATTCAGCAAAAACCTCAACTTTGAAAAACACAAAAAAGTTAAAAAAAAAACATCGATAACACCAACAAATTCAACAACAACCTCAATATTGAAAATCACCAACAAATTGAACAACAACCTCAACATTGAAAAACACCAACAAAGTCAACAACAACCTCAACATTGAAAAACACCAACAAATACAACAACAATCTCAATATTGAAAATCACCAACAAATTCAACAACCTCAACATTGAATATCACCAACAAATTCAGCAACAACCTCAACTTTGAAAAACACAAAAAAGTTCAAAAAAAACCATTCATAACACCAACCAATTCACCAACAACCTCAATATTAAAAATCACCTACAAATTCAACAACAACCTCAGCATTTAAAATTACAATAAAGTTCAAAAAATAACAGTGATAACACCAACAAATTCAACAATAACCTCAACTTTGAAACACACAAAAAAGTTAAAAAAAAACATTCATAACACCAACAAATTCAACAACAACCTCATTATTCAAATTCATCAACAAATTCAACGACCTCAACTTTGAAAAACACCAACAAATTAAACAACAAGCTCAACATTTAAAAGTACAAAAAAGTTCAACAAAGTAAACATTGATAACACCAATAAATTCAACAAGAACCACAACATTTAAAAATACAAACAAGGTCAACAAAATTAACATTGATAACCCTATCCAATTCAACAAGAACCTCAACATTTAAAATGACCAAGAAATTCAGCAAGCTCAACACTGAAAAACACAAACAAATTCATCAACATCAACATTGAAAAACAATTTAAAAATTCAGCAACAACCTCAATCATTGATGACCCTATCCAATTCAACAACAACCTCAACATTTAAAATCACCAAGAAATTCAGCAAGCTCAACACTGAAAAACACAAACAAATTCAACAACATCAACATTGAAAAACAATTTAAAAATTCAGCAACAACCTCAAACATTGATGACCCTATTCAATTCAACGACAACCTCAACATTTAAAATCACCAAGAAATTCAGCAACAACCTCAACATCGAAAAACACCAACAAATTCAACAACAACCTCAACATTGAAAAACACCAACAAATACAACAACAACCTCAACATTGAAAAACACCAACAAATTCAAAATCAACCTCAACTTTTAAAAGTACAAAAAAGTTCAACAAAATAAACATTGATAACACCAATATATTCAGCAACAACCTCAACTTTGAAAATCACCAACAAATTCAACAACCTCAACATTGAAAAACACAAAAAAGTTCAAAAAATACCATTCATAACACCAACAAATTTAACAACAACCTTAATATTGAAAATCACCAACAAATTCAACGACCTCAACATTAAAAAAACCAACAAATTCAACAACAACCTCAATATTGAAAAACACCAACAAATTCAACAACAACCTCAACATTGAATAACACCAACAAATTCATCAACATCCTCAACATTGAAAAACACCAACAACTTCAACAACAACCTCAACAATGAAAAACACAAACAAATTCAAAATCAACCTCAAATTTAAAAAGTACAAAAAAGTTCAACAAAATAAATATTGAAAACACCAATATATTCAGCAACCACCTCAACTTTGAACATCACCAACAAATTCAACAACCTCAACATTGAAAAACCCCTGCAAATTCAACAACATTCTTAACTTTTAAAAATACAAACAAGTTCAACAAAAAACATTGATAACACCAACAAATTCAACAACAAACTCAACAATGAAAAACACCAACAAATTCAACAACAACCTCAACATTGAAGAACACCAACAAATTCAACAACAACCTCAACATTGAAAAACACCAACAAATTCAACAACAAACTCAACAATGAAAAACACCAACAGATTCAACAACATCCTCAATAATGAAAATCACCAACCAATTCAACGACCTCAACAAAGATAAACTTAAACAAATTCAACAACAACCTCAACATTGAAAAACGCCAACAAATTCATCAACAACCTCAGTATTGAAAATCACCAGCAAATTCAACAACCTTAACATTAAATAGCACCAACAAATTCAGCAAGAAGCTCAATATTGAAAATCACCAACAAATTCAAAATCAACCTCAACTGTTAAAAATACAAAAAAAGTTCAACAAAATAAACATTGATAACACCAATACATTCAGCAACAACCTCAACAGTGAAAAACAACAACAAATTCAACAACAACCACAACAATGAAAAACAGCAAAAAATTCAACAATAACCGCAACATTGAAAAATAACAAACAAATCAACAACAACCTCAACATTGAAAAATACAAAAAAGTTCAAAAAACAACACTGATTCAAATTCAACATTAACCTCAATATTGAAAATCACCAACAAATTCAACAACAACCTCAACATTGAAAAATGACAACAAAATCATCAACAACCTCAGTATTGAAAATCACCAGCAAATTCATCAACCTCAACATTGAATATCACCAACAAATTCAGCAACAACCTCAACTTTGAAAAACACAAAGAAGTTTAAAAAAAACATTCATAACACCAACAAATTCAACAACAACCTCAATATTGATAATCACCAACATATTCAACGATCTCAACTGTGAAAAACACTAACAAATTAAACAACAACCACAACTTTTAATAATACATACAAGTTCTACAAAATAAACATTGATGACACTATCCAATTCAACAACAATCTCAATATTGAAAATCACCAACAAATTCATCAACAACCTCAACAGTGAAAAACACCAACACATTTAACATCAACCTCAACATTAAAAAATACCAACAAATTTAACAACAACCTCAACAATGAAAAGACCAAAATATTCAACAAAAACCTCACCATTGAAAAACACCAACAAATTCAACAACAACTGCAACATTGAAAAATACCAACAAATTCAACAACAACCTCAACATTGAAAAATACAAAAAAGTTCAAAAATTAACATTGATAACACCAACAAATTCAAAATCAACCTCAATATTGAAAATCACCAACAAATTCAACAACAACGTAAACATTGAAAAACGCCAAAAAATTCAAAAACTGTATATCACCAACAAATTCAGCAACAACCTCAACTTTAAAAAACACAAAAAAGTTAAAAAAAAACATTGGTAACACTAACAAATTCAACAACAACCTCAATATTGAAAATCACCGACAAATTCAACGACCTCAACTTTGAAAGACACAAACAAATCCAACAACAACGTCAAAAATGAAAAACACCAACAAATTCAAAATCAACCTCAATTTTTAAAAGTACAAAAAAGTTCAACAAAATAAACATTGATAACATCAATAAATTCAGCAAAAACCTCAACTTTGAAAAACACAAAAAAGTTAAAAAAAAAACATCGATAACACCAACAAATTCAACAACAACCTCAATATTGAAAATCACCAACAAATTGAACAACAACCTCAACATTGAAAAACACCAACAAAGTCAACAACAACCTCAACATTGAAAAACACCAACAAATACAACAACAATCTCAATATTGAAAATCACCAACAAATTCAACAACCTCAACATTGAATATCACCAACAAATTCAGCAACAACCTCAACTTTGAAAAACACAAAAAAGTTCAAAAAAAACCATTCATAACACCAACCAATTCACCAACAACCTCAATATTAAAAATCACCTACAAATTCAACAACAACCTCAGCATTTAAAATTACAATAAAGTTCAAAAAATAACAGTGATAACACCAACAAATTCAACAATAACCTCAACTTTGAAACACACAAAAAAGTTAAAAAAAAACATTCATAACACCAACAAATTCAACAACAACCTCATTATTCAAATTCATCAACAAATTCAACGACCTCAACTTTGAAAAACACCAACAAATTAAACAACAAGCTCAACATTTAAAAGTACAAAAAAGTTCAACAAAGTAAACATTGATAACACCAATAAATTCAACAAGAACCACAACATTTAAAAATACAAACAAGGTCAACAAAATTAACATTGATAACCCTATCCAATTCAACAAGAACCTCAACATTTAAAATGACCAAGAAATTCAGCAAGCTCAACACTGAAAAACACAAACAAATTCATCAACATCAACATTGAAAAACAATTTAAAAATTCAGCAACAACCTCAATCATTGATGACCCTATCCAATTCAACAACAACCTCAACATTTAAAATCACCAAGAAATTCAGCAAGCTCAACACTGAAAAACACAAACAAATTCAACAACATCAACATTGAAAAACAATTTAAAAATTCAGCAACAACCTCAAACATTGATGACCCTATTCAATTCAACGACAACCTCAACATTTAAAATCACCAAGAAATTCAGCAACAACCTCAACATCGAAAAACACCAACAAATTCAACAACAACCTCAACATTGAAAAACACCAACAAATACAACAACAACCTCAACATTGAAAAACACCAACAAATTCAAAATCAACCTCAACTTTTAAAAGTACAAAAAAGTTCAACAAAATAAACATTGATAACACCAATATATTCAGCAACAACCTCAACTTTGAAAATCACCAACAAATTCAACAACCTCAACATTGAAAAACACAAAAAAGTTCAAAAAATACCATTCATAACACCAACAAATTTAACAACAACCTTAATATTGAAAATCACCAACAAATTCAACGACCTCAACATTAAAAAAACCAACAAATTCAACAACAACCTCAATATTGAAAAACACCAACAAATTCAACAACAACCTCAACATTGAATAACACCAACAAATTCATCAACATCCTCAACATTGAAAAACACCAACAACTTCAACAACAACCTCAACAATGAAAAACACAAACAAATTCAAAATCAACCTCAAATTTAAAAAGTACAAAAAAGTTCAACAAAATAAATATTGAAAACACCAATATATTCAGCAACCACCTCAACTTTGAACATCACCAACAAATTCAACAACCTCAACATTGAAAAACCCCTGCAAATTCAACAACATTCTTAACTTTTAAAAATACAAACAAGTTCAACAAAAAACATTGATAACACCAACAAATTCAACAACAAACTCAACAATGAAAAACACCAACAAATTCAACAACAACCTCAACATTGAAGAACACCAACAAATTCAACAACAACCTCAACATTGAAAAACACCAACAAATTCAACAACAAACTCAACAATGAAAAACACCAACAGATTCAACAACATCCTCAATAATGAAAATCACCAACCAATTCAACGACCTCAACAAAGATAAACTTAAACAAATTCAACAACAACCTCAACATTGAAAAACGCCAACAAATTCATCAACAACCTCAGTATTGAAAATCACCAGCAAATTCAACAACCTTAACATTAAATAGCACCAACAAATTCAGCAAGAAGCTCAATATTGAAAATCACCAACAAATTCAAAATCAACCTCAACTGTTAAAAATACAAAAAAAGTTCAACAAAATAAACATTGATAACACCAATACATTCAGCAACAACCTCAACAGTGAAAAACAACAACAAATTCAACAACAACCACAACAATGAAAAACAGCAAAAAATTCAACAATAACCGCAACATTGAAAAATAACAAACAAATCAACAACAACCTCAACATTGAAAAATACAAAAAAGTTCAAAAAACAACACTGATTCAAATTCAACATTAACCTCAATATTGAAAATCACCAACAAATTCAACAACAACCTCAACATTGAAAAATGACAACAAAATCATCAACAACCTCAGTATTGAAAATCACCAGCAAATTCATCAACCTCAACATTGAATATCACCAACAAATTCAGCAACAACCTCAACTTTGAAAAACACAAAGAAGTTTAAAAAAAACATTCATAACACCAACAAATTCAACAACAACCTCAATATTGATAATCACCAACATATTCAACGATCTCAACTGTGAAAAACACTAACAAATTAAACAACAACCACAACTTTTAATAATACATACAAGTTCTACAAAATAAACATTGATGACACTATCCAATTCAACAACAATCTCAATATTGAAAATCACCAACAAATTCATCAACAACCTCAACAGTGAAAAACACCAACACATTTAACATCAACCTCAACATTAAAAAATACCAACAAATTTAACAACAACCTCAACAATGAAAAGACCAAAATATTCAACAAAAACCTCACCATTGAAAAACACCAACAAATTCAACAACAACTGCAACATTGAAAAATACCAACAAATTCAACAACAACCTCAACATTGAAAAATACAAAAAAGTTCAAAAATTAACATTGATAACACCAACAAATTCAAAATCAACCTCAATATTGAAAATCACCAACAAATTCAACAACAACGTAAACATTGAAAAACGCCAAAAAATTCAAAAACTGTATATCACCAACAATTTCAGCAACAACCTCAACTTTAAAAAACACAAAAAAGTTAAAAAAAAACATTGGTAACACTAACAAATTCAACAACAACCTCAATATTGAAAATCACCGACAAATTCAACGACCTCAACTTTGAAAGACACAAACAAATTCAACAACAACCTCAATATTGAAAATCACCGACAAACTCAACGACCTAAACTTTGAAAAACGCCAAGAAATTGAACAACAACCTCAACTTTTAAATGTAAAAAAAAGTTCAACAAAATAAACATTGATGCCAATATCCAATTCAACAAGAACCTCAACATTTAAATTCACCAACAAATTCAGCAACCTCAACACTGAAAATCACATACAAATTCAAGAAAATTCAACAACAACCTCAACGTTGAAAAACACCAACAAATTTAACAACAACCTCAACAATGAATGCACCAAAAAAATCAACAAAAACCTCACCATTGTAAAACACCAACAAATTCAACAACAACCTCAACATTGAAAAACACCAACAAATTCAACAACCTCAACAATGAATAATACCAACAAATTCAGCAAGAACCTCAACTTTGAAAAACACAAACAAGTTCTAAAAAAGCCATTGATAACACCAACAAATTCAACAACACCCTCAATATTGAACATCACCAACAAATTCAACGACCTCAACCTAGAAAAACTCCAACAAAATCAACAACAACCCCAACTTTTAAAAATACAAACAAGTTCAACAAAAAAACTTTGATAACACCAACAAATTCAACAACAACCTCATCTTTCAAAAGTACAAAAAAGTTGAAAAAAGAACATTGATAACATCAACAAATTCAACAACAACCTCAACATTGAAAGACAACAACAAATTTAACAACAACCTCAACAATGAAAACACGAACAAATTCAAAATCAACTTCAACTTTTAAAAGTACAAAAAAGTTCAACAAAATAAGCATTGATAACACCAATAATATCACCAACAAATTCAACAACGTCAATATTGAAAATCACCAACAAATTCAACAACAACCTCAAATTTTAAAATTAAAAAAAAGTTGAAAAAAGTACATGATAACACCAACAAATTGCACAACAACCTCAACATTGAAAAACACCAACAAATTCAACAACAACCTCAAGATTGAAAAACGCCAACAAATTCAACAATAACCTGAACAGTGAGAAACGCCAAAACATTCAAAATCAACCTCGACTTTTAAAAGTACAAAAAAGTTCAACAAAATAAACAGTGATAACACCAATAAATTCAGCAACAACCTCAACTTTGAAAAATACAAAAAAGATTTAAAAAAAACATTGATAACACCAACAAATTCAACGTCCTCAACATTGAAAAACGCCAACAAATTCAACAACAACCTCAACACTGAATATGACAAACAAATTCAGCAACAACATCAACTTTGAAAAACACAAACAAGTTCTAAAAAAACCATTGATAACACCATCAAATTCAACAACAATCTCAATATTGAAAATCACCAACAGATTCAACGACCTCAACTTTGAAAAACACCAACAAATTCAACAACAACCACAACTTTTAAAAATACAAAAAAGTTCAACAAAAAAACGTTGATAACACCAACAAATTCAACAACAACCTCATCTTTTAAAAGTACAAAAATTTGAAAAAAGGAACATTGATAACACCAACAAATTCAACAACCTCAACAATGATAAACACCGACAAATTCAGCAATAACCTCTACAATGAAAAACACCAACACATTCAAAATCAACTTCAACTTTTAAAAGTACAAAAAAGTTCATCAAATTAAACATTGATAACACCAATAATTTCATCAACAACCTCATCTTTGAACAACGTAAAAACGTTCCAAAAAAACCATTGATTTCACCAACAAATTCAACAACAACGTCAATATTGAAAATCACCAACAAATTCAACAACAACCTCAATATTGAAAATCACCAACAAATTCAACAACAACCTCATCATTGAAAAATACCAACAAATTCAACAAGAACCTCAACTTTTAAAAGTACAAAAACGTTGAAAAAAGAACATTGATAACACCAACAAATTCAACAACAACCTCAACAATGAAAACACCAAAAAATTCAACAACAACCTCAACGTTGAAAAATGCCAACAAATTCAACAACAACCTCAACAATGAAAAACACCAACAAGTTTAACGATTTCAACTTTGAAAAACACCAACAAATTAAACAACAACCTCAACTTTTAAAAATACAAACAAGTTCAACAAAAATTCAACAACAACCTCAACTTTGAAAAACAACAACAAATTTAACAACAACCTCAACAATGGAAACACAAAAAATTCAACAAATACCCCACCATTGAAAATCACGAACAAATTCAGCAACAACCTTAATTTTGAAAAACACAAAAAAGTTAAAAATAACAGTGATAACACCAATAAATTCAGCAACAACCTCAACTTTGAACAGCACAAAAACGTTCCAATAAAACCATTGATATCACCAGCAAATTCAACAACAGCGTCAATATTGAAAACCACCAACAAATTCAACAAAAACCTCAATATTGAAAATCACCAGCAAATTCAACAACAACCTCAACGTTGAAAAACAACAACAAATTTAACAACAACCTCAACAACGAAAACACCAAAAAATTCACCAAAAACCTCACCATTGAAACACACCAACAAATTCAACAACAACCTCAACATTGAACAACACAAAAATGTTCCAAAAAAACCATTGATAACACCAACAAATTCAACAACAACGACAATATTGAAAATCACCAACAAATTAAATAACAACCTCAATATTGAAAATTACCATCAAATTCAACAACATCCTCATCATTGAAAAACACCAACAAATTCAACAACAGCCTCAACTTTTAAAAGTACAAAAAAGTTGAAAAAAGAACATTGATAACAGAAACAAATTCCAGAACAACCTCAACATTGACAAACATCAACAAATTTAACAACAACCTCAACAATGAAAACACCAACAAATTCAACAAAAACCTCAAAATTGAAAAACGCCAACAAATTCAACAATAACCTCAACAATGAAAAAACCCAAAACATTCAAAATCAACCTCACCATTTAAAAGTACAAAAAAGTTCAACAAAATAAACAGTGATAACACCAATAAATTCAGCAACAACCTCAACTTTGAAAAACACAAACAAGATAAAAAAAACCCATTGATAACACCAACAAATTCAACAACAACTTCAATATTGAAAATCACCAACAAATTCAACAACAACCTCAACATTGAAAATCACCAACAAATTCAACGACCACAACTATAATAAACACCAACAAATTCAACAACAAACTGAACTTTTAAAAATACAAACAAATTCAACAAAATAACATTGATAACGCCAACAAATTCAACAACAACCTCATCTTTTAAAAGTACAAAAAAGTTGAAAAAAGAACATTGATAACACCAACAAATTCAACAAGAACCTCAACAATGAAAAGCACCAACAAATTCAACAACAACCTGAACAATGAAAAACAAAAAAAAATTCAAAATCAACTTCAACTTTTATAAGTACAAAAAAGTTCAGCAAAATAAACATTGATTACACCAATAATTTCAGCAACAACCTCAAATTTGAACAACACCAAAACGTTCCAATAAAACCATTGATATCACCAACAAATTCAACAACAACGTCAATATTGAAAATCACCAACAACTTCAACATCCTCAACATTGCAAAACGCCAACAAATTCAACAACAACATCAACACTGAATAGCACGAACAAATTCAGAAACAACCTCAACTTTGAAAAACACAAAAAAGATTAAAAAAAAACCATTGACAACACCTTCAAATTCAACAACAACTTCAATATTGATAATCACCAACACATTCAAAGTCCTCAACATTGAAAAACGCCAACAAATTCAACAACAACATCAACACTGAATAGCACCAACAAATTCTGAAACAACCTCAACTTTGAAAAACACAAACAAGTTCTAAAAAAACCATTGATAACACCAACAAATTAAATAACAACCCCAATATTGAAAATCACCAACAAATTCAGCAAAAAAATCAAGATTGAAAAATACAAAAAACAAGATTGATAACACCAACAAATTCAACAACAATCTCAATATTGAAAATCACCAACAAATTCAACGACCTCAACTTTGAAAAAAACCAAAAAATTCAACAACAACGTCAACAATGAAAAACACCAACAAATTCAAAATCAACTTCAATTTTTAAAAGTACAATAAAGTTCAACAAAATAAACATTGATAACACCAATAAATTCAACAATAACGCCAACTTTTAAAAATACAAACAAGTTCAACAAAATAAACTTTGACGACACAACCTAATTTAACAACAACCTCAACATTTAAAATCACTAACAAATTCAGCAACCTCAACACTGAAAATCACTAACAAAAAAAATATTGATAACAAAAGCAAATTCAAAAACAAACTCAATATTGAAAATCACCAACAAATTCAACAACAACCTCATCATTGAAAAACACCAACAAAATCATCAACAACCTCAACTTTTAAAAGTACAAAAAAGTTGAAAAAAGAACATTGATAACACCAACAAATTCCACAACAACCTCATCATTGAAAAACAACAACAAATTTAACAACAACCTCAACAATGAAAACACCAAAAAATTCAATAACAACCTCAACAATGAAAAACACCAACAAATTCAAAATCTACTTCAACTTTTAAAAGTACAAAAAAGTTCAACAAAATAAACATTGATAACACCAATAATCTCAGCAACAACCTCAACTTTGAACAACACAAAAAAGTGCCAAAAATACCAGTGATATCACCAACAAATTCAACAACAACGTCAATATTGAAAATCACCAACAAATTCTACAAAATCAACATTGAAAAACACCAGCAAATTCAACAACAACCTCAATATTGAAAATCACCAGCAAATTCAACAACAACCTCATCATTGAAAAACATCAACAAATTCAACAACAACCTCAACATTGAAAATTAAACAGCAAATTTAACAACAACCTCAACAATGAAAACACCAAAAAATTCAACAAAAGCATCACCATTGAGAAACACCAACAAATTCAACAACAACCTCAACATTGGAAAACGCCAACAAATTTAACAATAAGCTCAACAATGAAAAACATCAAAACATTCAAAATGAACCTCAACTTTTAAAAGTACAAAAAAGTTCAACAAAATAAACAGTGAAAACACCAATAAATTCAGCAACAACCTCAACCTTGAAAAACACAAAAAAGATATAAAAAAACCATTGATAAAACCAACAAATTCAACAACAACATCAACACTGAATAGCACCAACAAATTCAGCAAAAACCTCACCTTTCAAAAACACAAACAAGTTTTAAAAACACCATTGATAACACCAACAAATTCAACAACAACCTCAATATTGAAAATCACCAACAAATTCAACGGCATCAACTTTGAAAAAGACCAACAAATTCAACAACAACCTCAACTTTTAAAAATACAAACAAGTTCAACAAAAAAAACATTGATAACACCAACAAATTCAACGTCCTCAACATTGAAAAACGCCAACAAATTCAACAACAACCTCAACACTGAATATGACAAACAAATTCAGCAACAACATCAACTTTGAAAAACACAAACAAGTTCTAAAAAAACCATTGATAACACCAACAAATTAAATAACAACCCCAATATTGAAAATCACCAACAAATTCAGCAAAAAAATCAAGATTGAAAAATACAAAAAACAAGATTGATAACACCAACAAATTCAACAACAATCTCAATATTGAAAATCACCAACAAATTCAACGACCTCAACTTTGAAAAAAACCAAAAAATTCAACAACAACGTCAACAATGAAAAACACCAACAAATTCAAAATCAACTTCAATTTTTAAAAGTACAATAAAGTTCAACAAAATAAACATTGATAACACCAATAAATTCAACAATAACGCCAACTTTTAAAAATACAAACAAGTTCAACAAAATAAACTTTGACGACACAACCTAATTTAACAACAACCTCAACATTTAAAATCACTAACAAATTCAGCAACCTCAACACTGAAAATCACTAACAAAAAAAATATTGATAACAAAAGCAAATTCAAAAACAAACTCAATATTGAAAATCACCAACAAATTCAACAACAACCTCATCATTGAAAAACACCAACAAAATCATCAACAACCTCAACTTTTAAAAGTACAAAAAAGTTGAAAAAAGAACATTGATAACACCAACAAATTCCACAACAACCTCATCATTGAAAAACAACAACAAATTTAACAACAACCTCAACAATGAAAACACCAAAAAATTCAATAACAACCTCAACATTGAAAAATGCCAACAAATTCAACAACAACCTCAACAATGAAAAACACCAACAAATTCAAAACCTACTTCAACTTTTAAAAGTACAAAAAAGTTCAACAAAATAAACATTGATAACACCAATAATCTCAGCAACAACCTCAACTTTGAACAAGACAAAAAAGTGCCAAAAATACCATTGATATCACCAACAAATTCAACAACAACGTCAATATTGAAAATCACCAACAAATTCTACAAAATCAACATTGAAAAACACCAGCAAATTCAACAACAACCTCAATATTGAAAATCACCAGCAGATTCAACAACAACCTCATCATTGAAAAACATCAACAAATTCTACAACAACCTCAACATTGAAAATTAAACAACAAATTTAACAACAACCTCAACAATGAAAACACCAAAAAATTCAACAAAAGCATCACCATTGAGAAACACCAACAAATTCAACAACAACCTCAACATTGGAAAACGCCAACAAATTTAACAATAAGCTCAACAATGAAAAACATCAAAACATTCAAAATGAACCTCAACTTTTAAAAGTACAAAAAAGTTCATCAAAATAAACAGTGAAAACACCAATAAATTCAGCAACAACCTCAACCTTGAAAAACACAAAAAAGATATAAAAAAACCATTGATAACACCAACAAATTCAACAACAACATCAACACTGAATAGCACCAACAAATTCAGCAAAAACCTCACCTTTCAAAAACAAAAACAAGTTCTAAAAACACCATTGATAACACCAACAAATTCAACAACAACCTCAATATTGAAAATCACCAACAAATTCAACGGCATCAACTTTGAAAAAGACCAACAAATTCAACAACAACCTCAACTTTTAAAAATACAAACAAGTTCAACAAAAAAAACATTGAAAACACCAACAAATTCAACAACAACCTCATCTTTTAAAAGTACAAAAAAGTTGAAAAAAGAACATTGATAACACCAACAAATTCAACAAGAAAGTCAACAATGAAAAACACCAACAAATTCAACAACAACCTCAACAATGAAAAACACCAACAAATTCAAAATCAACTTCAACTTTTAAAAGTACATAAAAGTTCAACAAAATAAACATTGATAACACCTATAAGTTCAGCAACAACCTCAACTTTGAACAACACAAAAAAGTTCCAACAAAACCATTGATATCACCAACAAATTCAAAAACAATGTCAATATTGAAAATCACCAACAAATTCAACAACAACCTCAATATTGAAAATGACCAACAAATTCCACAACAACCTCACCATTGAAACACACCAACAAATTCAACAACAACCTCAACATTGAAAAACACCAACAAATTCAACAACAACCTCAAGATTGAAAAACGCCAACAAATTCAACAATAACCTCAACAGTGAGAAACACCAAAACATTCAAAATCAACCTCAACTTTTAAAAGTACAAAAAAGATCAACAAAATAAACAGTGATAACACCAATAAATTCAGCAACAACCTCAACTTTGAAAAACACAAAAAATATCAAAAGAAACCATTGATAACATCAACAAATTCAACAACAACTTCAATATTGATAATCACCAACAAATGCAACGTCCTCAACATTGAAAAACGCCAACAAATTCAACAACAACCTCAACATTGAAAAACGCCAACAAATTCAACAATAACCTCAACAATGAAAAACACCAAAACATTCAAAATCAACCTCAACGTTTAAAGTACAAAAAAGTTGAAAAAAGAACATTGATAACAACAACAAATTTAACAACAACCTCAACAATGAAAACACCAAAAAATTCAACAAAAACCTCACCATTGAAAAACACCAACAAATTCAACAACAACCACAACATTGAAATTCGCCAACATATTCAACAACAACCTCAACATTGAAAAACGCCAACAAATTCAACCATAACCTCAACAATGAAAAACACCAAAACATTCAAAATCAACCTCAACTTTTAAAAGTACAAAAAAGATCAACAAAATAAACAGTGATAACACCTATAAATTCAGCAACAACCTCAACTTTGAAAAACACAAAAAAGATCAAAAGAAACCATTGATAACACCAACAAATTCAACAACAACTTCAATATTGATAATCACCAACAAATTCAACAACAACCTCAACACTGAATATCACCAACAAATACAGCAACAACCTTAAATTTGAAAAACACCAAAAAGTTAAAATAAAACATTGATAACACCAACAAATTCAACAATAACCTAAATATTGAAAAACACCAACAAATTCAACAACAACCTCAACAATGAAAAACACCAAAAATTTAAAACAACAATCTCAACATTGAAAAATGCCAACAAATTCAACAACAACATCAACACTGAATATCACCAATAATTTCAGCAACAACCTTAAATTTGAAAAACACCAAAAAGTTTAAAAAAACATTGATAATGCCAACAAATTCAACAACAACCTAAATATTGAAAAACACCACAAATTCAACAACAACCTCAACTTTTAAAAATACAAACAAGTTCAACAAATATTCAACAACAAGCACAATTTTGAAAATCACCAACAATTTCAACAACATCAATATTGAAAAACACCAATAAATTCAAAAACAACCTCAACATTGAAAAACACCAACAAATTCAACAACCTCAACTTTCAAAAATAGAAAAAAGTTCAAAAAATAACTTGATCACGACAACAAATTCAACAACAACCTCATCTTTGAAAAACACCAACAAATTAAACAAGAACCTCAACATTTAAAAGTACAAAAAAGTTCAACAAAATAAACATTGATAACACCAATAAATTCAACAATAACCACAACTTTTAATAATACAAACAAGTTCAACAAAAAAAACTTTGATGACACTATCCAATTTAACAACAACCTCAACATTTAAAATCACTAACAAATTTAGCAACCTCAAGACTGAAAATCACCAACAAAAAAACGTTGATAACAAAAGCAAATTCAAAAACAAACTCAATATTGAAAATCACCAACAAATTCAACAACAACCTCATTGTTGAAAAACACCAACAAATTCAACAACAACCTCAACTTTTAAAAGGACAAAAAAGTACAGAATAGAATTTTGTTAACATGAACAAATTCAATAACAACCTCAACAATGAAATACACCAAAACATTTAAAATCAACTTGAACTTTTAACAGTACAAACAAGTTCAACAAAATAAACAGTGATAACACCAATAATTTCAGCAACAACATCAACTTTGAAAAACACAAAAAAGTACAAAAAAAACCATTGAAAGCAACAACAAATTCAACAACAACCTCAATATTGAATATCACCAACAAATTCACCAACCTCAACACTGAATGTCACCAACAAATTCAGCAACAAATTCAATTTTGAAAAACACAAAAAAGTTAAAAAAAAAACATTCATAACACCAATAAATTCAACAACAAACTCAATATTTAAAATCACCAACAAATTCAACAACATCCTCATCATTGAAAAACACCAACAAATTCAACAACAACCTCGACTTATAAAAGTACAAAAAAGTTGAAAAAAGAACATTGATAACACCAACAAATTCCACAACAACCTCATCATTGAAAAACAACAACAAATTTGACAACAACCTCAACAATGAAAACACCAAAAAATTCAATAACAACCTCAACATTGAAAAATGCCAAAAAATTCAACAACAACCTCACCAATGAAAAACACCAACAAATTCAAAATCTACTTCAACTTTTAAAAGTACAAAAAAGTTCAACAAACTAAACATTGATAACACCAATAATCTCAGCAACAACCTCAACTTTGAACAACACAAAAAAGTGCCAAAAATACCATTGATATCACCAACAAATTCAACAACAACGTCAATATTGAAAATCACCAACAAATTCTACAAAATCAACATTGAAAAACACCAGCAAATTCAACAACAACCTCAATATTGAAAATCACCAGCAAATTCAACAACAACCTCATCATTGAAAAACATCAACAAATTCAACAACAACCTCAACATTGAAAATTAAACAACAAATTTAACAACAACCTCAACAATGAAAACACCAAAAAATTCAACAAAAGCATCACCATTGAGAAACACCAACAAATTCAACAACAACCACAACATTGGAAAGCGCCAACAAATTTAACAATAAGCTCAACAATGAAAAACATCAAAACA
Organism: Cetorhinus maximus; assembly: GCF_964194155.1. Lineage (NCBI taxonomy): Eukaryota > Metazoa > Chordata > Chondrichthyes > Lamniformes > Cetorhinidae > Cetorhinus > Cetorhinus maximus. The sequence goes on from NW_027596337.1 coordinate 115,323, forward strand.
TTCAAAATGAACCTCAACTTTAAAAAGTACAAAAAAGTTCATCAAAATAAACAGTGAAAACACCAATAAATTCAGCAACAAACTCAACCTTGAAAAACACAAAAAAGATATAAAAAAACCATTGATAACACCAACAAATTCAACAACAACATCAACACTGAATAGCACCAACAAATTCAGCAAAAACCTCACCTTTCAAAAACACAAACAAGTTCTAAAAACACCATTGATAACACCAACAAATTCAACAACAACCTCAATATTGAAAATCACCAACAAATTCAACGGCCTCAACTTTGAAAAAGACCAACAAATTCAACAACAACCTCATCTTTTAAAAGTACAAAAAAGTTGAAAAAAGAACATTGATAACACCAACAAATTCAACAAGAAAGTCAACAATGAAAAACACCAACAAGTTCAACAACAACCTCAACAATGAAAAACACCAACAAATTCAAAATCAACTTCAACTTTTAAAAGTACATAAAAGTTCAACAAAATAAACATTGATAACACCTATAATTTCAGCAACAACCTCAACTTTGAACAACACAAAAAAGTTCCAACAAAACCATTGATATCACCAACAATTTCAAAAACAATGTCAATATTGAAAATCACCAACAAATTCAACAACAACCTCACCATTGAAACACACCAACAAATTCCACAACAACCTCACCATTGAAACACACCAACAAATTCAACAACAACCTCAACATTGAAAAACACCAACAAATTCAACAACAACCTCAAGATTGAAAAACGCCAACAAATTCAACAATAATCTGAACAGTGAGAAACGCCAAAACATTCAAAATCAACCTCGACTTTTAAAAGTACAAAAAAGTTCAACAAAATAAACACTGATAACACCAATAAATTCAGCAACAACCTCAACTTTGAAAAACACAAAAAATATCAAAAGAAACCATTGATAACATCAACAAATTCAACAACAACTTCAATAATGATAATCACCAACAAATTCAACGTCCTCAACATTGGAAAAAGCCAACAAATTCAACAACAACCTCAACATTGAAAAAAGCCAACAAATTCAACAATAACCTCAACAATGAAAACACCAAAAAATTCAACAAAAACCTCACCATTGAAAAACACCAACAAATTCAACAACAACCTCAACATTGAAATTCGCCATCATATTCAACAACAACATCAACATTGAAAAACGCCAACAAATTCAACCATAACCTCAACAATGAAAAACACCAAAACATTCCAAATCAACCTCAACTTTTAAAAGTACAAAAAAGTTCAACAATATAAACAGTGATAACACCAATAAATTCAGCAACAATCTCAACTTTGAAAAACACAAAAAAGATCAAAAGAAACCATTGATAACACCAACAAATTCAACAACAACTTCAATATTGATAATCACCAACAAATTCAACGTCCTCAACATTGAAAAATGCCAACAAATTCAACAACAACCTCACCAATGAAAAACACCAACATATTCAAAATCTACTTCAACTTTTAAAAGTACAAAAAAGTTCAACAAAATAAACATTGATAACACGAATAATCTCAGCAACAACCTCAACTTTGAACACAAAAAAGTGCCAAAAAAACCATTGATATCACCAACAAATTCAACAACAACGTCAATATTGAAAATCACCAACAAATTCTACAAAATCAACATTGAAAAACACCAGCAAATTCAACAACAACCTCAATATTGAAAATCACCAGCAAATTCAACAACAACCTCATCATTGAAAAACAGCAACAAATTCAACAACAACCTCAACATTGAAAATCAACAACAAATTTAACAACAACCTCAACAATGAAAACACCAAAAAATTCAACAAAAGCATCACCATTGAGAAACACCAACAAATTCAACAACAACCTCAACATTGGAAAACGCCAACAAATTTAACAATAAGCTCAACAATGAAAAACATCAAAACATTCAAAATGAACCTCAACTTTTAAAAGTACAAAAACGTTCATCAAAATAAACAGTGATAACACCAATAAATTCAGCAACAACCTCAACCTTGAAAAACACAAAAAAGATATAAAAAACCATTGATAACACCAACAAATTCAACAACAACATCAACACTGAATAGCACCAACAAATTCAGCAAAAACCTCACCTTTCAAAAACACAAACAAGTTCTATAAACACCTTTGATAACACCAACAAATTCAACAACAACCTCAAAATAGAAAATCACCAACAAATTCAACGGCCTCAACTTTGAAAAAGACCAACAAATTCAACAACAACCTCAACTTTTAAAAATACAAACAAGTTCAACAAAAAAAACATTGAAAACACCAACAAATTCAACAACAACCTCATCTTTTAAAAGTACAAAAAAGTTGAAAAAGGAACATTGATAACACCAACAAATTCAACAAGAAAGTCAACAATGAAAAACACCAACAAATTCAACAACAACCTCAACAATGAAAAACACCAACAAATTCAAAATCAACTTCAACTTTTAAAAGTACATAAAAGTTCAACAAAATAAACATTGATAACACCTATAATTTCAGCAACAACCTCAACTTTGAACAACACAAAAAAGTTCCAACAAAACCATTGATATCACCAACAAATTCAAAAACAATGTCAATATTGAAAATCACCAACAAATTCAAAAACAACCTCAATATTGAAAATGACCAACAAATTCCACAACAACCTCACCATTGAAACACACCAACAAATTCAACAACAACCTCAAGATTGAAAAACGCCAACAAATTCAACAATAACCTCAACAGTGAGAAACACCAAAACATTCAAAATCAACCTCAACTTTTAAAAGTACAAAAAAGTTCAACAAAATAAACAGTGATAACACCAATAAATTCAGCAACAACCTCAACTTTGAAAAACACAAAAAATATCAAAAGAAACCATTGATAACATCAACAAATTCAACAACAACTTCAATATTGATAATCACCAACAAATTCAACGTCCTCAACATTGAAAAACGCCAAACAAATTCAACAACAACCTCAACATTGAAAAACGCCAACAAATTCAACAATAACCTCAACAGTGAGAAACACCAAAACATTCAAAATCAACCTCAACTTTTAAAAGTACAAAAAAGATCAACAAAATAAACAGTGATAACACCAATAAATTCAGCAACAACCTCAACTTTGAAAAACACAAAAAATATCAAAAGAAACCATTGATAACATCAACAAATTCAACAACAACTTCAATATTGATAATCACCAACAAATTCAACGTCCTCAACATTGAAAAACGCCAACAAATTCAACAACAACCTCAACATTGAAAAACGCCAACAAATTCAACAATAACCTCAACAATGAAAAACACCAAAACATTCAAAATCAACCTCAACGTTTAAAGTACAAAAAAGTTGAAAAAAGAACATTGATAACAACAACAAATTTAACAACAACCTCAACAATGAAAACACCAAAAAATTCAACAAAACCTCACCATTGAAAAACACCAACAAATTCAACAACAACCACAACATTGAAATTCGCCAACATATTCAACAACAACCTCAACATTGAAAAACGCCAACAAATTCAACCATAACCTCAACAATGAAAAACACCAAAACATTCCAAATCAACCTCAACTTTTAAAAGTACAAAAAAGTTCAACAAAATAAACAGTGATAACACCAATAAATTCAGCAACAACCTCAACTTTGAAAAACACAAAAAAGATCAAAAGAAACCATTGATAACACCAACAAATTCAACAACAACTTCAATATTGATAATCACCAACAAATTCAACAACAACCTCAACATTGAAAAACGCCAACAAATTCAACAATAACCTCAACAATGAAAACACCAAAAAATTCAACAAAAACCTCACCATTGAAAAACACCAACAAATTCAACAACAACCTCAACATTGAAATTCGCCAACATATTCAACAACAACATCAACATTGAAAAACGCCAACAAATTCAACCATAACCTCAACAATGAAAAACACCAAAACATTCCAAATCAACCTCAACTTTTAAAAGTACAAAAAAGTTCAACAAAATAAACAGTGATAACACCAATAAATTCAGCAACAATCTCAACTTTGAAAAACACAAAAAAGATCAAAAGAAACCATTGATAACACCAACAAATTCAACAACAACTTCAATATTGATAATCACCAACAAATTCAACGTCCTCAACATTGAAAAATGCCAACAAATTCAACAACAACCTCACCAATGAAAAACACCAACAAATTCAAAATATACTTCAACTTTTAAAAGTACAAAAAAGTTCAACAAAATAAACATTGATAACACCAATAATCTCAGCAACAACCTCAACTTTGAACAACACAAAAAAGTGCCAAAAAAACCATTGATATCACCAACAAATTCAACAACAACGTCAATATTGAAAATCAACAACAAATTCTACAAAATCAACATTGAATAACAGCAACAAATTCAACAACAACCTCAACATTGAAAATCAACAACAAATTTAACAACAACCTCAACAATGAAAACACCAAAAAATTCAACAAAAGCATCACCATTGAGAAACACCAACAAATTCAACAACAACCTCAACATTGGAAAACGCCAACAAATTTAACAATAAGCTCAACAATGAAAAACATCAAAACATTCAAAATGAACCTCAACTTTTAAAAGTACAAAAAAGTTCATCAAAATAAACAGTGATAACACCAATAAATTCAGCAACAACCTCAACTTTGAAAAACACAAAAAAGGTATAAAAAAACCATTGATAACACAAACAAATTCAACAACAACATCAACACTGAATAGCACCAACAAATTCAGCAAAAACCTCACCTTTCAAAAACACAAACAAGTTCTATAAACACCATTGATAACACCTACAAATTCAACAACAACCTCAAAATAGAAAATCACCAACAAATTCAACGGCCTCAACTTTGAAAAAGACCAACAAATTCAACAACAACCTCAACTTTTAAAAATACAAACAAGTTCAACAAAAAAAACATTGAAAACACCAACAAATTCAACAAAAACCTCAACTTTTAAAAGTACAAAAAAGTTGAAAAAAGAACATTGATAACACCAACAAATTCAACAAGAAAGTCAACAATGAAAAACACCAACAAATAGAACAACAACCAGCTCAACAATGAAAAACACCAACAAATTCAAAATCAACTTCAACTTTTAAAAGTACATAAAAGTTCAACAAAATAAACATTGATAACACCTATAATTTCAGCAACAACCTCAACTTTGAACAACACAAAAAAGTTCCAACAAAACCATTGATATCACCAACAAATTCAAAAACAATGTCAATATTGAAAATCACCAACAAATTCAACAACAACTTCAATATTGAAAATGACCAACAAATTCCACAACAACCTCACCATTGAAACACACCAACAAATTCAACAACAACCTCAACATTGAAAAACACCAACAAATTCAACAACAACCTCAAGATTGAAAAACGCCAACAAATTCAACAACAACCTCAACATTGAAATTCGCCAACATATTCAAAATCAACCTCAACTTTTAAAAGTACAAAAAAGATCAACAAAATAAACAGTGATAACACCAATAAATTCAGCAACAACCTCAACTTTGAAAAACACAAAAAAGATCAAAAGAAACCATTGATAACATCAACAAATTCAACAACAACTTCAATATTGATAATCACCAACAAATTCAACGTCCTCAACATTGAAAAACGCCAACAAATTCAACAACAACCTCAACATTGAAAAACGCCAACAAATTCAACAATAACCTCAACAATGAAAAACACCAAAACATTCAAAATCAACCTCAACGTTTAAAGTACAAAAAAGTTGAAAAAAGAACATTGATAACAACAACAAATTTAACAACAACCTCAACAATGAAAACACCAAAAAATTCAACAAAAACCTCACCATTGAAAAACACCAACAAATTCAACAACAACCACAACATTGAAATTCGCCAACATATTCAACAACAACCTCAAAATTGAAAAACGCCAACAAATTCAACCATAACCTCAACAATGAAAAACACCAAAACATTCAAAATCAACCTCAACTTTTAAAAGTACAAAAAAGTTCAACAAAATAAACAGTGATAACACCTATAAATTCAGCAACAACCTCAACTTTGAAAAACACAAAAAAGATCAAAAGAAACCATTGATAACACCAACAAATTCAACAACAACTTCAATATTGATAATCACCAACAAATTCAACAACAACCTCAACACTGAATATCACCAACAAATACAGCAACAACCTTAAATTTGAAAAACACCAAAAAGTTAAAATAAAACATTGATAACACCAACAAATTCAACAATAACCTAAATATTGAAAAACACCAACAAATTCAACAACAACCTCAACAATGAAAAACACCAAAAATTTAAAACAACAATCTCAACATTGAAAAATGCCAACAAATTCAACAACAACATCAACACTGAATATCACCAATAATTTCAGCAACAACCTTAAATTTGAAAAACACCAAAAAGTTTAAAAAAACATTGATAACGCCAACAAATTCAACAACAACCTAAATATTGAAAAACACCACAAATTCAACAACAACGTCAACTTTTAAAAATACAAACAAGTTCAACAAATATTCAACAACAAGCACAATTTTGAAAATCACCAACAATTTCAACAACATCAATATTGAAAAACACCAATAAATTCAAAAACAACCTCAACATTGAAAAACACCAACAAATTCAACAACCTCAACTTTCAAAAATAGAAAAAAGTTCAAAAAATAACTTGATCACGACAACAAATTCAACAACGACCTCATCTTTGAAAAACACCAACAAATTAAACAAGAACCTCAACATTTAAAAGTACAAAAAAGTTCAACAAAATAAACATTGATAACACCAATAAATTCAACAATAACCACAACTTTTAATAATACAAACAAGTTCAACAAAAAAAACTTTGATGACACTATCCAATTTAACAACAACCTCAACATTTAAAATCACTAACAAATTTAGCAACCTCAAGACTGAAAATCACCAACAAAAAAACGTTGATAACAAAAGCAAATTCCAAATCAAACTCAATATTGAAAATCACCAACAAATTCAACAACAACCTCATTGTTGAAAAACACCAACAAATTCAACAACAACCTCAACTTTTAAAAGGACAAAAAAGTACAGAATAGAATTTTGTTAACATGAACAAATTCAATAACAACCTCAACAATGAAATACACCAAAACATTTAAAATCAACTTGAACTTTTAACAGTACAAACAAGTTCAACAAAATAAACAGTGATAACACAAATAATTTCAGCAACAACATCAACTTTGAAAAACACAAAAAAGTACAAAAAAAAACCATTGATAACAACAACAAATTCAACAACAACCTCAATATTGAATATCACCAACAAATTCACCAACCTCAACACTGAATGTCACCAACAAATTCAGCAACAAATTCAATTTTGAAAAACACAAAAAAGTTAAAAAAAAAACATTCATAACACCAATAAATTCAACAACAAACTCAATATTTAAAATCACCAACAAATTCAACAACATCCTCATCATTGAAAAACACCAACAAATTCAACAACAACCTCGACTTATAAAAGTACAAAAAAGTTGAAAAAAGAACATTGATAACACCAACAAATTCCACAACAACCTCATCATTGAAAAACAACAACAAATTTAACAACAACCTCAACAATGAAAACACCAAAAAATTCAATAACAACCTCAACATTGAAAAATGCCCACAAATTCAACAACAACCTCAACAATGAAAAACACCAACAAATTCAAAATCAACTTCAACTTTTAAAAGTACATAAAAGTTCAACAAAATAAACAATGATAACACCTATAAGTTCAGCAACAACCTCAACTTTGAACAACACAGAAAAGTGCCAAAAAAACCATTGATATCACCAACAAATTCAACAACAACGTCAATATTGAAAATCAACAACAAATTCTACAAAATCAACATTGAAAAACACCAGCAAATTCAACAACAACCTCAATATTGAAAATCACCAGCAAATTCAATAACAACCTCATCATTGAAAATCAACAACAAATTCAACAACAACCTCAACATTGAAATTCGCCAACATATTCAACAACAACATCAACATTGAAAAACGCCGACAAATTCAACCATAACCTCAACAATGAAAAACACCAAAACATTCCAAATCAACCTCAACTTTTAAAAGTACAAAAAAGTTCAACAAAATAAACAGTGATAACACCAATAAATTCAACAACAATCTCAACTTTGAAAAACACAAAAAAGTGCCAAAAAAACCATTGATATCACCAACAAATTCAACAACAACGTCAATATTGAAAATCACCAACAAATTCTACAAAATCAACATTGAAAAACACCAGCAAATTCAACAACAACCTCAATATTGAAAATCACCAGCAAATTCAATAACAACCTCATCATTGAAAAACAGCAACAAATTCAACAACAACCTCAACATTGAAAATCAACAACAAATTTAACAACAACCTCAACAATGAAAACACCAAAAAATTCAACAAAAGCATCACCATTGAGAAACACCAACAAATTCAACAACAATCTCAACATTGGAAAACGCCAACAAATTTAACAATAAGCTCAACAATGAAAAACATCAAAACATTCAAAATGAACCTCAACTTTTAAAAGTACAAAAAAGTTCATCAAAATAAACAGTGAAAACACCAATAAATTCAGCAACAACCTCAACCTTGAAAAACACAAAAAAGATATAAAAAAACCATTGATAACACCAACAAATTCAACAACAACATCAACACTGAATAGCACCAACAAATTCAGCAAAAACCTCACCTTTCAAAAACACAAACAAGTTCTAAAAACACCATTGATAAAACCAACAAATTCAACAACAACCTCAATATTGAAAATCACCAACAAATTCAACGGCCTCAACTTTGAAAAAGACCAACAAATTCAACAACAACCTCAACTTTTAAAAATACAAACAAGTTCAACAAAAAAAACATTGAAAACACCAACAAATTCAACAACAACCTCATCTTTTAAAAGTACAAAAAAGTTGAAAAAAGAACATTGATAACACCAACAAATTCAACAAGAAAGTCAACAATGAAAAACACCAACAAGTTCAACAACAACCTCAACAATGAAAAACACCAACAAATTCAAAATCAACTTCAACTTTTAAAAGTACATAAAATTTCAACAAAATAAACATTGATAACACTTATAAGTTCAGCAACAACCTCAACTTTGAACAACACAAAAAAGTTCCAACAAAACCATTGATATCACCAACAAATTCAAAAACAATGTCAATATTGAAAATCACCAACAAATTCAACAACAACCTCACCATTGAAACACACCAACAAATTCCACAACAACCTCACCATTGAAACACACCAACAAATTCAACAACAACCTCAACATTGAAAAACACCAACAAATTCAACAACAACCTCAAGATTGAAAAACGCCAACAAATTCAACAATAATCTGAACAGTGAGAAACGCCAAAACATTCAAAATCAACCTCGACTTTTAAAAGTACAAAAAAGTTCAACAAAATAAACACTGATAACACCAATAAATTCAGCAACAACCTCAACTTTGAAAAACACAAAAAATATCAAAAGAAACCATTGATAACATCAACAAATTCAACAACAACTTCAATATTGATAATCACCAATAAATTCAACGTCCTCAACATTGGAAAAAGCCAACAAATTCAACAACAACCTCAACATTGAAAAACGCCAACAAATTCAACAATAACCTCAACAATGAAAACACCAAAAAATTCAACAAAAACCTCACCATTGAAAAACACCAACAAATTCAACAACAACCTCAACATTGAAATTCGCCAACATATTCAACAACAACATCAACATTGAAAAACGCCGACAAATTCAACCATAACCTCAACAATGAAAAACACCAAAACATTCCAAATCAACCTCAACTTTTAAAAGTACAAAAAAGTTCAACAAAATAAACAGTGATAACACCAATAAATTCAACAACAATCTCAACTTTGAAAAACACAAAAAAGTGCCAAAAAAACCATTGATATCACCAACAAATTCAACAACAACGTCAATATTGAAAATCAACAACAAATTCTACAAAATCAACATTGAAAAACACCAGCAAATTCAACAACAACCTCAATATTGAAAATCACCAGCAAATTCAATAACAACCTCATCATTGAAAAACAGCAACAAATTCAACAACAACCTCAACATTGAAAATCAACAACAAATTTAACAACAACCTCAACAATGAAAACACCAAAAAATTCAACAAAAGCATCACCATTGAGAAACACCAACAAATTCAACAACAATCTCAACATTGGAAAAGGCCAACAAATTTAACAATAAGCTCAACAATGAAAAACATCAAAACATTCAAAATGAACCTCAACTTTACAAGTACAAAAAAGTTCATCAAAATAAACAGTGAAAACACCAATAAATTCAACAACAACCTCATCTTTTAAAAGTACAAAAAAGTTGAAAAAAGAACATTGATAACACCAACAAATTCAACAAGAAAGTCAACAATGAAAAACACCAACAAGTTCAACAACAACCTCAACAATGAAAAACACCAACAAATTCAAAATCAACTTCAACTTTTAAAAGTACATAAAAGTTCAACAAAATAAACATTGATAACACCTATAAGTTCAGCAACAACCTCAACTTTGAACAACACAAAAAAGTTCCAACAAAACCATTGATATCACCAACAAATTCAAAAACAATGTCAATATTGAAAATCACCAACAAATTCAACAACAACCTCAACATTGAAACACACCAACAAATTCCACAACAACCTCACCATTGAAACACACCAACAAATTCAACAACAACCTCAACATTGAAAAACACCAACAAATTCAACAACAACCTCAAGATTGAAAAACGCCAACAAATTCAACAATAATCTGAACAGTGAGAAACGCCAAAACATTCAAAATCAACCTCGACTTTTAAAAGTACAAAAAAGTTCAACAAAATAAACACTGATAACACCAATAAATTCAGCAACAACCTCAACTTTGAAAAACACAAAAAATATCAAAAGAAACCATTGATAACATCAACAAATTCAACAACAACTTCAATATTGATAATCACCAACAAATTCAACGTCCTCAACATTGGAAAAAGCCAACAAATTCAACAACAACCTCAACATTGAAAAACGCCAACAAATTCAACAATAACCTCAACAATGAAAACACCAAAAAATTCAACAAAAACCTCACCATTGAAAAACACCAACAAATTCAACAACAACCTCAACATTGAAATTCGCCAACATATTCAACAACAACATCAACATTGAAAAACGCCGACAAATTCAACCATAACCTCAACAATGAAAAACACCAAAACATTCCAAATCAACCTCAACTTTTAAAAGTACAAAAAAGTTCAACAAAATAAACAGTGATAACACCAATAAATTCAACAACAATCTCAACTTTGAAAAACACAAAAAAGTGCCAAAAAAACCATTGATATCACCAACAAATTCAACAACAACGTCAATATTGAAAATCACCAACAAATTCTACAAAATCAACATTGAAAAACACCAGCAAATTCAACAACAACCTCAATATTGAAAATCACCAGCAAATTCAATAACAACCTCATCATTGAAAAACAGCAACAAATTCAACAACAACCTCAACATTGAAAATCAACAACAAATTTAACAACAACCTCAACAATGAAAACACCAAAAAATTCAACAAAAGCATCACCATTGAGAAACACCAACAAATTCAACAACAATCTCAACATTGGAAAACGCCAACAAATTTAACAATAAGCTCAACAATGAAAAAAATCAACACATTCAAAATGAACCTCAACTTTTAAAAGTACAAAAAAGTTCATCAAAATAAACAGTGAAAACACCAATAAATTCAGCAACAACCTCAACCTTGAAAAACACAAAAAAGGTATAAAAAAACCATTGATAACACCAACAAATTCAACAACAACATCAACACTGAATAGCACCAACAAATTCAGCAAAAACCTCACCTTTCAAAAACACAAACAAGTTCTAAAAACACCATTGATAAAACCAACAAATTCAACAACAACCTCAATATTGAAAATCACCAACAAATTCAACGGCCTCAACTTTGAAAAAGACCAACAAATTCAACAACAACCTCAACTTTTAAAAATACAAACAAGTTCAACAAAAAAACATTGAAAACACCAACAAATTCAACAACAACCTCATCTTTTAAAAGTACAAAAAAGTTGAAAAAAGAACATTGATAACACCAACAAATTCAACAAGAAAGTCAACAATGAAAAACACCAACAAGTTCAACATCAACCTCAACAATGAAAAACACCAACAAATTCAAAATCAACTTCAACTTTTAAAAGTACATAAAAGTTCAACAAAATAAACATTGATAACACCTATAAGTTCAGCAACAACCTCAACTTTGAACAACACAAAAAAGTTCCAACAAAACCATTGATATCACCAACAAATTCAAAAACAATGTCAATATTGAAAATCACCAACAAATTCAACAACAACCTCACCATTGAAACACACCAACAAATTCCACAACAACCTCACCATTGAAACACACCAACAAATTCAACAACAACCTCAACATTGAAAAACACCAACAAATTCAACAACAACCTCAAGATTGAAAAACGCCAACAAATTCAACAATAATCTGAACAGTGAGAAACGCCAAAACATTCAAAATCAACCTCGACTTTTAAAAGTACAAAAAAGTTCAACAAAATAAACACTGATAACACCAATAAATTCAGCAACAACCTCAACTTTGAAAAACACAAAAAATATCAAAAGAAACCATTGATAACATCAACAAATTCAACAACAACTTCAATATTGATAATCACCAACATATTCAACGTCCTCAACATTGGAAAAAGCCAACAAATTCAACAACAACCTCAACATTGAAAAACGCCAACAAATTCAACAATAACCTCAACAATGAAAACACCAAAAAATTCAACAAAAACCTCACCATTGAAAAACACCAACAAATTCAACAACAACCTCAACATTGAAATTCGCCAACATATTCAAAATCAACCTCAACTTTTAAAAGTACAAAAGAGATCAACAAAATAAACAGTGATAACACCAATAAATTCAGCAACAACCTCAACTTTGAAAAACACAAAAAAGATCAAAAGAAACCATTGATAACATCAACAAATTCAACAACAACTTCAATATTGATAATCACCAACAAATTCAACGTCCTCAACATTGAAAAACGCCAACAAATTCAACAACAACCTCAACATTGAAAAACGCCAACAAATTCAACAATAACCTCAACAATGAAAAACACCAAAACATTCAAAATCAACCTCAACGTTTAAAGTACAAAAAAGTTGAAAAAAGAACATTGATAACAACAACAAATTTAACAACAACCTCAACAATGAAAACACCAAAAAATTAAACAAAAACCTCACCATTGAAAAACACCAACAAATTCAACAACAACCACAACATTGAAATTCGCCAACATATTCAACAACAACCTCAACATTGAAAAACGCCAACAAATTCAACCATAACCTCAACAATGAAAAACACCAAAACATTCAAAATCAACCTCAACTTTTAAAAGTACAAAAAAGTTCAACAAAATAAACAGTGATAACACCTATAAATTCAGCAACAACCTCAACTTTGAAAAACACAAAAAAGATCAAAAGAAACCATTGATAACACCAACAAATTCAACAACAACTTCAATATTGATAATCACCAACAAATTCAACAACAACCTCAACACTGAATATCACCAACAAATACAGCAACAACCTTAAATTTGAAAAACACCAAAAAGTTAAAATAAAACATTGATAACACCAAGAAATTCAACAATAACCTAAATATTGAAAAACACCAACAAATTCAACAACAACCTCAACAATGAAAAACACCAAAAAATTAAAAAAAACAATCTCAACATTGAAAAATGCCAACAAATTCAACAACAACATCAACACTGAATATCACCAATAATTTCAGCAACAACCTTAAATTTGAAAAACACCAAAAAGTTTAAAAAAACATTGATAACGCCAACAAATTCAACAACAACCTAAATATTGAAAAACACCACAAATTCAACAACAACGTCAACTTTTAAAAATACAAACAAGTTCAACAAATATTCAACAACAAGCACAATTTTGAAAATCACCAACAATTTCAACAACATCAATATTGAAAAACACCAATAAATTCAAAAACAACCTCAACATTGAAAAACACCAACAAATTCAACAACCTCAACTTTCAAAAATAGAAAAAAGTTCAAAAAATAACTTGATCACGACAACAAATTCAACAACGACCTCATCTTTGAAAAACACCAACAAATTAAACAAGAACCTCAACATTTAAAAGTACAAAAAAGTTCAACAAAATAAACATTGATAACACCAATAAATTCAACAATAACCACAACTTTTAATAATACAAACAAGTTCAACAAAAAAAACTTTGATGACACTATCCAATTTAACAACAACCTCAACATTTAAAATCACTAACAAATTTAGCAACCTCAAGACTGAAAATCACCAACAAAAAAACGTTGATAACAAAAGCAAATTCAAAAACAAACTCAATATTGAAAATCACCAACAAATTCAACAGCAACCTCATTGTTGAAAAACACCAACAAATTCAACAACAACCTCAACTTTTAAAAGGACAAAAAAGTACAGAATAGAATTTTGTTAACATGAACAAATTCAATAACAACCTCAACAATGAAATACACCAAAACATTTAAAATCAACTTGAACTCTTAACAGTACAAACAAGTTCAACAAAATAAACAGTGTTAAAACCAATAATTTCAGCAACAACATCAACTTTGAAAAACACAAAAAAGTACAAAAAAAAACCATTGATAACAACAACAAATTCAACAACAACCTCAATATTGAATATCACCAACAAATTCACCAACCTCAACACTGAATGTCACCAACAAATTCAGCAACAAATTCAATTTTGAAAAACACAAAAAAGTTAAAAAAAAAACATTCATAACACCAATAAATTCAACAACAAACTCAATATTTAAAATCACCAACAAATTCAACAACCTCCTCATCATTGAAAAACACCAACAAATTCAACAACAACCTCGACTTATAAAAGTACAAAAAAGTTGAAAAAAGAACATTGATAACACCAACAAATTCCACAACAACCTCATCATTGAAAATCAACAACAAATTTAACAACAACCTCAACAATGAAAACACCAAAAAATTCAATAACAACCTCAACATTGAAAAATGCCAACAAATTAAACAACAACCTCACCAATGAAAAACACCAACAAATTCAAAATCTACTTCAACTTTTAAAAGTACAAAAAAGTTCAACAAAATAAACATTGATAACACCAATAATCTCAGCAACAACCTCAAATTTGAAAAACACAGAAAAGTGCCAAAAAAACCATTGATATCACCAACAAATTCAACAACAATGTCAATATTGAAAATCACCAACAAATTCTACAAAATCAACATTGAAAAACACCAGCAAATTCAACAACAACCTCAATATTGAAAATCACCAGCAAATTCAACAACAACCTCATCATTGAAAAACAGCAACAAATTCAACAACAACCTCAACATTGAAAATCAACAACAAATTTAACAACAACCTCAACAATGAAAACACCAAAAAATTCAACAAAAGCATCACCATTGAGAAACACCAACAAATTCAACAACAACCTCAACATTGGAAAACGCCAACAAATTTAACAATAAGCTCAACAATGAAAAACATCAAAACATTCAAAATGAACCTCAACTTTTAAAAGTACAAAAAAGTTCATCAAAATAAACAGTGATAACACCAATAAATTCAGCAACAACCTCAACCTTGAAAAACACAAAAAAGATATAAAAAACCATTGATAACACCAAAAAATTCAACAACAACATCAACACTGAATAGCACCAACAAATTCAGCAAAAACCTCACCTTTCAAAAACACAAACAAGTTCTAAAAACACCATTGATAAAACCAACAAATTCAACAACAACCTCAATATTGAACATCACCAACAAATTCAACGGCATCAACTTTGAAAAAGACCAACAAATTCAACAACAACCTCAACTTTTAAAAATACAAACAAGTTCAACAAAAAAAACATTGAAAACACCAACAAATTCAACAACAACCTCATCTTTTAAAAGTACAAAAAAGATGAAAAAAGAACATTGATAACACCAACAAATTCAACAAGAAAGTCAATAATGAAAAACACCAACAAGTTCAACAACAACCTCAACAATGAAAAACACCAACAAATTCAAAATCAACTTCAACTTTTAAAAGTACATAAAAGTTCAACAAAATAAACATTGATAACACCTATAAGTTCAGCAACAACCTCAACTTTGAACAACACAAAAAAGTTCCAACAAAACCATTGATATCACCAACAAATTCAACAACAACGTCAATATTGAAAATCACCAACAAATTCTACAAAATCAACATTGAAAAACACCAGCAAATTCAACAACAACCTCAATATTGAAAATCACCAGCAAATTCAACAACAACCTCATCATTGAAAAACAGCAACAAATTCAACAACAACCTCAACATTGAAAATCAACAACAAATTTAACAACAACCTCAACAATGAAAACACCAAAAAGTTCAACAAAAGCATCACCATTGAGAAACACCAACAAATTCAACAACAACCTCAACATTGGAAAACGCCAACAAATTTAACAATAAGCTCAACAATGAAAAACATCAAAACATTCAAAATGAACCTCAACTTTTAAAAGTAAAAAAAGTTCATCAAAATAAACAGTGAAAACACCAATAAATTCAGCAACAACCTCAACCTTGAAAAACACAAAAAAGATATAAAAAAACCATTGATAACACCAACAAATTCAACAACAACATCAACACTGAATAGCACCAACAAATTCAGCAAAAACCTCACCTTTCAAAAACACAAACAAGTTCTAAAAACACCATTGATAAAACCAACAAATTCAACAACAACCTCAATATTGAAAATCACCAACAAATTCAACGGCCTCAACTTTGAAAAAGACCAACAAATTCAACAACAACCTCAACTTTTAAAAATACAAACAAGTTCAACAAAAAAAACATTGAAAACACCAACAAATTCAACAACAACCTCATCTTTTAAAAGTACAAAAAAGTTGACAAAAGAACATTGATAACACCAACAAATTCAACAAGAAAGTCAACAATGAAAAACACCAACAAGTTCAACAACAACCTCAACAATGAAAAACACCAACAAATTCAAAATCAACTTCAACTTTTAAAAGTACATAAAAGTTCAACAAAATAAACATTGATAACACCTATAAGTTCAGCAACAACCTCAACTTTGAACAACACAAAAAAGTTCCAACAAAACCATTGATATCACCAACAAATTCAAAAACAATGTCAATATTGAAAATCACCAACAAATTCAACAACAACCTCACCATTGAAACACACCAACAAATTCCACAACAACCTCACCATTGAAACACACCAACAAATTCAACAACAACCTCAACATTGAAAAACACCAACAAATTCAACAACAACCTCAAGATTGAAAAACGCCAACAAATTCAACAATAATCTGAACAGTGAGAAACGCCAAAACATTCAAAATCAACCTCGACTTTTAAAAGTACAAAAAAGTTCAACAAAATAAACACTGATAACACCAATAAATTCAGCAACAACCTCAACTTTGAAAAACACAAAAAATATCAAAAGAAACCATTGATAACATCAACAAATTCAACAACAACTTCAATATTGATAATCACCAACAAATTCAACGTCCTCAACATTGGAAAAAGCCAACAAATTCAACAACAACCTCAACATTGAAAAACGCCAACAAATTCAACAATAACCTCAACAATGAAAACACCAAAAAATTCAACAAAAACCTCACCATTGAAAAACACCAACAAATTCAACAACAACCTCAACATTGAAATTCGCCAACATATTCAACAACAACATCAACATTGAAAAACGCCGACAAATTCAACCATAACCTCAACAGTGAGAAACACCAAAACATTCAAAATCAACTTCAACTTTTAAAAGTACAAAAAAGTTCAACAAAATAAACAGTGATAACACCAATAAATTCAGCAACAATCTCAACTTTGAAAAACACAAAAAAGTTCAAAAGAAACCATTGATAACACCAACAAATTCAACAACAACTTCAATATTGATAATCACCAACAAATTCAACGTCCTCAACATTGAAAAATGCCAACAAATTCAACAACAACCTCAACAATGAAAAACACCAACAAATTCAAAATCTACTTCAACTTTTAAAAGTACAAAAAAGTTCAACAAAATAAACATTGATAACACCAATAATCTCAGCAACAACCTCAACTTTGAACAACACAAAAAAGTGCCAAAAAAACCATTGATATCACCAACAAATTCAACAACAACGTCAATATTGAAAATCAACAACAAATTCTACAAAATCAACATTGACAAACACCAGCAAATTCAACAACAACCTCAATATTGAAAATCACCAGCAAATTCAACAACAACCTCATCATTGAAAAACAGCAACAAATTCAACAACAACCTCAACATTGAAAATCAACCACAAATTTAACAACACCCTCAACAATGAAAACACCAAAAAATTCAACAAAAGCATCACCATTGAGAAACACCAACAAATTCAACAACAACCTCAACATTGGAAAACGCCAACAAATTTAACAATAAGCTCAACAATGAAAAACATCAAAACATTCAAAATGAACCTCAACTTTTAAAAGTACAAAAAAGTTCATCAAAATAAACAGTGATAACACCAATAAATTCAGCAACAACCTCAACCTTGAAAAACACTAAAATGATATAAAAAAACCATTGATAACACCAACAAATTCAACAACAACATCAACACTGAATAGCACCAACAAATTCAGCAAAAACCTCACCTTTCAAAAACACAAACAAGTTCTATAAACACCATTGATAACACCAACAAATTCAACAACAACCTCAAAATAGAAAATCACCAACAAATTCAACGGCCTCAACTTTGAAAAAGACCAACAAATTCAACAACAACCTCAACATTGAAAAACACCAACAAATTCAACAACAACCTCAAGATTGAAAAACGCCAACAAATTCAACAATAACCTCAACAGTGAGAAACACCAAAACATTCCAAATCAACCTCAACTTTTAAAAGTACAAAAAAGTTCAACAAAATAAACAGTGATAACACCAATAAATTCAGCAACAACTTCAACTTTGAAAAACACAAAAAATATCAAAAGAAACCATTGATAACATCAACAAATTCAACAACAACTTCAATATTGATAATCACCAACAAATTCAACGTCCTCAACATTGAAAAACGCCAACAAATTCAACAACAACCTCAACATTGAAAAACGCCAACAAATTCAACAATAACCTCAACAATGAAAAACACCAAAACATTCAAAATCAACCTCAACGTTTAAAGTACAAAAAAGTTGAAAAAAGAACATTGATAACAACAACAAATATAACAACAACCTCAACAATGAAAACA
Source organism: Cetorhinus maximus (assembly GCF_964194155.1). Taxonomy (NCBI): domain Eukaryota; kingdom Metazoa; phylum Chordata; class Chondrichthyes; order Lamniformes; family Cetorhinidae; genus Cetorhinus; species Cetorhinus maximus. The sequence goes on from NW_027596337.1 coordinate 135,114, forward strand.
CCAAAAAATTCAACAAAAACCTCACCATTGAAAAACACCAACAAATTCAACAACAACCACAACATTGAAAGTCGCCAACATATTCAACAATAACCTCAACATTGAAAAACGCCAACAAATTCAACCATAACCTCAACAATGAAAAACACCAAAACATTCAAAATCAACCTCAACTTTTAAAAGTACAAAAAAGTTCAACAAAATAAACAGTGATAACACCAATAAATTCAGCAACAACCTCAACTTTGAAAAACACAAAAAAGATCAAAAGAAACCATTGATAACACCAACAAATTCAACAACAACTTTAATATTGATAATCACCAACAAATTCAACAACAACCTCAACACTGAATATCACCAACAAATACAGCAACAACCTTAAATTTGAAAAACACCAAAAAGTTAAAATTAAACATTGATAACACCAACAAATTCAACAATAACCTAAATATTGAAAAACACCAACAAATTCAACAACAACCTCAACAATGAAAAACACCAAAAAATTAAAAAAAACAATCTCAACATTGAAAAATGCCAACAAATTCAACAACAACATCAACACTGAATATCACCAATAATTTCAGCAACAACCTTAAATTTGAAAAACACCAAAAAGTTTAAAAAAACATTGATAACGCCAACAAATTGAACAACAACCTAAATATTGAAAAACACCACAAATTCAACAACAACCTCAACTTTTAAATATATAAACAAGTTCAACAAATATTCAACAACAAGCACAATTTTGAAAATCACCAACAATTTCAACAACATCAATATTGAAAAACACCAATAAATTCAAAAACAACCTCAACATTGAAAAACACCAACAAATTCAACAACCTCAACTTTCAAAAATAGAAAAAAGTTCAAAAAATAACTTGATCACGACAACAAATTCAACAACGACCTCATCTTTGAAAAACACCAACAAATTAAACAAGAACCTCAACATTTAAAAGTACAAAAAAGTTCAACAAAATAAACATTGATAACACCAATAAATTCAACAATAACCACAACTTTTAATAATACAAACAAGTTCAACAAAAAAAACTTTGATGACACTATCCAATTTAACAACAACCTCAACATTTAAAATCACTAACAATTTAGCAACCTCAACACTGAAAATCACCAACAAAAAAACGTTGATAACAAAAGCAAATTCAAAAACAAACTCAATATTGAAAATCACCAACAAATTCAACAACAACTTCATTGTTGAAAAACACCAACAAATTCAACAACAACCTCAACTTTTAAAAGGACAAAAAAGTACAGAATAGAATTTTGTTAACATGAACAAATTCAATAACAACCTCAACAATGAAATACACCAAAACATTTAAAATCAACTTGAACTTTTAACAGTACAAACAAGTTCAACAAAATAAACAGTGATAACACCAATAATTTCAGCAACAACATCAACTTTGAAAAACACAAAAAAGTACAAAAAAAACCCATTGATAACAACAACAAATTCAACAACAACCTCAATATTGAAAATCACCAACAAATTCACCAACCTCAACACTGAATGTCACCAACAAATTCAGCAACAAATTCAATTTTGAAAAACACAAAAAAGTTAAAAAAAAACATTCATAACACCAATAAATTCAACAACAAACTCAATATTTAAAATCACCAACAAATTCAACAACATCCTCATCATTGAAAAACACCAACAAATTCAACAACAACCTCAACTTATAAAAGTACAAAAAAGTTGAAAAAAAGAACATTGATAACACCAACAAATTCCACAACAACCTCATCATTGAAAAACAACAACAAATTCAACAACAACCTCAATATTGAAAATCACCAACAAATTCACCAACCTCAACACTGAATGTCACCAACAAATTCAGCAACAAATTCAATTTTGAAAAACACAAAAAAGTTAAAAAAAAAAACATTCATAACACCAATAAATTCAACAACAAACTCAATATTTAAAATCACCAACAAATTGAACAACATCCTCATCATTGAAAAACGCCAACAAATTCAACAACAACCTCAACTTATAAAAGTACAAAAAAGTTGAAAAAAGAACATTGATAACACCAACAAATTCCACAACAACCTCATCATTGAAAAACAACAACAAATTTAACAACAACCTCAACAATGAAAACACCAAAAAATTCAATAACAACCTCAACATTGAAAAATGCCAACAAATTCAACAACAACCTCAACAATGAAAAACACCAACAAATTCAAAATCTACTTCAACTTTTAAAAGTACAAAAAAGTTCAACAAAATAAACATTGATAACACCAATAATCTCAGCAACAACCTCAACTTTGAACAACACAAAAAAGTGCCAAAAAAACCATTGATATCACCAACAAATTCAACAACAACGTCAATATTGAAAATCACCAACAAATTCTACAAAATCAACATTGAAAAACACCAGCAAATTCAACAACAACCTCAATATTGAAAATCACCAGCAAATTCAACAACAACCTCATCATTGAAAAACAGCAACAAATTCAACAACAACCTCAACATTGAAAATCAACAACAAATTTAACAACAACCTCAACAATGAAAACACCAAAAAATTCAACAAAAGCATCACCATTGAGAAACACCAACAAATTCAACAACAACCTCAACATTGGAAAACGCCAACAAATTTAACAATAAGCTCAACAATGAAAAACATCAAAACATTCAAAATGAACCTCAACTTTTAAAAGTACAAAAAAGTTCATCAAAATAAACAGTGAAAACACCAATAAATTCAGCAACAACCTCAAGCTTGAAAAACACAAAAAAGATATAAAAAAACCATTGATAACACCAACAAATTCAACAACAACATCAACACTGAATAGCACCAACAAATTCAGCAAAAACCTCACCTTTCAAAAACACAAACAAGTTCTAAAAACACCATTGATAACACCAACAAATTCAACAACAACATCAATATTGAAAATCACCAACAAATTCAACGGCCTCAACTTTGAAAAAGACCAACACATTCAACAACAACCTCAACTTTTAAAAATACAAACAAGTTCAACAAAAAAAAACATTGAAAACACCAACAAATTCAACAACAACCTCATCTTTTAAAAGTAGAAAAAAGTTGAAAAAAGAACATTGATAACACCAACAAATTCAACAAGAAAGTCAACAATGAAAAACACCAACAAATTCAACAACAACCTCAACAATGAAAAACACCAACAAATTCAAAATCAACTTCAACTTTTAAAAGTACATAAAAGTTCAACAAAATAAACATTGATAACACCTATAAGTTCAGCAACAACCTCAACTTTGAACAACACAAAAAAGTTCCAACAAAACCATTGATATCACCAACAAATTCAAAAACAATGTCAATATTGAAAATCACCAACAAATTCAACAACAACCTCAAGATTGAAAAACGCCAACAAATTCAACAATAATCTGAACAGTGAGAAACGCCAAAACATTCAAAATCAACCTCGACTTTTAAAAGTACAAAAAAGTTCAACAAAATAAACACTGATAACACCAATAAATTCAGCAACAACCTCAACTTTGAAAAACACAAAAAAGATCAAAAGAAACCATTGATAACATCAACAAATTCAACAACAACTTCAATATTGATAATCACCAACAAATTCAACGTCCTCAACATTGAAAAACGCCAACAAATTCAACAATAACCTCAACAATGAAAACACCAAAAAATTCAACAAAAACCTCACCATTGAAAAACACCAACAAATTCAACAACAACCTGAACATTGAAATTCGCCAACATATTCAACAACAACATCAACATTGAAAAACGCCGACAAATTCAACCATAACCTCAACAATGAAAAACACCAAAACATTCAAAATCAACCTCAACTTTTAAAAGTACAAAAAAGTTCAACAAAATAAACAGTGATAACACCAATAAATTCAGCAACAATCTCAACTTTGAAAAACACAAAAAAGATCAAAAGAAACCATTGATAACACCAACAAATTCAACAACAACTTCAATATTGATAATCACCAACAAATTCAACAACAACCTCAACACTGAATATCACCAACAAATACAGCAACAACCTTAAATTTGAAAAACACCAAAAAGTTAAAATAAAACATTGATAACACCATCAAATTCAACATTAACCTAAATATTGAAAAACACCAACAAATTCAACAACAACCTCAACAATGAAAAACACCAAAAAATTAAAACAACAATCTCAACATTGAAAAATGCCAACAAATTCAACAACAACATCAACACTGAATATCACCAATAATTTCAGCAACAACCTTAAATTTGAAAAACACCAAAAAGTTTAAAAAAACATTGATAACGCCAACAAATTCAACAACAACCTAAATATTGAAAAACACCACAAATTCAACAACAACATCAACTTTTAAAAATACAAACAAGTTCAACAAATATTCAACAACAAGCACAATTTTGAAAATCACCAACAATTTCAACAACATCAATATTGAAAAACACCAATAAATTCAAAAACAACCTCAACATTGAAAAACACCAACAAATTCAACAACCTCAACTTTCAAAAATAGAAAAAAGTTCAAAAAATAACTTGATCACGACAACAAATTCAACAACGACCTCATCTTTGAAAAACACCAACAAATTAAACAAGAACCTCAACATTTAAAAGTACAAAAAAGTTCAACAAAATAAACATTGATAACACCAATAAATTCAACAATAACCACAACTTTTAATAATACAAACAAGTTCAACAAAAAAAACTTTGATGACACTATCCAATTTAACAACAACCTCAACATTTAAAATCACTAACAAATTTAGCAACCTCAAGACTGAAAATCACCAACAAAAAAACGTTGATAACAAAAGCAAATTCAAAAACAAACTCAATATTGAAAATCACCAACAAATTCAACAGCAACCTCATTGTTGAAAAACACCAACAAATTCAACAACAACCTCAACTTTTAAAAGGACAAAAAAGTACAGAATAGAATTTTGTTAACATGAACAAATTCAATAACAACCTCAACAATGAAATACACCAAAACATTTAAAATCAACTTGAACTTTTAACAGTACGAACAAGTTCAACAAAATAAACAGTGATAACACCAATAATTTCAGCAACAACATCAACTTTGAAAAACACAAAAAAGTACAAAAAAAAACCATTGATAACAACAACAAATTCAACAACAACCTCAATATTGAAAATCACCAACAAATTCACCAACCTCAACACTGAATGTCACCAACAAATTCAGCAACAAATTCAATTTTGAAAAACACAAAAAAGTTAAAAAAAAAACATTCATAACACCAATAAATTCAACAACAAACTCAATATTTAAAATCACCAACAAATTCAACAACATCCTCATCATTGAAAAACACCAACAAATTCAACAACAACCTCAACTTATAAAAGTACAAAAAAGTTGAAAAAAAGAACATTGATAACAACAAAAAATTCCACAACAACCTCATCATTGAAAAACAACAACAAATTCAACAACAACCTCAATATTGAAAATCACCAACAAATTCACCAACCTCAACACTGAATGTCACCAACAAATTCAGCAACAAATTCAATTTTGAAAAACACAAAAAAGTTAAAAAAAAACATTCATAACACCAATAAATTCAACAACAACCTCAATATTGAAAATCACCAGCAAATTCAACAACAACCTCAACATTGAAAATCAACAACAAATTTTACAACAACCTCAACAATGAAAACACCAAAAAATTCAACAAAAGCATCACCATTGAGATACACCAACAAATTCAACAACAACCTCAACAATGGAAAACGCCAACAAATTTAACAATAAGCTCAACAATGAAAAACATCAAAACATTCAAAATGAACCTCATCTTTTAAAAGTACAAAAAAGTTCATCAAAATAAACAGTGATAACACCAATAAATTCAGCAAAAACCTCAACCTTGAAAAACACAAAAAAGATATAAAAAAACCATTGATAACACCAACAAATTCAACAACAACATCAACACTGAATAGCACCAACAAATTCAGCAAAAACCTCACCTTTCAAAAACACAAACAAGTTCTAAAAACACCATTGATAACACCAACAAATTCAACAACAACCTCAATATTGAAAATCACCAACAAATTCAATGGCCTCAACTTTGTAAAAGACCAACACATTCAACAACAACCTCAACTTTTAAAAATACAAACAAGTTCAACAAAAAAAAACATTGAAAACACCAACAAATTCAACAACAACCTCATCTTTTAAAAGTACAAAAAAGTTGAAAAAAGAACATTGATAACACCAACAAATTCAACAAGAAAGTCAACAATGAAAAACACCAACAAATTCAACAACAACCTCAACAATGAAAAACACCAACAAATTCAAAATCAACTTCAACTTTTAAAAGTACATAAAAGTTCAACAAAATAAACATTGATAACACCTATAAGTTCAGCAACAACCTCAACTTTGAACAACACAAAAAAGTTCCAACAAAACCATTGATATCACCAACAAATTCAAAAACAATGTCAATATTGAAAATCACCAACAAATTCAACAACAACCTCAATATTGAAAATGACCAACAAATTCCACAAGAACCTCACCATTGAAACACACCAACAAATTCAACAACAACCTCAACATTGAAAAACGCCAACAAATTCAACAACAACCTCAACATTGAAAAACGCCAACAAATTCAACAATAACCTGAACAGTGAGAAACACCAAAACATTCAAAATCAACCTCAACTTTTAAAAGTACAAAAAAGATCAACAAAATAAACAGTGATAACACCAATAAATTCAGCAACAACCTCAACTTTGAAAAACACAAAAAATATCAAAAGAAACCATTGATAACATCAACAAATTCAACAACAACTTCAATAGTGATAATTACCATCAAATGCAACGTCCTCAACATTGAAAAACGCCAACAAATTCAACAACAACCTCAACATTGAAAAACGGCAACAAATTCAACAATAACCTCAACAATGAAAAACTCCAAAACATTCAAAATCAACCTCAACGTTTAAAGTACAAAAAAGTTGAAAAAAGAACATTGATAACAACAACAAATTTAACAACAACCTCAACAATGAAAACACCAAAAAATTCAACAAAAACCTCACCATGGAAAAACACCAACAAATTCAACAACAACCACAACATTGAAATTCGCCAACATATTCAACAACAACCTCAACATTGAAAAACGCCAACAAATTCAACCATAACCTCAACAATGAAAAACACCAAAACATTCAAAATCAACCTCAACTTTTAAAAGTACAAAAAAGTTCAACAAAATAAACAGTGATAACACCTATAAATTCAGCAACAACCTCAACTTTGAAAAACACAAAAAAGATCAAAAGAAACCATTGATAACACCAACAAATTCAACAACAACTTCAATATTGATAATCACCAACAAATTCAACAACAACCTCAACACTGAATATCACCAACAAATACAGCAACAACCTTAAATTTGAAAAACACCAAAAAGTTAAAATAAAACATTGATAACACCAACAAATTCAACAATAACCTAAATATTGAAAAACACCAACAAATTCAACAACAACCTCAACAATGAAAAACACCGAAAATTTAAAACAACAATCTCAACATTGAAAAATGCCAACAAATTCAACAACAACATCAACACTGAATATCACCAATAATTTCAGCAACAACCTTAAATTTGAAAAACACCAAAAAGTTTAAAAAAACATTGATAACGCCAACAAATTCAACAACAACCTAAATATTGAAAAACACCACAAATTCAACAACAACGTCAACTTTTAAAAATACAAACAAGTTCAACAAATATTCAACAACAAGCACAATTTTGAAAATCACCAACAATTTCAACAACATCAATATTGAAAAACACCAATAAATTCAAAAACAACCTCAACATTGAAAAACACCAACAAATTCAACAACCTCAACTTTCAAAAATAGAAAAAAGTTCAAAAAATAACTTGATCATGACAACAAATTCAACAACGACCTCATCTTTGAAAAACACCAACAAATTAAACAAGAACCTCAACATTTAAAAGTACAAAAAAGTTCAACAAAATAAACATTGATAACACCAATAAATTCAACAATAACCACAACTTTTAATAATACAAACAAGTTCAACAAAAAAAACTTTGATGACACTATCCAATTTAACAACAACCTCAACATTTAAAATCACTAACAAATTTAGCAACCTCAACACTGAAAATCACCAACAAAAAAACGTTGATAACAAAAGCAAATTCAAAAACAAACTCAATATTGAAAATCACCAACAAATTCAACAGCAACCTCATTGTTGAAAAACACCAACAAATTCAACAACAACCTCAACTTTTAAAAGGACAAAAAAGTACAGAATAGAATTTTGTTAACATGAACAAATTCAATAACAACCTCAACAATGAAATACACCAAAACTTTTAAAATCAACTTGAACTTTTAACAGTACGAACAAGTTCAACAAAATAAACAGTGATAACACCAATAATTTCAGCAACAACATCAACTTTGAAAAACACAAAAAAGTACAAAAAAAAACCATTGATAACAACAACAAATTCAACAACAACCTCAATATTGAAAATCACCAACAAATTCACCAACCTCAACACTGAATGTCACCAACAAATTCAGCAACAAATTCAATTTTGAAAAACACAAAAAAGTTAAAAAAAAAACATTCATAACACCAATAAATTCAACAACAAACTCAATATTTAAAATCACCAACAAATTCAACAACATCCTCATCATTGAAAAACACCAACAAATTCAACAACAACCTCAACTTATAAAAGTACAAAAAAGTTGAAAAAGAACATTGATAACACCAACAAATTCCACAACAACCTCATCATTGAAAAACAACAACAAATTTAACAACAACCTCAACAATGAAAAACACCAACAAATTCAAAACCTACTTCAACTTTTAAAAGTACAAAAAAGTTCAACAAAATAAATATTGATAACACCAATAATCTCAGCAACAACCTCAACTTTGAACAACACAAAAAAGTGCCAAAAAAAACCATTGATATCACCAACAAATTCAACAACAACGTCAATATTGAAAATCACCAACAAATTCTACAAAATCAACATTGAAAAACACCAGCAAATTCAACAACAACCTCAATAATGAAAATCACCTGCAAATTCAACAACAACCTCATCATTGAAAAACAGCAACAAATTCAACAACAACCTCAACATTGAAAATCAACAACAAATTTAACAACAACCTCAACAATGAAAACACCAAAAAATTCAACAAAAGCATCACCATTGAGAAACACCAACAAATTCAACAACAACCTCAACATTGGAAAACGCCAACAAATTTAACAATAAGCTCAACAATGAAAAACATCAAAACATTCAAAATGAACCTCAACTTTTAAAAGTACAAAAAAGTTCATCAAAATAAACAGTGATAACACCAATAAATTCAGCAACAACCTCAACCTTGAAAAACACAAAAAAGATATAAAAAAACCATTGATAACACCAACAAATTCAACAACAACATCAACACTGAATAGCACCAACAAATTCAGCAAAAACCTCACCTTTCAAAAACACAAACAAGTTCTATAAACACCATTGATAACACCAACAAATTCAACAACAACCTCAATATTGAAAATCACCAACAAATTCAACGGCCTCAGCTTTGAAAAAGACCAACACATTCAACAACAACCTCAACTTTTAAAAATACAAACAAGTTCAACAAAAAAAAACATTGAAAACACCAACAAATTCAACAACAACCTCATCTTTAAAAAGTACAAAAAAGTTGAAAAAAGAACATTGATAACACCAACAAATTCAACAAGAAAGTCAACAATGAAAAACACCAACAAATTCAACAACAACCTCAACAATGAAAAACACCAACAAATTCAAAATCAACTTCAACTTTTAAAAGTACATAAAAGTTCAACAAAATAAACATTGATAACACCTATAAGTTCAGCAACAACCTCAACTTTGAACAACACAAAAAAGTTCCAACAAAACCATTGATATCACCAACAAATTCAAAAACAATGTCAATATTGAAAATCACCAACAAATTCAACAACAACCTCAATATTGAAAATGACCAACAAATTCCACAACAACCTCACCATTGAAACACACCAACAAATTCAACAACAACCTCAACATTGAAAAACACCAACAAATTCAACAACAACCTCAAGATTGAAAAACGTCAACAAATTCAACAATAACCTCAACAGTGAGAAACACCAAAACATTCAAAATCAACCTCAACTTTTAAAAGTACAAAAAAGTTCAACAAAATAAACAGTGATAACACCAATAAATTCAGCAACAACCTCAACTTTGAAAAACACAAAAAATATCAAAAGAAACCATTGATAACATCATCATATTCAACAACAGCTTCAATATTGATAATCACCAACAAATTCAACATCCTCAACATTGAAAAACGCCAACAAATTCAACAACAACCTCAACATTGAAAAACGCCAACAAATTCAACAATAACCTCAACATTGAGAAACACCAAAACATTCAAAATCAACCTCAACTTTTAAAAGTACAAAAAAGATCAACAAAATAAACAGTGATAACACCAATAAATTCAGCAACAACCTCAACTTTGAAAAACACAAAAAATATCAAAAGAAACCATTGATAACATCAACAAATTCAACAACAACTTCAATATTGATAATCACCAACAAATTCAACGTCCTCAACATTGAAAAACGCCAACAAATTCAACAACAACCTCAACATTGAAAAACACCAACAAATTCAACAACAACCACAACATTGAAATTCGCCAACATATTCAACAACAACCTCAACATTGAAAAACGCCAACAAATTCAACCATAACCTCAACAATGAAAAACACCAAAACATTCAAAATCAACCTCAACTTTTAAAAGTACAAAAAAGTTCAACAAAATAAACAGTGATAACACCTATAAATTCAGCAACAACCTCAACTTTGAAAAACACAAAAAAGATCAAAAGAAACCATTGATAACACCAACAAATTCAACAACAACTTCAATATTGATAATCACCAACAAATTCAACAACAACCTCAACACTGAATATCACCAACAAATACAGCAACAACCTTAAATTTGAAAAACACCAAAAAGTTAAAATAAAACATTGATAACACCAACAAATTCAACAATAACCTAAATATTGAAAAACACCAACAAATTCAACAACAACCTCAACAATGAAAAACACCGAAAATTTAAAACAACAATCTCAACATTGAAAAATGCCAACAAATTCAACAACAACATCAACACTGAATATCACCAATAATTTCAGCAACAACCTTAAATTTGAAAAACACCAAAAAGTTTAAAAAAACATTGATAACGCCAACAAATTCAACAACAACCTAAATATTGAAAAACACCACAAATTCAACAACAACGTCAACTTTTAAAAATACAAACAAGTTCAACAAATATTCAACAACAAGCACAATTTTGAAAATCACCAACAATTTCAACAACATCAATATTGAAAAACACCAATAAATTCAAAAACAACCTCAACATTGAAAAACACCAACAAATTCAACAACCTCAACTTTCAAAAATAGAAAAAAGTTCAAAAAATAACTTGATCACGACAACAAATTCAACAACGACCTCATCTTTGAAAAACACCAACAAATTAAACAAGAACCTCAACATTTAAAAGTACAAAAAAGTTCAACAAAATAAACATTGATAACACCAATAAATTCAACAATAACCACAACTTTTAATAATACAAACAAGTTCAACAAAAAAAACTTTGATGACACTATCCAATTTAACAACAACCTCAACATTTAAAATCACTAACAAATTTAGCAACCTCAACACTGAAAATCACCAACAAAAAAACGTTGATAACAAAAGCAAATTCAAAAACAAACTCAATATTGAAAATCACCAACAAATTCAACAGCAACCTCATTGTTGAAAAACACCAACAAATTCAACAACAACCTCAACTTTTAAAAGGACAAAAAAGTACAGAATAGAATTTTGTTAACATGAACAAATTCAATAACAACCTCAACAATGAAATACACCAAAACTTTTAAAATCAACTTGAACTTTTAACAGTACGAACAAGTTCAACAAAATAAACAGTGATAACACCAATAATTTCAGCAACAACATCAACTTTGAAAAACACAAAAAAGTACAAAAAAAAACCATTGATAACAACAACAAATTCAACAACAACCTCAATATTGAAAATCACCAACAAATTCACCAACCTCAACACTGAATGTCACCAACAAATTCAGCAACAAATTCAATTTTGAAAAACACAAAAAAGTTAAAAAAAAAACATTCATAACACCAATAAATTCAACAACAAACTCAATATTTAAAATCACCAACAAATTCAACAACATCCTCATCATTGAAAAACACCAACAAATTCAACAACAACCTCAACTTATAAAAGTACAAAAAAGTTGAAAAAGAACATTGATAACACCAACAAATTCCACAACAACCTCATCATTGAAAAACAACAACAAATTTAACAACAACCTCAACAATGAAAAACACCAACAAATTCAAAACCTACTTCAACTTTTAAAAGTACAAAAAAGTTCAACAAAATAAATATTGATAACACCAATAATCTCAGCAACAACCTCAACTTTGAACAACACAAAAAAGTGCCAAAAAAAACCATTGATATCACCAACAAATTCAACAACAACGTCAATATTGAAAATCACCAACAAATTCTACAAAATCAACATTGAAAAACACCAGCAAATTCAACAACAACCTCAATAATGAAAATCACCTGCAAATTCAACAACAACCTCATCATTGAAAAACAGCAACAAATTCAACAACAACCTCAACATTGAAAATCAACAACAAATTTAACAACAACCTCAACAATGAAAACACCAAAAAATTCAACAAAAGCATCACCATTGAGAAACACCAACAAATTCAACAACAACCTCAACATTGGAAAACGCCAACAAATTTAACAATAAGCTCAACAATGAAAAACATCAAAACATTCAAAATGAACCTCAACTTTTAAAAGTACAAAAAAGTTCATCAAAATAAACAGTGATAACACCAATAAATTCAGCAACAACCTCAACCTTGAAAAACACAAAAAAGATATAAAAAAACCATTGATAACACCAACAAATTCAACAACAACATCAACACTGAATAGCACCAACAAATTCAGCAAAAACCTCACCTTTCAAAAACACAAACAAGTTCTATAAACACCATTGATAACACCAACAAATTCAACAACAACCTCAATATTGAAAATCACCAACAAATTCAACGGCCTCAGCTTTGAAAAAGACCAACACATTCAACAACAACCTCAACTTTTAAAAATACAAACAAGTTCAACAAAAAAAAACATTGAAAACACCAACAAATTCAACAACAACCTCATCTTTTAAAAGTACAAAAAAGTTGAAAAAAGAACATTGATAACACCAACAAATTCAACAAGAAAGTCAACAATGAAAAACACCAACAAATTCAACAACAACCTCAACAATGAAAAACACCAACAAATTCAAAATCAACTTCAACTTTTAAAAGTACATAAAAGTTCAACAAAATAAACATTGATAACACCTATAAGTTCAGCAACAACCTCAACTTTGAACAACACAAAAAAGTTCCAACAAAACCATTGATATCACCAACAAATTCAAAAACAATGTCAATATTGAAAATCACCAACAAATTCAACAACAACCTCAATATTGAAAATGACCAACAAATTCCACAACAACCTCACCATTGAAACACACCAACAAATTCAACAACAACCTCAACATTGAAAAACACCAACAAATTCAACAACAACCTCAAGATTGAAAAACGTCAACAAATTCAACAATAACCTCAACAGTGAGAAACACCAAAACATTCAAAATCAACCTCAACTTTTAAAAGTACAAAAAAGTTCAACAAAATAAACAGTGATAACACCAATAAATTCAGCAACAACCTCAACTTTGAAAAACACAAAAAATATCAAAAGAAACCATTGATAACATCATCATATTCAACAACAGCTTCAATATTGATAATCACCAACAAATTCAACATCCTCAACATTGAAAAACGCCAACAAATTCAACAACAACCTCAACATTGAAAAACGCCAACAAATTCAACAATAACCTCAACATTGAGAAACACCAAAACATTCAAAATCAACCTCAACTTTTAAAAGTACAAAAAAGATCAACAAAATAAACAGTGATAACACCAATAAATTCAGCAACAACCTCAACTTTGAAAAACACAAAAAATATCAAAAGAAACCATTGATAACATCAACAAATTCAACAACAACTTCAATATTGATAATCACCAACAAATTCAACGTCCTCAACATTGAAAAACGCCAACAAATTCAACAACAACCTCAACATTGAAAAACACCAACAAATTCAACAACAACCACAACATTGAAATTCGCCAACATATTCAACAACAACCTCAACATTGAAAAACGCCAACAAATTCAACCATAACCTCAACAATGAAAAACACCAAAACATTCAAAATCAACCTCAACTTTTAAAAGTACAAAAAAGTTCAACAAAATAAACAGTGATAACACCTATAAATTCAGCAACAACCTCAACTTTGAAAAACACAAAAAAGATCAAAAGAAACCATTGATAACACCAACAAATTCAACAACAACTTCAATATTGATAATCACCAACAAATTCAACAACAACCTCAACACTGAATATCACCAACAAATACAGCAACAACCTTAAATTTGAAAAACACCAAAAAGTTAAAATAAAACATTGATAACACCAACAAATTCAACAATAACCTAAATATTGAAAAACACCAACAAATTCAACAACAACCTCAACAATGAAAAACACCGAAAATTTAAAACAACAATCTCAACATTGAAAAATGCCAACAAATTCAACAACAACATCAACACTGAATATCACCAATAATTTCAGCAACAACCTTAAATTTGAAAAACACCAAAAAGTTTAAAAAAACATTGATAACGCCAACAAATTCAACAACAACCTAAATATTGAAAAACACCACAAATTCAACAACAACGTCAACTTTTAAAAATACAAACAAGTTCAACAAATATTCAACAACAAGCACAATTTTGAAAATCACCAACAATTTCAACAACATCAATATTGAAAAACACCAATAAATTCAAAAACAACCTCAACATTGAAAAACACCAACAAATTCAACAACCTCAACTTTCAAAAATAGAAAAAAGTTCAAAAAATAACTTGATCACGACAACAAATTCAACAACGACCTCATCTTTGAAAAACACCAACAAATTAAACAAGAACCTCAACATTTAAAAGTACAAAAAAGTTCAACAAAATAAACATTGATAACACCAATAAATTCAACAATAACCACAACTTTTAATAATACAAACAAGTTCAACAAAAAAAACTTTGATGACACTATCCAATTTAACAACAACCTCAACATTTAAAATCACTAACAAATTTAGCAACCTCAACACTGAAAATCACCAACAAAAAAACGTTGATAACAAAAGCAAATTCAAAAACAAACTCAATATTGAAAATCACCAACAAATTCAACAGCAACCTCATTGTTGAAAAACACCAACAAATTCAACAACAACCTCAACTTTTAAAAGGACAAAAAAGTACAGAATAGAATTTTGTTAACATGAACAAATTCAATAACAACCTCAACAATGAAATACACCAAAACTTTTAAAATCAACTTGAACTTTTAACAGTACGAACAAGTTCAACAAAATAAACAGTGATAACACCAATAATTTCAGCAACAACATCAACTTTGAAAAACACAAAAAAGTACAAAAAAAAACCATTGATAACAACAACAAATTCAACAACAACCTCAATATTGAAAATCACCAACAAATTCACCAACCTCAACACTGAATGTCACCAACAAATTCAGCAACAAATTCAATTTTGAAAAACACAAAAAAGTTAAAAAAAAAACATTCATAACACCAATAAATTCAACAACAAACTCAATATTTAAAATCACCAACAAATTCAACAACATCCTCATCATTGAAAAACACCAACAAATTCAACAACAACCTCAACTTATAAAAGTACAAAAAAGTTGAAAAAGAACATTGATAACACCAACAAATTCCACAACAACCTCATCATTGAAAAACAACAACAAATTTAACAACAACCTCAACAATGAAAAACACCAACAAATTCAAAACCTACTTCAACTTTTAAAAGTACAAAAAAGTTCAACAAAATAAATATTGATAACACCAATAATCTCAGCAACAACCTCAACTTTGAACAACACAAAAAAGTGCCAAAAAAAACCATTGATATCACCAACAAATTCAACAACAACGTCAATATTGAAAATCACCAACAAATTCTACAAAATCAACATTGAAAAACACCAGCAAATTCAACAACAACCTCAATAATGAAAATCACCTGCAAATTCAACAACAACCTCATCATTGAAAAACAGCAACAAATTCAACAACAACCTCAACATTGAAAATCAACAACAAATTTAACAACAACCTCAACAATGAAAACACCAAAAAATTCAACAAAAGCATCACCATTGAGAAACACCAACAAATTCAACAACAACCTCAACATTGGAAAACGCCAACAAATTTAACAATAAGCTCAACAATGAAAAACATCAAAACATTCAAAATGAACCTCAACTTTTAAAAGTACAAAAAAGTTCATCAAAATAAACAGTGATAACACCAATAAATTCAGCAACAACCTCAACCTTGAAAAACACAAAAAAGATATAAAAAAACCATTGATAACACCAACAAATTCAACAACAACATCAACACTGAATAGCACCAACAAATTCAGCAAAAACCTCACCTTTCAAAAACACAAACAAGTTCTATAAACACCATTGATAACACCAACAAATTCAACAACAACCTCAATATTGAAAATCACCAACAAATTCAACGGCCTCAGCTTTGAAAAAGACCAACACATTCAACAACAACCTCAACTTTTAAAAATACAAACAAGTTCAACAAAAAAAAACATTGAAAACACCAACAAATTCAACAACAACCTCATCTTTTAAAAGTACAAAAAAGTTGAAAAAAGAACATTGATAACACCAACAAATTCAACAAGAAAGTCAACAATGAAAAACACCAACAAATTCAACAACAACCTCAACAATGAAAAACACCAACAAATTCAAAATCAACTTCAACTTTTAAAAGTACATAAAAGTTCAACAAAATAAACATTGATAACACCTATAAGTTCAGCAACAACCTCAACTTTGAACAACACAAAAAGTTCCAACAAAACCATTGATATCACCAACAAATTCAAAAACAATGTCAATATTGAAAATCACCAACAAATTCAACAACAACCTCAATATTGAAAATGACCAACAAATTCCACAACAACCTCACCATTGAAACACACCAACAAATTCAACAACAACCTCAACATTGAAAAACACCAACAAATTCAACAACAACCTCAAGATTGAAAAACGTCAACAAATTCAACAATAACCTCAACAGTGAGAAACACCAAAACATTCAAAATCAACCTCAACTTTTAAAAGTACAAAAAAGTTCAACAAAATAAACAGTGATAACACCAATAAATTCAGCAACAACCTCAACTTTGAAAAACACAAAAAATATCAAAAGAAACCATTGATAACATCATCATATTCAACAACAGCTTCAATATTGATAATCACCAACAAATTCAACATCCTCAACATTGAAAAACGCCAACAAATTCAACAACAACCTCAACATTGAAAAACGCCAACAAATTCAACAATAACCTCAACATTGAGAAACACCAAAACATTCAAAATCAACCTCAACTTTTAAAAGTACAAAAAAGATCAACAAAATAAACAGTGATAACACCAATAAATTCAGCAACAACCTCAACTTTGAAAAACACAAAAAATATCAAAAGAAACCATTGATAACATCAACAAATTCAACAACAACTTCAATATTGATAATCACCAACAAATTCAACGTCCTCAACATTGAAAAACGCCAACAAATTCAACAACAACCTCAACATTGAAAAACACCAACAAATTCAACAACAACCACAACATTGAAATTCGCCAACATATTCAACAACAACCTCAACATTGAAAAACGCCAACAAATTCAACCATAACCTCAACAATGAAAAACACCAAAACATTCAAAATCAACCTCAACTTTTAAAAGTACAAAAAAGTTCAACAAAATAAACAGTGATAACACCTATAAATTCAGCAACAACCTCAACTTTGAAAAACACAAAAAAGATCAAAAGAAACCATTGATAACACCAACAAATTCAACAACAACTTCAATATTGATAATCACCAACAAATTCAACAACAACCTCAACACTGAATATCACCAACAAATACAGCAACAACCTTAAATTTGAAAAACACCAAAAAGTTAAAATCAAACATTGATAACACCAACAAATTCAACAATAACCTAAATATTGAAAAACACCAACAAATTCAACAACAACCTCAACAATGAAAAACACCGAAAATTTAAAACAACAATCTCAACATTGAAAAATGCCAACAAATTCAACAACAACATCAACACTGAATATCATCAATAATTTCAGCAACAACCTTAAATTTGAAAAACACCAAAAAGTTTAAAAAAACATTGATAACGCCAACAAATTCAACAACAACCTAAATATTGAAAAACACCACAAATTCAACAACAACGTCAACTTTTAAAAATACAAACAAGTTCAACAAATATTCAACAACAAGCACAATTTTGAAAATCACCAACAATTTCAACAACATCAATATTGAAAAACACCAATAAATTCAAAAACAACCTCAACATTGAAAAACACCAACAAATTCAACAACCTCAACTTTCAAAAATAGAAAAAAGTTCAAAAAATAACTTGATCACGACAACAAATTCAACAACGACCTCATCTTTGAAAAACACCAACAAATTAAACAAGAACCTCAACATTTAAAAGTACAAAAAAGTTCAACAAAATAAACATTGATAACACCAATAAATTCAACAATAACCACAACTTTTAATAATACAAACAAGTTCAACAAAAAAAACTTTGATGACACTATCCAATTTAACAACAACCTCAACATTTAAAATCACTAACAAATTTAGCAACCTCAACACTGAAAATCACCAACAAAAAAACGTTGATAACAAAAGCAAATTCAAAAACAAACTCAATATTGAAAATCACCAACAAATTCAACAGCAACCTCATTGTTGAAAAACACCAACAAATTCAACAACAACCTCAACTTTTAAAAGGACAAAAAAGTACAGAATAGAATTTTGTTAACATGAACAAATTCAATAACAACCTCAACAATGAAATACACCAAAACTTTTAAAATCAACTTGAACTTTTAACAGTACGAACAAGTTCAACAAAATAAACAGTGATAACACCAATAATTTCAGCAACAACATCAACTTTGAAAAACACAAAAAAGTACAAAAAAAAACCATTGATAACAACAACAAATTCAACAACAACCTCAATATTGAAAATCACCAACAAATTCACCAACCTCAACACTGAATGTCACCAACAAATTCAGCAACAAATTCAATTTTGAAAAACACAAAAAAGTTAAAAAAAAAACATTCATAACACCAATAAATTCAACAACAAACTCAATATTTAAAATCACCAACAAATTCAACAACATCCTCATCATTGAAAAACACCAACAAATTCAACAACAACCTCAACTTATAAAAGTACAAAAAAGTTGAAAAAGAACATTGATAACACCAACAAATTCCACAACAACCTCATCATTGAAAAACAACAACAAATTTAACAACAACCTCAACAATGAAAAACACCAACAAATTCAAAATCTACTTCAACTTTTAAAAGTACAAAAAAGTTCAACAAAATAAATATTGATAACACCAATAATCTCAGCAACAACCTCAACTTTGAACAACACAAAAAAGTGCCAAAAAAACCATTGATATCACCAACAAATTCAACAACAACGTCAATATTGAAAATCACCAACAAATTCTACAAAATCAACATTGAAAAACACCAGCAAATTCAACAACAACCTCAATAATGAAAATCACCTGCAAATTCAACAACAACCTCATCATTGAAAAACAGCAACAAATTCAACAACAACCTCAACATTGAAAATCAACAACAAATTTAACAACAACCTCAACAATGAAAACACCAAAAAATTCAACAAAAGCATCACCATTGAGAAACACCAACAAATTCAACAACAACCTCAACATTGGAAAACGCCAACAAATTTAACAATAAGCTCAACAATTAAAAACATCAAAACATTCAAAATGAACCTCAACTTTTAAAAGTACAAAAAAGTTCATCAAAATAAACAGTGATAACACCAATAAATTCAGCAACAACCTCAACCTTGAAAAACACAAAAAAGATATAAAAAAACCATTGATAACACCAACAAATTCAACAACAACATCAACACTGAATAGCACCAACAAATTCAGCAAAAACCTCACCTTTCAAAAACACAAACAAGTTCTATAAACACCATTGATAACACCAACAAATTCAACAACAACCTCAATATTGAAAATCACCAACAAATTCAACGGCCTCAGCTTTGAAAAAGACCAACACATTCAACAACAACCTCAACTTTTAAAAATACAAACAAGTTCAACAAAAAAAAACATTGAAATCACCAACAAATTCAACAACAACCTCATCTTTTAAAAGTACAAAAAAGTTGAAAAAAGAACATTGATAACACCAACAAATTCAACAAGAAAGTCAACAATGAAAAACACCAACAAATTCAACAACAACCTCAACAATGAAAAACACCAACAAATTCAAAATCAACTTCAACTTTTAAAAGTACATAAAAGTTCAACAAAATAAACATTGATAACACCTATAAGTTCAGCAACAACCTCAACTTTGAACAACACAAAATAGTTCCAACAAAACCATTGATATCACCAACAAATTCAAAAACAATGTCAATATTGAAAATCACCAACAAATTCAACAACAACCTCAATATTGAAAATGACCAACAAATTCCACAACAACCTCACCATTGAAACACACCAACAAATTCAACAACAACCTCAACATTGAAAAACGCCAACAAATTCAACAACAACCTCAACATTGAAAAACGCCAACAAATTCAACAATAACCTGAACAGTGAGAAACACCAAAACATTCAAAATCAACCTCAACTTTTAAAAGTACAAAAAAGATCAACAAAATAAACAGTGATAACACCAATAAATTCAGCAACAACCTCAACTTTGAAAAACACAAAAAATATCAAAAGAGACCATTGATAACATCAACAAATTCAACAACAACTTCAATAGTGATAATTACCATCAAATGCAACGTCCTCAACATTGAAAAACGCCAACAAATTCAACAACAACCTCAACATTGAAAAACGGCAACAAATTCAACAATAACCTCAACAATGAAAAACTCCAAAACATTCAAAATCAACCTCAACGTTTAAAGTACAAAAAAGTTGAAAAAAGAACATTGATAACAACAACAAATTTAACAACAACCTCAACAATGAAAACACCAAATAATTCAACAAAAACCTCACCATGGAAAAACGCCAACAAATTCAACCATAACCTCAACAATGAAAAACACCAAAACATTCAAAATCAACCTCAACTTTTAAAAGTACAAAAAAGTTCAACAAAATAAACAGTGATAACACCTATAAATTCAGCAACAACCTCAACTTTGAAAAACACAAAAAAGATCAAAAGAAACCATTGATAACACCAACAAATTCAACAACAACTTCAATATTGATAATCACCAACAAATTCAACAACAACCTCAACACTGAATATCACCAACAAATACAGCAACAACCTTAAATTTGAAAAACACCAAAAAGTTAAAATCAAATATTGATAACACCAACAAATTCAACAATAACCTAAATATTGAAAAACACCAACAAATTCAACAACAACCTCAACAATGAAAAACACCGAAAATTTAAAACAACAATCTCAACATTGAAAAATGCCAACAAATTCAACAACAACATCAACACTGAATATCACCAATAATTTCAGCAACAACCTTAAATTTGAAAAACACCAAAAAGTTTAAAAAAACATTGATAACGCCAACAAATTCAACAACAACCTAAATATTGAAAAACACCACAAATTCAACAACAACGTCAACTTTTAAAAATACAAACAAGTTCAACAAATATTCAACAACAAGCACAATTTTGAAAATCACCAACAATTTCAACAACATCAATATTGAAAAACACCAATAAATTCAAAAACAACCTCAACATTGAAAAACACCAACAAATTCAACAACCTCAACTTTCAAAAATAGAAAAAAGTTCAAAAAATAACTTGATCACGACAACAAATTCAACAACGACCTCATCTTTGAAAAACACCAACAAATTAAACAAGAACCTCAACATTTAAAAGTACAAAAAAGTTCAACAAAATAAACATTGATAACACCAATAAATTCAACAATAACCACAACTTTTAATAATACAAACAAGTTCAACAAAAAAAACTTTGATGACACTATCCAATTTAACAACAACCTCAACATTTAAAATCACTAACAAATTTAGCAACCTCAAGACTGAAAATCACCAACAAAAAAACGTTGATAACAAAAGCAAATTCAAAAACAAACTCAATATTGAAAATCACCAACAAATTCAACAGCAACCTCATTGTTGAAAAACACCAACAAATTCAACAACAACCTCAACTTTTAAAAGGACAAAAAAGTACAGAATAGAATTTTGTTAACATGAACAAATTCAATAACAACCTCAACAATGAAATACACCAAAACTTTTAAAATCAACTTGAACTTTTAACAGTACGAACAAGTTCAACAAAATAAACAGTGATAACACCAATAATTTCAGCAACAACATCAACTTTGAAAAACACAAAAAAGTACAAAAAAAACCCATTGATAACAACAACAAATTCAACAACAACCTCAATATTGAAAATCACCAACAAATTCACCAACCTCAACACTGAATGTCACCAACAAATTCAGCAACAAATTCAATTTTGAAAAACACAAAAAAGTTAAAAAAAAAACATTCATAACACCAATAAATTCAACAACAAACTCAATATTTAAAATCACCAACAAATTCAACAACATCCTCATCATTGAAAAACACCAACAAATTCAACAACAACCTCAACTTATAAAAGTACAAAAAAGTTGAAAAAGAACATTGATAACACCAACAAATTCCACAACAACCTCATCATTGAAAAACAACAACAAATTTAACAACAACCTCAACAATGAAAAACACCAACAAATTCAAAACCTACTTCAACTTTTAAAAGTACAAAAAAGTTCAACAAAATAAATATTGATAACACCAATAATCTCAGCAACAACCTCAACTTTGAACAACACAAAAAAGTGCCAAAAAAAACCATTGATATCACCAACAAATTCAACAACAACGTCAATATTGAAAATCACCAACAAATTCTACAAAATCAACATTGAAAAACACCAGCAAATTCAACAACAACCTCAATAATGAAAATCACCTGCAAATTCAACAACAACCTCATCATTGAAAAACAGCAACAAATTCAACAACAACCTCAACATTGAAAATCAACAACAAATTTAACAACAACCTCAACAATGAAAACACCAAAAAATTCAACAAAAGCATCACCATTGAGAAACACCAACAAATTCAACAACAACCTCAACATTGGAAAACGCCAACAAATTTAACAATAAGCTCAACAATGAAAAACATCAAAACATTCAAAATGAACCTCAACTTTTAAAAGTACAAAAAAGTTCATCAAAATAAACAGTGATAACACCAATAAATTCAGCAACAACCTCAACCTTGAAAAACACAAAAAAGATATAAAAAAACCATTGATAACACCAACAAATTCAACAACAACATCAACACTGAATAGCACCAACAAATTCAGCAAAAACCTCACCTTTCAAAAACACAAACAAGTTCTATAAACACCATTGATAACACCAACAAATTCAACAACAACCTCAATATTGAAAATCACCAACAAATTCAACGGCCTCAGCTTTGAAAAAGACCAACACATTCAACAACAACCTCAACTTTTAAAAATACAAACAAGTTCAACAAAAAAAAACATTGAAAACACCAACAAATTCAACAACAACCTCATCTTTTAAAAGTACAAAAAAGTTGAAAAAAGAACATTGATAACACCAACAAATTCAACAAGAAAGTCAACAATGAAAAACACCAACAAATTCAACAACAACCTCAACAATGAAAAACACCAACAAATTCAAAATCAACTTCAACTTTTAAAAGTACATAAAAGTTCAACAAAATAAACATTGATAACACCTATAAGTTCAGCAACAACCTCAACTTTGAACAACACAAAAAAGTTCCAACAAAACCATTGATATCACCAACAAATTCAAAAACAATGTCAATATTGAAAATCACCAACAAATTCAACAACAACCTCAATATTGAAAATGACCAACAAATTCCACAACAACCTCACCATTGAAACACACCAACAAATTCAACAACAACCTCAACATTGAAAAACACCAACAAATTCAACAACAACCTCAAGATTGAAAAACGTCAACAAATTCAACAATAACCTCAACAGTGAGAAACACCAAAACATTCAAAATCAACCTCAACTTTTAAAAGTACAAAAAAGTTCAACAAAATAAACAGTGATAACACCAATAAATTCAGCAACAACCTCAACTTTGAAAAACACAAAAAATATCAAAAGAAACCATTGATAACATCATCATATTCAACAACAGCTTCAATATTGATAATCACCAACAAATTCAACATCCTCAACATTGAAAAACGCCAACAAATTCAACAACAACCTCAACATTGAAAAACGCCAACAAATTCAACAATAACCTCAACAATGAAAAACACCAAAACATTCAAAATCAACCTCAACGTTTAAAGTACAAAAAAGTTGAAAAAAGAACATTGATAACAACAACAAATTTAAAAACAACCTCAACAATGAAAACACCAAAAAATTCAACAAAAACCTCACCATTGAAAAACACCAACAAATTCAACAACAACCACAACATCGAAATTCGCCAACATATTCAACAACAACCTCAACATTGAAAAACGCCAACAAATTCAACCATAACCTCAACAATGAAAAACACCAAAACATTCAAAATCAACCTCAACTTTTAAAATTACAAAAAAGTTCAACAAAATAAACAGTGATAACACCAATAAATTCAGCAACAACCTCAACTTTGAAAAACACAAAAAACATCAAAAGAAACCATTGATAACACCAACAAATTCAACAACAACTTCAATATTGATAATGACCAACAAATTCAACGTCCTCAACATTGAAAAATGCCAACAAATTCAACAACAACCTCAACAATGAAAAACACCAACATTATTCAAAATCTACTTCAACTTTTAAAAGTACAAAAAAGTTCAACAAAATAAACATTGATAACACCAATAATCTCAGCAACAACCTCAACTTTGAACAACACAAAAAAGTGCCAATAAAAAACCATTGATATCACCATCAAATTCAACAACAACGTCAATATTGAAAATCACCAACAAATTCTACAAAATCAACATTGAAAAACACTTGCAAATTCAACAACCTCAATATAGAAAATCACCAGCAAATCCAACAACAACCTCATCATTGAAAAACAGCAACAAATTCAACAACAACCTCAACATTGAAAATCAACAACAAATTTAACAACAACCTCAACAATGAAAACACCAAAAAATTCAACAAAAGCATCACCATTGAGAAACACCAACAAATTCAACAACAACCTCAACATTGGAAAATGCCAACAAATTTAACAATAAGCTCAACAATGAAAAACATCAAAACATTCAAAATGAACCTCAACTTTTAAAAGTACAAAAAAGTTCATCAAAATAAACAGTGATAACACCAATAAATTCAGCAACAACCTCAACCTTGAAAAACACAAAAAAAATATAAAAAAACCATTGATAACACCAACAAATTCAACAACAACATCAACACTGAATAGCACCAACAAATTCAGCAAAAACCTCACCTTTCAAAAACACAAACAAGTTATAAAAACACCATTGATAACACCAACAAATTCAACAACAACCTCAATATTGAAAATCACCAACAAATTCAACGGCCTCAACTTTGAAAAAGACCAACAAATTCAACAACAACCTCAACTTTTAAAAATACAAACAAGTTCAACAAAAAAAACATTGAAAACACCAACAAATTCAACTACAACCTCATCTTTTAAAAGTACAAAAAAGTTGAAAAAAGAACATTGATAACACCAACAAATTCAACAAGAAAGTCAACAATGAAAAACACCAACAAATTCAACAACAACCTCAACAATGAAAAACACCAACAAATTCAAAATCAACTTCAACTTTTAAAAGTACATAAAAGTTCAACAAAATAAACATTGATAACACCTATAAGTTCAGCAACAACCTCAACTTTGAACAACACAAAAAAGTTCCAACAAAACCATTGATATCACCAACAAATTCAAAAACAATGTCAATATTGAAAATCACCAACAAATTCAACAACAACCTCACCATTGAAACACACCAACAAATTCCACAACAACCTCACCATTGAAACACACCAACAAATTCAACAACAACCTCAACATTGAAAAACACCAACAAATTCAACAACAACCTCAAGATTGAAAAACGCCAACAAATTCAACAATAACCTGAACAGTGAGAAACGCCAAAACATTCAAAATCAACCTCGACTTTTAAAAGTACAAAAAAGTTCAACAAAATAAACAGTGATAACACCAATAAATTCAGCAACAACCTCAACTTTGAAAAACACAAAAAATATCAAAAGAAACCATTGATAACATCAACAAATTCAACAACAACTTCAAAATTGATAATCACCAACAAATTCAACGTCCTCAACATTGGAAAACGCCAACAAATTCAACAACAACCTCAACATTGAAAAACGCCAACAAATTCAACAATACCCTCAACAATGAAAAACACCAAAACATTCAAAATCAACCTCAACGTTTAAAGTACAAAAAAGTTGAAAAAAGAACATTGATAACACCAACAAATTTAACAACAACCTCAACAATGAAAACACCAAAAAATTCAACAAAAACCTCATCAATGAAAAACACCAACAAATTCAACAACAACCGCAACATTGAAATTCGCCAACATATTCAACAACAACCTCAACATTGAAATACGCCAACAAATTCAACCATAACCTCAACAATGAAAAACACCAAAACATTCAAAATCAACCTCAACTTTTAAAAGTACAAAAAAGTTCAACAAAATAAACAGTGATAACACCAATAAATTCAGCAACAACCTCAACTTTGAAAAACACAAAAAAGATCAAAAGAAACCATTGATAACACCAACAAATTCAACAACAACTTCAATATTGATAATCACCAACAAATTCAACGTCCTCAACATTGAAAAACGCCAACAAATTCAACAACAACCTCAACACTGAATATCACCAACAAATACAGCAACAACCTTAAATTTGAAAAACACCAAAAAGTTAAAAAAAAACTTTGATAACACCAACAAATTCAACAACAACCTCAACAATAATAAACACCAAAAATTTAAAACAACAACCTCAACATTGACAAATGCCAACAAATTCAACAACAACATCAACACTGAATATCACCAATAAATTCAGCAACAACATCATCTTTGAAAAACACAAAAAAGTTAAAAAAAAAACATTCATAACACCAATAAATTCAACAACAAACTCAATATTTAAAATCACCAACAAATTCAACAACATCCTCATCATTGAAAAACACCAACAAATTCAACAACAACCTCAACTTATAAAAGTACAAAAAAGTTGAAAAAGAACATTGATAACACCAACAAATTCCACAACAACCTCATCATTGAAAAACAACAACAAATTTAACAACAACCTCAACAATGAAAAACACCAACAAATTCAAAACCTACTTCAACTTTTAAAAGTACAAAAAAGTTCAACAAAATAAATATTGATAACACCAATAATCTCAGCAACAACCTCAACTTTGAACAACACAAAAAAGTGCCAAAAAAAACCATTGATATCACCAACAAATTCAACAACAACGTCAATATTGAAAATCACCAACAAATTCTACAAAATCAACATTGAAAAACACCAGCAAATTCAACAACAACCTCAATAATGAAAATCACCTGCAAATTCAACAACAACCTCATCATTGAAAAACAGCAACAAATTCAACAACAACCTCAACATTGAAAATCAACAACAAATTTAACAACAACCTCAACAATGAAAACACCAAAAAATTCAACAAAAGCATCACCATTGAGAAACACCAACAAATTCAACAACAACCTCAACATTGGAAAACGCCAACAAATTTAACAATAAGCTCAACAATGAAAAACATCAAAACATTCAAAATGAACCTCAACTTTTAAAAGTACAAAAAAGTTCATCAAAATAAACAGTGATAACACCAATAAATTCAGCAACAACCTCAACCTTGAAAAACACAAAAAAGATATAAAAAAACCATTGATAACACCAACAAATTCAACAACAACATCAACACTGAATAGCACCAACAAATTCAGCAAAAACCTCACCTTTCAAAAACACAAACAAGTTCTATAAACACCATTGATAACACCAACAAATTCAACAACAACCTCAATATTGAAAATCACCAACAAATTCAACGGCCTCAGCTTTGAAAAAGACCAACACATTCAACAACAACCTCAACTTTTAAAAATACAAACAAGTTCAACAAAAAAAAACATTGAAAACACCAACAAATTCAACAACAACCTCATCTTTTAAAAGTACAAAAAAGTTGAAAAAAGAACATTGATAACACCAACAAATTCAACAAGAAAGTCAACAATGAAAAACACCAACAAATTCAACAACAACCTCAACAATGAAAAACACCAACAAATTCAAAATCAACTTCAACTTTTAAAAGTACATAAAAGTTCAACAAAATAAACATTGATAACACCTATAAGTTCAGCAACAACCTCAACTTTGAACAACACAAAAAAGTTCCAACAAAACCATTGATATCACCAACAAATTCAAAAACAATGTCAATATTGAAAATCACCAACAAATTCAACAACAACCTCAATATTGAAAATGACCAACAAATTCCACAACAACCTCACCATTGAAACACACCAACAAATTCAACAACAACCTCAACATTGAAAAACACCAACAAATTCAACAACAACCTCAAGATTGAAAAACGTCAACAAATTCAACAATAACCTCAACAGTGAGAAACACCAAAACATTCAAAATCAACCTCAACTTTTAAAAGTACAAAAAAGTTCAACAAAATAAACAGTGATAACACCAATAAATTCAGCAACAACCTCAACTTTGAAAAACACAAAAAATATCAAAAGAAACCATTGATAACATCATCATATTCAACAACAGCTTCAATATTGATAATCACCAACAAATTCAACATCCTCAACATTGAAAAACGCCAACAAATTCAACAACAACCTCAACATTGAAAAACGCCAACAAATTCAACAATAACCTCAACAATGAAAAACACCAAAACATTCAAAATCAACCTCAACGTTTAAAGTACAAAAAAGTTGAAAAAAGAACATTGATAACAACAACAAATTTAAAAACAACCTCAACAATGAAAACACCAAAAAATTCAACAAAAACCTCACCATTGAAAAACACCAACAAATTCAACAACAACCACAACATCGAAATTCGCCAACATATTCAACAACAACCTCAACATTGAAAAACGCCAACAAATTCAACCATAACCTCAACAATGAAAAACACCAAAACATTCAAAATCAACCTCAACTTTTAAAATTACAAAAAAGTTCAACAAAATAAACAGTGATAACACCAATAAATTCAGCAACAACCTCAACTTTGAAAAACACAAAAAACATCAAAAGAAACCATTGATAACACCAACAAATTCAACAACAACTTCAATATTGATAATGACCAACAAATTCAACGTCCTCAACATTGAAAAATGCCAACAAATTCAACAACAACCTCAACAATGAAAAACACCAACATTATTCAAAATCTACTTCAACTTTTAAAAGTACAAAAAAGTTCAACAAAATAAACATTGATAACACCAATAATCTCAGCAACAACCTCAACTTTGAACAACACAAAAAAGTGCCAATAAAAAACCATTGATATCACCATCAAATTCAACAACAACGTCAATATTGAAAATCACCAACAAATTCTACAAAATCAACATTGAAAAACACTTGCAAATTCAACAACCTCAATATAGAAAATCACCAGCAAATCCAACAACAACCTCATCATTGAAAAACAGCAACAAATTCAACAACAACCTCAACATTGAAAATCAACAACAAATTTAACAACAACCTCAACAATGAAAACACCAAAAAATTCAACAAAAGCATCACCATTGAGAAACACCAACAAATTCAACAACAACCTCAACATTGGAAAATGCCAACAAATTTAACAATAAGCTCAACAATGAAAAACATCAAAACATTCAAAATGAACCTCAACTTTTAAAAGTACAAAAAAGTTCATCAAAATAAACAGTGATAACACCAATAAATTCAGCAACAACCTCAACCTTGAAAAACACAAAAAAAATATAAAAAAACCATTGATAACACCAACAAATTCAACAACAACATCAACACTGAATAGCACCAACAAATTCAGCAAAAACCTCACCTTTCAAAAACACAAACAAGTTATAAAAACACCATTGATAACACCAACAAATTCAACAACAACCTCAATATTGAAAATCACCAACAAATTCAACGGCCTCAACTTTGAAAAAGACCAACAAATTCAACAACAACCTCAACTTTTAAAAATACAAACAAGTTCAACAAAAAAAACATTGAAAACACCAACAAATTCAACTACAACCTCATCTTTTAAAAGTACAAAAAAGTTGAAAAAAGAACATTGATAACACCAACAAATTCAACAAGAAAGTCAACAATGAAAAACACCAACAAATTCAACAACAACCTCAACAATGAAAAACACCAACAAATTCAAAATCAACTTCAACTTTTAAAAGTACATAAAAGTTCAACAAAATAAACATTGATAACACCTATAAGTTCAGCAACAACCTCAACTTTGAACAACACAAAAAAGTTCCAACAAAACCATTGATATCACCAACAAATTCAAAAACAATGTCAATATTGAAAATCACCAACAAATTCAACAACAACCTCACCATTGAAACACACCAACAAATTCCACAACAACCTCACCATTGAAACACACCAACAAATTCAACAACAACCTCAACATTGAAAAACACCAACAAATTCAACAACAACCTCAAGATTGAAAAACGCCAACAAATTCAACAATAACCTGAACAGTGAGAAACGCCAAAACATTCAAAATCAACCTCGACTTTTAAAAGTACAAAAAAGTTCAACAAAATAAACAGTGATAACACCAATAAATTCAGCAACAACCTCAACTTTGAAAAACACAAAAAATATCAAAAGAAACCATTGATAACATCAACAAATTCAACAACAACTTCAAAATTGATAATCACCAACAAATTCAACGTCCTCAACATTGGAAAACGCCAACAAATTCAACAACAACCTCAACATTGAAAAACGCCAACAAATTCAACAATACCCTCAACAATGAAAAACACCAAAACATTCAAAATCAACCTCAACGTTTAAAGTACAAAAAAGTTGAAAAAAGAACATTGATAACACCAACAAATTTAACAACAACCTCAACAATGAAAACACCAAAAAATTCAACAAAAACCTCATCAATGAAAAACACCAACAAATTCAACAACAACCGCAACATTGAAATTCGCCAACATATTCAACAACAACCTCAACATTGAAATACGCCAACAAATTCAACCATAACCTCAACAATGAAAAACACCAAAACATTCAAAATCAACCTCAACTTTTAAAAGTACAAAAAAGTTCAACAAAATAAACAGTGATAACACCAATAAATTCAGCAACAACCTCAACTTTGAAAAACACAAAAAAGATCAAAAGAAACCATTGATAACACCAACAAATTCAACAACAACTTCAATATTGATAATCACCAACAAATTCAACGTCCTCAACATTGAAAAACGCCAACAAATTCAACAACAACCTCAACACTGAATATCACCAACAAATACAGCAACAACCTTAAATTTGAAAAACACCAAAAAGTTAAAAAAAAACTTTGATAACACCAACAAATTCAACAACAACCTCAACAATAATAAACACCAAAAATTTAAAACAACAACCTCAACATTGACAAATGCCAACAAATTCAACAACAACATCAACACTGAATATCACCAATAAATTCAGCAACAACATCATCTTTGAAAAACACAAAAAAGTTTAAAAAAAAACCATTGATAACAACAACAATTTCAACAACAACCTCAACATTGAAAAACAACAGCAATTTCAACAACAACCTCAACATTGAAAAACTCTGACAATTTCAACAACAACCTCAATAATGAAAATCCCAACAAATTCAACAACAAACAAAACTTTTAAAAGTGCAAAAAAGTTCAACAAAATAAACATTGATAACACCAACAAACTTAACAACAACCTCAATATTGAAAATCAGTGACAAATTCAACAACCTCAACATTGAATATCACCACGAAATTCAGCATCAACCTCATCTTTGAAAAACACAAATAAGTTCAAGAAATAATTGATAACACCAACAAATTCATCAACAACATCAACATTGAAAAACACCAACAAATTCAACAACAACCTCAACATTAAAAAGTACAAAAAGTTCAACAGAATGAACAGTGATAACACGAATAAATTCAACAACAACCACAACTTTTAAAAAAACAAACAAGGTCAACAAAATAAACAGTGATGACACTGTACAATTCAACAACAACCTCAACATTTAAAATCACCTAAAAATTCAACAACAACCTCAAAAATGAAAAACACCAACAAATTCAAAATCAACCTCAACTTTTAAAAATACAAAAAAGTTCAACAAAATAAATAATTGATAACACCAATAATTTCAGCAACGTCACCTTTGAACAACACAAAAAAGTTCAAAAAAAACCATTGATAACACCATCAAATTCAACAACAACGTCAATATCGAAAATCACCAACAAATTCAACAACAACATCAACTTCTAAAAGTACAAAAAAGTTGAAAAAAGAACATTGATAACACCAACAAATTCAACAATAGACTCAACCTTGAAAAATAACATCAAATTTAACAACAACATCAACAATGAAAACACCAACACATTCAACAAAAACCTCACCATTGAAAAACACCAACAAATGCAACAACAAGCTCAACATTGAAAAACGCCAACAAATTCAACAACAACCTCAACATTGAAAAACGCCAACAAATTCAACAACAACCTCAACAATGAAAAACACCAAAACATTCAAAATCAACCTCAACGTTTAAAAGTACAAAAAAATTCAACAAAATAAAAAGTGATAACACAAATACATTCAGCAACAACCCCAACTTTGAAAAACACAAAAAATTTCAAAATAAACCATTGATAACACCATCAAATTCAACAACAACGTCAATATTGAAAATCACCAACAAGTTCAAAAACAACCTCAACTTATAAAAGTACAAAGTTTGAAAAAAAAAAATTAATAACACCATCAAATTCAACAACAACCTCAACATTGAAAAAAACATCAAATTTAACAACAACCTCAACAATGTAAACACCAACAAATTCAACAAAAACCTTACCATTGAAAATCACCAACAAATTCAACAACAACCTCAACAATGAATGGCACCAAAAAATTCAACAACAATCTTCAGATTGAAAACCGCCAACAAAATCAACAACAACATCAACAATGAAAAACAAACAACAAATTCAAAATCAACCTCAACGTTTAATTGTACAACAAAGTTCAACAAAACAAAAATTCTTGACATCAATGAATTCAGCTAAAACCTGAACTTTGAAAAACACAAAAAAGTTCAAAAAAAACCACGATAACCCCATCAAATTCAACAGCAACAGCAATATTGAAAATCACCAACCAATTCAACGACCTCAACATTCAAAAACAACAACAGATAAAACAACATCCTCAACATTTAAAAATACAAACAAGTACAACAAAAAAATTGATACCACCAACAAATTCAACAACAACCTCAATAATGAAAAACACCAACAAATTCAACAAAAACCTCAACAATGAAAAACACCTAAAAATTGAACATCAATCGCAACATTGAAAAATATCAACAAATTCAACAACAACCACAACATTGAAAAATACAAAATAGTTCAAAAAATAACATTGATAACAGCAACAAATTCAACAACGACCTCGACATTGAAAAACATCAACAAATTCAACAACAAACTCAACATTGAAAAGCACTATACAAATTCAACAACAACCTCTATATTGAAAATCCAAACAATTTCAACAACAACCTCAACTTTTAAAAGTACAAAAAAGTTCAACAAAATAAACGTTGATATCACCAACAAATTCATCAACAACCTCAACATTGAAAAACACAAAACAGTTCAAAAGAAAACATTGATAACACCAATCAATTCAACAACATCAACATTGAAAAAAACCGACAAATTCAAAGACCTCAACTTTGAAAAAGACCAAAAAATTAAACAACAGCCTCAACATTGAAAAACACCAAAAAATTCAACAACAATCGCAACATTGAAAAATACCAACAAATTCAACAACAACCTCAACATTGAAAAATACAAAACAGTTCAAAAAATAACATTGATAACACCAACAATTTCAACAACAACCCCAATATTGAAAATCACCAACAAATTCAACGACAAACTCAATATTGAAAATCACCAACAAATTCAACAACAACCTCAACATTGAAAATCACCAACAAATTCATCAACAAACTCAACATTGAAAAAGACCAACAAATTGAACTACTACGTCAACATTGAAAAGCACCAACAAATTCAACATCAACTTCAACATTGAAAAATACACAACAGTTCAAAAAATAACATTGATAACACCAACAAATTCAACAACAACCCCAATACTGATAATCGCCAACTAATTCAACAACAACCTCAACATTGAAAAACACCAGCAATTTCAACTACATCCTCAACGTTGAAAAATACCAACAAATTCAACAACAACTTCAACTTTGAAAAATACAAAAAAGTTCAAAAAATAACATTGATAACACCAAGAAATTCAACAACAACCTCAACATTGAAAAACGCCAACAATTTCAACAACAACCTCAATATTAAAAATCCGAACAATTTCAACAACAACCTCAACTTTTAAAAGTACAAAAAAGTTCAACAAAATAAACATTGATAAAACCAACAAATTCATCAAAAACCTCAATATTGAAAATCACCAGCAAATTCAACAACTTCAACATTGAAGAACACAAAACAGTTCAACAGAAAACATTGATAACTCCAACAAATTCAACAACATCAACATTGAAAAAAAACAAATTCAACAACAACCTCAATATTGAAAATCACCAACAATTTCAACGACGTCAACTTTGAAAAACACCAACAAATTAAACAACAACCTCAACATTTAAAAGTACAGAAAAGTTCAACAAAATGAACAGTGATAACACCAAAAAATTCAACAACAACCACAAATTTTAAAAATACAAACAATTTCAACAAAATAAACATTGATGACACTGTCCAATTCAACAACAACCTCAACATTTAAAAACACCAACAAATTCAACAACAACCTCAACAATGAAAAACACCAGCAAATTCAACAACAAACTCAACATTTAAAACTACAAAAAGGTTCAACAAAATAAATATTGACAAAAACAACAAATTCAACTACAACCTCAATATTGAAAATCACCAACAAATTCAATAATAACCTCAACATTGAAAAACACCAACAAATTTAAAAACAACCTCAACAATGAAAACACCAAAATATTCAATAAAACCCGAACCTTTGCAAAACACCAACAAATTCAACAAAAACTTCAACTTTAAAAAATACAAACAAGTTGAACAAAAAAATCATTCATTACACCAACACATTCAACAACAACCTCAGCATTGAAAAATACAAAACAGTTCAAAAAATAACATTGATAAAACGAACAAATTCAACAACAACCTCAATACTGAAAATTGCATACAAATTCAACAACAACCTCAACATTGAAAAACACCAACAAATTCAACAACAAGATTAATGTTGAAAATCACAAACAAATTCAGCGACCTAAACTTTGAAAAACAGCAACAAATTCAACAAGAACCTCAACTTTTAAAAATACATACAAGTTCAACGAATAAAAACATTGTTAACACCAAGAAATTCAACAACTAACTCAATATTGAAAATCACCATAAATTCAACAACCTCAACACTGAATATCACCAACAAATTCGCAACAACTTCAACTTTGAAAAACACAAAAAAGTTTTAAAAAAAACCATCATGACACCAACAAATTCAACAATAAGCTTAATATTGAAAATCACCAACAGATTCAAAGACCTAAACTTTGAAAAACACCAACAAATTCAACAACAAACAAATTTTAAAAATACAAACAAATTCAAAAAAAAACATTGATAACACTAATTTAACATCAAACTCAACATTGAAAATCACCAACAAATTCAACAACATCAACACTGAAAAACAGCAATAAATTCAACAACAACCTCAACATTGAAAAACACCAACAAATTCAACAACAAACTCAACTTTTAAAAATACAAACAAGTTCAACAAAAAAAACATTGATAACACCAACAAATTCAACTACAAACTCAATATTGAAACATACCATCCAATTCATTAACAACGTCAACATTGAAAAAAAACAAATTCAAAAACAACCTCAACTTTTAAAAGTACAAAAAAGTTGAAAAAAGAACATTGATAACACCAACAAATTCAACAACAACCTCAACAATGAAAAACACCAAAAAATTCAACAACAGCCTCAACATTGAAAAACGCCAACAATTTCAACGACAACCTCAACAATGAAAAACACCAAAAAATTCAAAACCAACCTCAACTTTTAAAATTACAAAAAAGTTCAACAAAATAAACAGTGATAACACCAATAAATTCAGCATCAACCTCAACTTTGAAAAACACAAAAAATTCAAAAAAAAACCATTGACAAACCGTACAAATTCAAGAACAACCTCAAAAATAAACATCACCAAAAAATCCAATAACAACCTCAACATTGAAAACCACCAACAAATTAAACAACAACCTCAACAATGAAAAACACCAAAACATTCAAAATCAACCTCAACATTTAAAAGTACAAAAATGTTCAACAAAATAAACAGTGATAACACCAATAAATGCAGAAAGAACCTCAACTTTGAAAAACACAACAAAGTTAAAAAAAACCATTGACAAACCCTACAAATTCAACAACAACCTCAACAATTAACAGCACCAAAAAATTCAATAACAACCTCAATATTGAAAATCACCAGCAAATTCAACAACCTCAACATTGAAAAACACAAAACAGTTCAAAAGAAAACATTGATAACACCAACCAATTCAACAACAACCTCAATATTGAAAATCACCAACAAATGCAACGACTTCAATTTTGAAAAACACCAAAAATTAAACAACAACCTCAACATTTAAAATACAAACAAGTTCAACAAAATAAACATTGATGACACTATCCAATTCAACAACAACCTCAACATTTAAAATCACAAATTTAACAACAACCTCAATATTGAAAATCAGCAACAAATTCAACAACAACCTCAACATTGAAGAACACCAACAAATTAAACAACAACCTCAACAATGAAAAACACCAAAAAATTCAACAACAACCGCAACATTGAAAAATACCAACAAATTCAATAACAACCACAACATTGTAACACGCCAACAAATTCAACAACAACCTCAATATTGAATATCACCAACAGATTCAACAACCTCAACACTGAAGATCACCAACAAATTAAGCAACAACCTTAACTTTGCAAAACACAAAAACGTTTAAAAAAAACCATTGATAACACCAGCAAATTCAACAACAACCTAAATATTGAATATCACCAACAAATTCAACGACCTCAGCTTTGAAAAACACCAATAAATTCAACAACAACCTCATCATTGAAAAAAACCAACAAATGCAACAACTACCTCAACTTTTAAAAGTACAAAAAAGTTCAAAAAACAACATTGATAATACCAACAAATTCAACAACAAGCTCAACAATGAAAAATACCTCAAAATTCAACAACAACCTCAACATTGAAAAACGCCAACAAATTCAACAACAACCTCAAAAATGAAAAACACAAGCAAATTCAAAATCAACATCAACTTTTAAAATTACAAAAAAGTTCAGCAAAATAAACATTGACAACACCAACAAATTCAACATCAACCTCAACTATGAAAAACACCAACAAATTCAACCATAACCTCATCATTGAAAAACACCAACAAATTCAACAAACAACCTCAACATTGAAACACACCAACAAATTCAAGAACAACCTCATCATTGAAAAACGCCAACAAATTCAACAACAAAATCAATATTGAAAGTCACCAACAAATTCAACAACCTTAACGCTGAATATCACCGACAATTTCGTAACAAGCTCAACTTTGAAAAACACAAAAAAGTTGAAAAAAAACATTCATAACACCAACAAATTCAACAACAACATCATCTTTGAGAAACGCCAGCAAATTCATCAACAACCTGAACAATGAAAAAAACCAAAAAAATTAACAACAACCTCAACATTGAAAAACACCAACAAATTCAACGGCAACCTCGACATGGAAAAACACCAACAAATTCAACAACAACTTCCACTTTGAAAAATACAAAAAAGTTCAAAAAATAACATTGATAACACCAACAAGTTCAACAACATTGAAAAACGCCAACAATTTCAACATGAACCTCAATATTGAAAATCCAAACAATTTCAACAACAAGCTCAACTTTTAAAAGTACAAAAAAGTTCAACAAAATAAACGTTGATAACGCCAACAAATTCATCAACAACCTCAATATTGAAAATCACCAGCAAATTAAACAACCTCAACATTGAAAAACAAAAAACAGTTCAAAAGAAAACATTGATAAGACAGACAAATTCAACAACACCAACGTTGAAAAACACCAACAAATTCAACAACAACCTCAATATTTAAAATCGTCGACAAATTCAACGGCCTCAACGTTGAAAAACACCAACAAATTAAACAACAACCTCAACATTTAAAAGTTCAAAAATATTTAACAAAATAAACATTGATAACACCAATATATTCAGCAACAACCACAATTTTGAATTTCACCAACAAATTCAACATCCTCAACATTGAAAAACACCAACAAATTCAACAACAACCTTAACTTATAAACATTCAAACAAGTTGAACAAAATACATTCAATACACCAACAAATTCAACAACAACCACAACAATGAAAAACAACATCAAATTTAACAACAACCTCAACATTGAAAAACGCCAATAAATTCATCAACATCCTGAATATTGAAAATCAGCAACAAATTCAACAACCTCAACACTTTATAGCACCATCAAATTCGTAACAACCTCAACTTTGCAAAACACAAAAAAGTTTTTAAAAAAGGCATTCATGAAAACAAACAAATTCAACAACAAGATTAAAATGGAAAATCACCAACAAATTCAGCGACTTAAACTTTGAAAAACAGCAACAAATTCAACAAGAACCTCAACTTTTAAAAATACATACAAGTTCAACGAAAAAAAACATTGTTAACACCAAGAAATTCAACAACAAACTCAATATTGAAAATCACCAACAAATTCAACAACATCAACATTGAAAAACACCAATAAATTCAACATCAACCTCAACATTGAAAAACACAAAACAAATTCAACAACAACCTCAACTTTTAAAAGTACAAATAAGTTCAACAAAATAAACATTGATAACACCAATATATTCAGCAACAACCACAACTTTGAATATCAGCAACAAATTCAACAATTTCAACATTGAAAAACACCAACAAATTCAGCAAAAACCTTAACTTTTAAAAATACAAACAAGTTGAACAAAAAACATTCATAACACCAACAAATTCAACAACAACCTCAAAAATGAAAAACACAAACAAATTCAAAATCAACATCAACTTTTAAAATTACAAAAAAGTTCAGCAAAATAAACATTGACAACACCAACAAATTCAACATCAACCTCAACTATGAAAAACACCAACAAATTCAACCATAACCTCATCATTGAAAAACACCAACAAATTCAACAAACAACCTCAACATTGAAACACACCAACAAATTCAAGAACAACCTCATCATTGAAAAACGCCAACAAATTCAACAACAAAATCAATATTGAAAGTCACCAACAAATTCAACAACCTTAACGCTGAATATCACCGACAATTTCGTAACAAGCTCAACTTTGAAAAACACAAAAAAGTTGAAAAAAAACATTCATAACACCAACAAATTCAACAACAACATCATATTTGAGAAACGCCAGCAAATTCATCAACAACCTGAACAATGAAAAAAACCAAAAAAATTAACAACAACCTCAACATTGAAAAACACCAACAAATTCAACGACAACCTCGACATGGAAAAACACCAACAAATTCAACAACAACTTCCACTTTGAAAAATACAAAAAAGTTCAAAAAATAACATTGATAACACCAACAAGTTCAACAACATTGAAAAACGCCAACAATTTCAACATGAACCTCAATATTGAAAATCCAAACAATTTCAACAACAAGCTCAACTTTTAAAAGTACAAAAAAGTTCAACAAAATAAACGTTGATAACGCCAACAAATTCATCAACAACCTCAATATCGAAAATCACCAGCAAATTAAACAACCTCAACATTGAAAAACAAAAAACAGTTCAAAAGAAAACATTGATAACACAGACAAATTCAACAACACCAACGTTGAAAAACACCAACAAATTCAACAACAACCTCAATATTTAAAATCGTCGACAAATTCAACGGCCTCAACGTTGAAAAACACCAACAAATTCAACAACAACCTTAACTTATAAACATTCAAACAAGTTGAACAAAATACATTCAATACACCAACAAATTCAACAACAACCACAACAATGAAAAACAACAACAAATTTAACAACAACCTCAACATTGAAAAACGCCAATAAATTCATCAACATCCTGAATATTGAAAATCAGCAACAAATTCAACAACCTCAACACTTTATAGCACCAACAAATTCGTAACAACCTCAACTTTGCAAAACACAAAAAAGTTTTTAAAAAAGGCATTCATGAAAACAAACAAATTCAACAACAAGATTAAAATGGAAAATCACCAACAAATTCAGCGACTTAAACTTTGAAAAACAGCAACAAATTCAACAAGAACCTCAACTTTTAAAAATACATACAAGTTCAACGAAAAAAACCATTGTTAACACCAAGAAATTCAACAACAAACTCAATATTGAAAATCACCAACAAATTCAACAACATCAACATTGAAAAACACCAATAAATTCAACATCAACCTCAACATTGAAAAACACAAAACAAATTCAACAACAACCTCAACTTTTAAAAGTACAAATAAGTTCAACAAAATAAACATTGATAACACCAATATATTCAGCAACAACCACAGCTTTGAATATCAGCAACAAATTCAACAATTTCAACATTGAAAAACACCAACAAATTCAGCAAAAACCTTAACTTTTAAAAATACAAACAAGTTGAACAAAAAACATTCATAACACCAACAAATTCAACAACAACCTCAACATTGAAAAACACCAACAAATTCAACAACAACCTCAACATTGAAAA
The DNA here is from genome assembly GCF_964194155.1 of Cetorhinus maximus. NCBI lineage: Eukaryota > Metazoa > Chordata > Chondrichthyes > Lamniformes > Cetorhinidae > Cetorhinus > Cetorhinus maximus. The sequence goes on from NW_027596337.1 coordinate 177,464, forward strand.
ACATCAACAAACTCGTCAACAACCTCAAAATTGAAAAACGCCAACAAATTCAACAACATCCTGAATATTGAAAATAAGCAACACATTCAACACCCTCAACAGTGAATAGCACCAACAAATTCGCAACTACCTCAACTTTGAAAAAAACCAAAAAGATTTTTAAAAAACCATTCATGCAACCAACAAATTCAACAACAAGCTTAATATTGAAAACGACCAACCAATTCAACAGCAACCTCTAATTTTAGAAATACGTACAAGTAAAACAAAAAAAAACATTGACAACACCAAGAAATTCAACAACAAACTCAATATTGAAAACCACCAACAAATTCATCAACATCAACACTGAAAAACACCAATAAATTCAACAACATCCTCAACATTGAAAAACACCAACAAATTCAAAAAACAAACTCAACTTTTAGAAATACAAACAAGTTCAACAAAAAAAAACATTGATAACACCCACAAATTCAACAACAAACTCAATATTGAAAATCACCAACAAATTCAACAACCTCAACACTTAATATCACCAACAAATTCGCAACAACTTCAACTTTGAAAAGCACAAAAAAGTTAAAAAAACACCATCATGACATAAACAAATTCAAGAATAAGCTTAATATTGAAAATCATCAACAAATTCAACGACCTAAACTTTGAAAAACACCAACAAATTCAACAACAAACAACTTTTAAAAATACAAAGAACTTCATAAAATAAACATTGATAACACTAACTAATTGAACAACAAACTCAATATTGAAAATCACCAACAAATTCAACAACATCAACATAGAAAAACATCAATAAATTCAACAACAACCTCAACATTAAAAAATACAAACAAGTTCAACGAAAAAAAACATTGATAACAACAACAAATTCAACAACAAACTCAATATTGTAAACCACCAACAAATTCAACAACATTAACACTGAAAAACATCAATAAATTCAACAACAACCTCAAAATTGATAACACCAACAAATTCAACAACAAACTCAATGTTGAAAATCAACATCAAATTCAACAACAACCACAACATTTAAAAACACCAACAATCTCAACAACAACCTCAACATTGAAAAACGCCAACAAATTCAACAACATCGTCAATATTGAAAATCAACATCAAATTCAACAACAACCACAACATTTAAAAACACCAACAAACTCATCAACAACCTCAAAATTGAAAAATGCCAACAAATTCAACAACATCCTGAATTTGAAAAAAAGCAACACATTCAACAACCTCAACACTGAATAGCACCAACACATTCGCAACCACCTCAACTTTGAAAAACACCAAAAAGATTTTTAAAAAACCATTCATGCAACCAACAAATTCAACAACAAGCTTAACATTGAAAACCACCAACCAATTCAACAGCAACCACTACTTTTAAAAATTCGTACAAGCAAAACAAAAAAAAACATTGATAACACCAAGAAATTCAACAACAAACTCAATAATGAAAACCACCATCAAATTCATGAACATCAACATTGAAAAACACCAATAAATACAACAACATCCTCAACATTGAAAAACACCAACAAATTCAAAAACAACCTCAACTTTTAGAAATACAAACAAGTTCAACAAAAAAAACATTGATAACATGAACAAATTCAACAACAAACTCAATATTGAACTTCACCAACAAATTCAACAACCTCAACACTTAATATCACCAACAAATTCGCAACAACTCCACTTTGAAAAGCACAAAAAAGTTTAAAAAACACCATCATGGCACCAAAAAATTCAAGAATAAGCTTAATATTGAAAATCATCAACAAATTCAACGACCTAAACTTTGAAAAACACCAACAAATTCAACAACAAACAACTTTTAAAAATACAAACAACTTCATAAAATAAACATTGATAACACTAACTAATTGAACAACAAACTCAATATTGAAAATCACCAACAAATTCAACAACATCAACATTGAAAAACATCAATAAATTCAACAACAACCTCAACATTTAAAAATACACCAAGTTCAACAAAAAAACATTGATAACACCAACAAATTCAACAACAAACTCAATATAGAAAACCACCAACAAATTCAACAACATTAACATTGAAAAACATCAATAAATTCAACAACAACCTCAACATTGATAACACCAACAAATTCAACAACAAACTCAATGTTGAAAATCACCAACAAATTCAACAACAACCTCAACATTTAAAAACACCAACAATCTCAACAACAACCTCAACATTGAAAAACGCCATCAAATTCAACAACATCCTCAATATTGAAAATCAACAACAAATTCAACAACCTCAACACTGAATATCACCAACAAATTCGCAACAACTTCAACTTTGAAAAACAGAAAAAAGTTTTTAAAAAACCATTCATGACACCAACAAATTCAACAATAAGCTTAATATTGAAAATAACCAACAAATCCAACGATCTAAACCTTGAAAAACACCAACAAATACAACAACAAACAACTTTAAAAAAAAATTCAAAAAAAAAATAACACCAACAAATTGAACAACAAACTCAATATTGAAAATTACCAACAAATTCAACAACCTCAACGTTGAAAAACACTAACAAATTCAACAACAACGTCAACATAGAAAAACACCAACAAATTCAACAACAACGTCAACTTTGAAAAGCACGAACAAATTCAATAAAAACTTCAACTTTAAAAACTACAAACAAGTTGAACAAAAAAATCATTGATAACACCAACACATTCAACAACAACCTCAGCATTGAAAAATACAAAACAGTTCAAAAAATAACATTGATAACACCAACAAATTCAACAACAACCTCAACATTGAAAAACACCAACAAATTCAACAACAACTTCAATATTGAAAATCACCAACAAATTCAACAACCTCAATATTGAAAATCACCAACAAATTCAACAACAACCTCTACATTGAAAAGCACCAACAAATTCAACTGCAACCTCGACATGGAAAAACACCAACAAATTCAACAACAACTTCCACTTTGAAAAATACAAAAAAGTTCAAAAAATAACATTGATAACACCAACAAGCTCAACAACATTGAAAAACGCCAACAATTGCAACAACAACCTCAATATTGAAAATCCAAACAATTTCAACAACAACCTCAACTTTTAAAAGTACAAAAAAGTTCAACAAAATAAACGTTAATAACTCCAACAAATTCATCAACAACCTCAATATTGAAATTCACCAGCAAATTCAACAACCTCAACATTGAAAAACAAAAAACTGTTCAAAATAAACCATTGATAACACGAACAAATTCAACAACACCAACGTTGAAAAACACCAACAAATTCAACAACAACCTCAATATTTAAAATCATCAACAAATTCAACGGCCTCAACGTAGAAAAACACCAACAAATTAAACAACAACCTCAACATTTAAAAGTTCAAAAATATTTAACAAAATAAACATTGATAACACCAATATATTCAGCAACAACCACAATTTTGAATAGCACCAACAAATTCAACATCCTCAACATTGAAAAACACCAACAAATTCAACAACAACCTTAACTTATAAACATTCAAACAAGTTGAACAAAATACATTCATAACACCAACAAATTCAACAACAACCACAACAATGAAAAACACCAACAAACTCATCAACAACCTCAAAATTGAAAAACGCCAACAAATTCAACAACATCCTGAATATTGAAAATAAGCAACACATTCAACAACCTCAACACTGAATAGCACCAACACATTCGCAACCACCTCAACTTTGAAAAACACCAAAAAGATTTTTAAAAAACCATTCATGCAACCAACAAATTCAACAACAAGCTTAATATTGAAAACCAGTAACCAATTCAACAGCAACCACTACTTTTAAAAATACGTACAAGCAAAACAAAAAAAAACATTGATAACACCAAGAAATTCAACAACAAACTCAATATTGAAAACCACCATCAAATTCATCAACATCAACATTGAAAAACACCAATCAATTCAACAACAACCTCAACATTTAAAAATACACCAAGTTCAAAAAAAAAACATTGATTACACCAACAAATTCAACAACAAACTCAATATAGAAAACCACCAACAAATTCAACAACATTAACATTGAAAAACATCAATAAATTCAACAACAACCTCAACATTGAAAAACACCAACAAATTCAACAACAACCTCAACATTGAAAAACACCAACAAACTCATCAACAACCTCAAAATTGAAAAACGTAAACAAATTCAACAACATCCTGAAAATTGAAAATAAGCAACAAATTCAACAACCTCAACATTGAAAAGCACCAACAAATTCGCAACCACCTCAACTTTGAAAAACACCAAAAAGATTTTTAAAAAACATTCATGCAACCAACAAATTCAACAACAAGCTTAATATTGAAAACCACCAACCAATTCAACAGCAACCTCTACTTTTAAAAATACGTTCAAGTAAGACAAAAAAAAACATTGATAACACCAAGAAATTCAACAACAAACTAAATATTGAAAACCACCAACAGATTCATAAGCATCAACATTGAAAAACACCAATAAATTCAACAACATCCTCAACATTGAAAAACACCAACAAATTCAAAAAACAACCTCAACTTTTAGAAATACAAACAAGTTCAACAAAAAAAACATTGATAACACCCACAAATTCAACAACAAACTCAATATTGAAAATCACCAACAAATTCAACAACCTCAACACTTAATATCACCAACAAAGTCGCAACAACTTCAACTTTGAAAAGCACAAAAAAGTTAAAAAAAACACCATCATGACACCAACAAATTCAAGAATAAGCTTAATATTGAAAATCATCAACAAATTCAAGCACCTAAACTTTGAAAAATACCAACAAATTCAACAACAAACAACTTTTAAAAATACAAAGAAGTTCATAAAATAAACATTGATAGCACTAACTAATTGAACAACAAACTCAATATTGAAAACCACCAACAAATTCAACAACATTAACATTGAAAAACAGCAATAAATTCAACAACAACCTCAAAATTGATAACACCAACAAATTCAACAACAAACTCAATGTTGAAAATCACCAACAAATTCAACAACAACCACAACATTAAAAAACACCAACAATCTCAACAACAACCTCAACATTGAAAAACGCCAACAAATTCAACAACATCCTCAATATTGAAAATCAACAACAAATTCAACAACAACCTCAACATTGAAAAACACCAACAAACTCATCAACAACCTCAAAATTGAAAAACGCCAACAAATTCAACAACATCCTGAATATTGAAAATAAGCAACACATTCAACAACCTCAACACTGAATAGCACCAACACATTCGCAACCACCTCAACTTTGAAAAACACCAAAAAGATTTTTAAAAAACCATTCATGCAACCAACAAATTCAACAACAAGCTTAATATTGAAAACCACCAACCAATTCAACAGCAACCACTACTTTTAAAAATACGTACAAGCAAAACAAAAAAAAACATTGATAACACCAAGAAATTCAACAACAAACTCAATATTGAAAACCACCATCAAATTCATCAACATCAACATTGAAAAACACCAATCAATTCAACAACAACCTCAACATTTAAAAATACACCAAGTTCAAAAAAAAAACATTGATTACACCAACAAATTCAACAACAAACTCAATACAGAAAACCACCAACAAATTCAACAATATTAACATTGAAAAACATCAATAAATTCAACAACAACCTCAACATTGAAAACACCAACAAATTCAACAACAAACTCAATGTTGAAAATCACCAACAAATTCAACAACAACCTCAACATTTAAAAACACCCACAATCTCAACAACAACCTCAACATTGAAAAACGCCATCAAATTGAACAACATCCTCAATATTGAAAATCACCAACAAATTCAACAACCTCAACATTGAATATCACCAACAAATTCGCAACAACTTCAACTTTGAAAAACAGAAAAAAGTTTTTAAAAAACCATTCATGACACCAACAAATTCAACAATAAGCTTAAAATTGAAAAAAACCAACAAATCCAACGATCTAAACTTTGAAAAACACCAACAAATACAACAACAAACAACTTTAAAAAAAAAAATTCAAAAAAAAATAACACCAACAAATTGAACAACAAACTCAATATTGAAAATCACCAACAAATTCAACAACCACAATGTTGAAAAACACTAAAAAATTCAACAACAACGTCAACATTGAAAAACATCAACAAATTCAACAACAACGTCAACATTGAAAAGCACCAACAAATTCAACAACAACGTCAACATTGAAAATCACCAACAAATTCAACTACAACCTCAACATTGAAAAGCACGAACAAATTCAATAAAAACTTCAACTTTAAAAAATACAAACAAGTTGAACAATAAAATCATTGATAACACCAACACATTCAACAACAACCTCAGCATTGAAAAATACAAAACAGTTCAAAAAATAACATTGATAACACCAACAAATTCAACAACAACCTCAATATTGAAAATTGCATACAAATTCAACAACAACCTCAACATTGAAAAACACCAACAAATTCAACAACAACCTCAATATTGAAAATTGCATACAAATTCAACAACCTTAATATTGAAAATCACCAACAAATTCAACAACGACCTCTACATTGAAAAGCACCATCGAATTCAACTGCAACCTCGACATTGAAAAACAACAACAAATTCAACAACAACTTCCACTTTGAAAAATACAAAAAAGTTCAAAAAATAACATTGATAACACCAACAAGTTCAAAAACATTGAAAAAAGCCAACAATTGCAACAACAAGCTCAATATTGAAAATCCAAACAATTTCAACAACAAACTCAACTTTTAAAAGTACAAAAAAGTTCAACAAAATAAACGTTGATAACTCCAACAAATTCATCAACAACCTCAATATTGAAATTCACCAGCAAATTCAACAGCCTCAACATTGAAAAACAAAAAACTGTTCAAAATAAACCATTGATAACACGAACAAATTCAACAACACCAACGTTGAAAAACACCAACAAATTCAATAACAACCTCAATATTGAAAATCATCAACAAATTCAACGACCTAAACTTTGAAAAACCCCAACAAATTCAACAACAAACAACTTTTAAAAATAGAAACAACTTCATAAAATAAACATTGATAACACTACCTAATTGAACAACAAACTCAATATTGAAAATCACCAACAAATTCAACAACATCAACATTGAAAAACATCAATAAATTCAAAAACAACCTCAACATTTAAAAATACAAACAAGTTCAACAAAAAAAACATTGATAACACCAACAAATTCAACAACAAACTCAATATTGAAAACCACCAACAAGTTCAACAACATTAACATTGAAAAACATCAATAAATTCAACAACAACCTCAGCATTGATAACACCAACAAATTCAACAACAAACTCAATGTTGAAAATCACCAACAAATTAACAACAACCTCAACATTTAAAAACGCCAACAATCTCAACAACAACCTCAACATTGAAAAACGCCAACAAGTTCAACAACATCCTCAATATTGAAAATCAACAATAAATTCAACAACCTCAACATTGAATATCACCAACAAATTCGCAACAACTTCAACTTTGAAAAGCAGAAAAAAGTTTTTAAAAAACCATTCATGACACCAACAAATTCAACAATAAGCTTAATATTGAAAATAACCAACAAATCCAACGATCTCAACTTTGAAAAACACCAACAAATACAACAACAAACATCTTTAAAAAAAAAATTCAAAAAAAAATAACACCAACAAATTGAACAACAAACTCATATTGAAAATCAGCAACAAATTCAACAAACTCAACGTTGAAAAACACTAACAAATTCAACAACAACGTCAACATTGAAAAACACCAACAAATTCAACAACAACGTCAACATTGAAAAGCACCAACAAATTCAACAACAACGTCAACATTGAAAATCACCAACAAATTCAACTACAACCTCAACATTGAAAAGCACGAACAAATTCAACAACAACTTCAACATTGAAAAGCACCAACAAATTCAACAACAACGTCAACATTGAAAATCACCAACAAATTCAACTACAACCTGAACATTGAAAAGCACGAACAAATTCAACAACAACCTCAACATTGAAAAACGCCAATAAATTCATCAACATCCTGAATATTGAAAATCAGCAACAAATTCAACAACCTCAACACTTTATAGCACCATCAAATTCGTAAAAACCTCAACTTTGCAAAACACAAAAAAGTTTTTAAAAAAGGCATTCATGAAAACAAACAAATTCAACAACAAGATTAAAATGGAAAATCACCAACAAATTCAGCGACTTAAACTTCGAAAAACAGCAACAAATTCAACAAGAACCTCAACTTTTAATAATACATACAAGTTCAACGAAAAAAAACATTGTTAACACCAAGAAATTCAACAGCAAACTCAATATTGAAAATGACCAACAAATTCAACAACATCAACATTGAAGAACACCAATAAATTCAACATCAACCTCAACATTGAAAAACACAAAACAAATTCAACAACAACCTCAACTTTTAAAAGTACAAATAAGTTCAACAAAATAAACATTGATAACACCAATATATTCAGCAACAACCACAACTTTGAATATCAGCAACAAATTCAAAAATTTCAACATTGAAAAACACCAACAAATTCAGCAAAAACCTTAACTTTTAAAAATACAAACAAGTTGAACAAAAAACATTCATAACACCAACAAATTCAACAACAACCTCAACAATGAAAAACAACAACAAATTCAACAACAACCTCAACATTGAAAAACACCAACAAATTCAACAACAACCTCAACATTGAAAAACACCAACAAACTCATCAACAACCTCAAAATTGAAAAACGTAAACAAATTCAACAACATCCTGAAAATTGAAAATAAGCAACAAATTCAACAACCTCAACATTGAAAAGCACCAACAAATTCGCAACCATCTCAACTTTGAAAAACACCAAAAAGATTTTTAAAAAACATTCATGCAACCAACAAATTCAACAACAAGCTTAATATTGAAAACCACCAACCAATTCAACAGCAACCTCTACTTTTAAAAATACGTTCAAGTAAGACAAAAAAAAACATTGATAACACCAAGAAATTCAACAACAAACTAAATATTGAAAACCACCAACAGATTCATAAGCATCAACATTGAAAAACACCAATAAATTCAACAACATCCTCAACATTGAAAAACACCAACAAATTCAAAAAACAACCTCAACTTTTAGAAATACAAACAAGTTCAACAAAAAAAAACATTGATAACACCCACAAATTCAACAACAAACTCAATATTGAAAATCACCAACAAATTCAACAACCTCAACACTTAATATCACCAACAAATTCGCGACAACTTCAACTTTGAAAAGCACAAAAAAGTTAAAAAAAACACCATCATGACACCAACAAATTCAAGAATAAGCTTAATATTGAAAATCATCAACAAATTCAAGCACCTAAACTTTGAAAGATACCAACAAATTCAACAACAAACAACTTTTAAAAATACAAAGAACTTCATAAAATAAACATTGATAGCACTAACTAATTGAACAACAAACTCAATATTGAAAACCACCAACAAATTCAACAACATTAACATTGAAAAACAGCAGTAAATTCAACAACAACCTCAAAATTGATAACACCAACAAATTCAACAACAAACTCAATGTTGAAAATCACCAACAAATTCAACAACAACCACAACATTAAAAAACACCAACAATCTCAACAACAACCTCAACATTGAAAAACGCCAACAAATTCAACAACATCCTCAATATTGAAAATCAACAACAAATTCAACAACAACCTCAACATTGAAAAACACCAACAAACTCATCAACAACCTCAAAATTGAAAAACGCCAACAAATTCAACAACATCCTGAATATTGAAAATAAGCAACACATTCAACAACCTCAACACTGAATAGCACCAACACATTCGCAACCACCTCAACTTTGAAAAACACCAAAAAGATTTTTAAAAAACCATTCATGCAACCAACAAATTCAACAACAAGCTTAATATTGAAAACCACCAACCAATTCAACAGCAACCACTACTTTTAAAAATACGTACAAGCAAAACAAAAAAAAACATTGATAACACCAAGAAATTCAACAACAAACTCAATATTGAAAACCACCATCAAATTCATCAGCATCAACATTGATAAACACCAATCAATTCAACAACAACCTCAACATTTAAAAATACACCAAGTTAAAAAAAAAAACATTGATTACACCAACAAATTCAACAACAAACTCAATGTTGAAAATCACCAACAAATTCAACAACAACCTCAACATTTAAAAACACCCACAATCTCAACAACAACCTCAACATTGAAAAACGCCATCAAATTGAACAACATCCTCAATATTGAAAATCACCAACAAATTCAACAACCTCAACATTGAATATCACCAACAAATTCGCAACAACTTCAACTTTGAAAAACAGAAAAAAGTTTTTAAAAAACCATTCATGACACCAACAAATTTAACAATAAGCTTAATATTGAAAATAACCAACATATCCAACGATCTAAACTTTGAAAAACACCAACAAATACAACAACAAACAACTTTAAAAAAAAAAATTCAAAAAAAAATAACACCAACAAATTGAACAACAAACTCAATATTGAAAATCACCAACAAATTCAACAACCACAACGTTGAAAAACACTAAAAAATTCAACAACAACGTCAACATTGAAAAACATCAACAAATTCAACAACAACGTCAACATTGAAAAGCACCAACAAATTCAACAAAAACGTCAACATTGAAAATCACCAACAAATTCAACTACAACCTCAACATTGAAAAGCACGAACAAATTCAATAAAAGCTTCAACTTTAAAAAATACAAACAAGTTGAACAATAAAATCATTGATAACACCAACACATTCAACAACAACCTCAGCATTGAAAAATACAAAACAGTTCAAAAAATAACATTGATAACACCAACAAATTCAACAACAACCTCAATATTGAAAATTGCATACAAATTCAACAACAACCTCAACATTGAAAAACACCAACAAATTCAACAACAACCTCAATATTGAAAATTGCATACAAATTCAACAACCTTAATATTGAAAATCACCAACAAATTCAACAACGACCTCTACATTGAAAAGCACCATCGAATTCAACTGCAACCTCGACATTGAAAAACAACAACAAATTCAACAACAACTTCCACTTTGAAAAATACAAAAAAGTTCAAAAACTAACATTGATAACACCAACAAGTTCAAAAACATTGAAAAAAGCCAACAATTGCAACAACAAGCTCAATATTGAAAATCCAAACAATTTCAACAACAACCTCAACTTTTAAAAGTACAAAAAAGTTCAACAAAATAAACGTTGATAACTCCAACAAATTCATCAACAACCTCAATATTGAAATTCACCAGCAAATTCAACAGCCTCAACATTGAAAAACAAAAAACTGTTCAAAATAAACCATTGATAACACGAACAAATTCAACAACACCAACGTTGAAAAACACCAACAAATTCAACAACAACCTCAATATTTAAAATCATCAACAAATTCAACGGCCTCAACATAGAAAAACACCAACAAATTAAACAACAACCTCAACATTTAAAAGTTCAAAAATGTTTAACAAAATAAACATTGATAACACCAATATATTCAGCAACAACCACAACTTTGAATATCACCAACAAATTCAACAACTTCAACATTGAAAAACACCAACAAATTCAGCAAAAACCTTAACTTTTAAAAATACGAACAAGTTGAACAAAAAACATTCATAACACCAACAAATTCAACAACCACCTCAACAATGAAAAACAACAACAAATTCAACAACAACCTCAACATTGAAAAACACCAACAAATTCAACAACAACCTCAACATTGAAAAACACCAACAAACTCATCAACAACCTCAAAATTGAAAAACGCCAACAAATTCAACAACATCCTGAATATTGAAAATAAGCAACACATTCAACAACCTCAACACTGAATAGCACCAACAAATTTGCAACCACCTCAACTTTGAAAAACACCAAAAAGATTTTTAAAAAACAATTCTTTCAAGCAACAAATTCAACAACAAGCTTAATATTGAAAACCACCAACCAATTCAACAGCAACCTCTACGTTTAAAAATACGTACAAGTAAAACAAAAAAAAACATTGATAACACCAAGAAATTCAACAACAAACTCAATGTTGAAAACCACCAACAAATTCATCAACATCAACATTGAAAAACACCAATAAATTCAACAACATCCTCAACATTGAAAAACATCAACAAATTCAAAACCTCAACTTTTAGAAATACAAACAAGTTCAACAAAAAAAAATACATCACGCCAACAAATTCAACAACAAACTCAAAATTGAAAATCACCAACAAATTCAACAACCTCAACACTTAATATCACCTACAAATTCGCAACAACTTCAACTTTGAAAAGCACAAATAAGTTTAAAAAACACCATCATGGCACCAACAATTTCAAGAATAAGCTTAATATTGAAAATCATCAACAAATTCAACGACCTAAACTTTGAAAAACACCAACAAATTCAACAACAAACAACTTTTAAAAATAGAAACAACTTCATAAAATAAACATTGATAACACTACCTAATTGAACAACAAACTCAATATTGAAAATCACCAACAAATTCAACAACATCAACATTGAAAAACATCAATAAATTCAAAAACAACCTCAACATTTAAAAATACAAACAAGTTCAACAAAAAAAACATTGATAACACCAACAAATTCAACAACAAACTCAATATTGAAAACCACCAACAAGTTCAACAACATTAACATTGAAAAACATCAATAAATTCAACAACAACCTCAGCATTGATAACACCAACAAATTCAACAACAAACTCAATGTTGAAAATCACCAACAAATTAACAACAACCTCAACATTTAAAAACGCCAACAATCTCAACAACAACCTCAACATTGAAAAACGCCAACAAGTTCAACAACATCCTCAATATTGAAAATCAACAATAAATTCAACAACCTCAACACTGAATATCACCAACAAATTCGCAACAACTTCAACTTTGAAAAGCAGAAAAAAGTTTTTAAAAAACCATTCATGACACCAACAAATTCAACAATAAGCTTAATATTGAAAATAACCAACAAATCCAACGATCTCAACTTTGAAAAACACCAACAAATACAACAACAAACATCTTTAAAAAAAAAATTCAAAAAAAAATAACACCAACAAATTGAACAACAAACTCATATTGAAAATCAGCAACAAATTCAACAAACTCAACGTTGAAAAACACTAACAAATTCAACAACAACGTCAACATTGAAAAACACCAACAAATTCAACAACAACGTCAACATTGAAAAGCACCAACAAATTCAACAACAACGTCAACATTGAAAATCACCAACAAATTCAACTACAACCTCAACATTGAAAAGCACGAACAAATTCAACAACAACTTCAACATTGAAAAGCACCAACAAATTCAACAACAACGTCAACATTGAAAATCACCAACAAATTCAACTACAACCTGAACATTGAAAAGCACGAACAAATTCAACAACAACCTCAACATTGAAAAACGCCAATAAATTCATCAACATCCTGAATATTGAAAATCAGCAACAAATTCAACAACCTCAACACTTTATAGCACCATCAAATTCGTAAAAACCTCAACTTTGCAAAACACAAAAAAGTTTTTAAAAAAGGCATTCATGAAAACAAACAAATTCAACAACAAGATTAAAATGGAAAATCACCAACAAATTCAGCGACTTAAACTTCGAAAAACAGCAACAAATTCAACAAGAACCTCAACTTTTAATAATACATACAAGTTCAACGAAAAAAAACATTGTTAACACCAAGAAATTCAACAGCAAACTCAATATTGAAAATGACCAACAAATTCAACAACATCAACATTGAAGAACACCAATAAATTCAACATCAACCTCAACATTGAAAAACACAAAACAAATTCAACAACAACCTCAACTTTTAAAAGTACAAATAAGTTCAACAAAATAAACATTGATAACACCAATATATTCAGCAACAACCACAACTTTGAATATCAGCAACAAATTCAAAAATTTCAACATTGAAAAACACCAACAAATTCAGCAAAAACCTTAACTTTTAAAAATACAAACAAGTTGAACAAAAAACATTCATAACACCAACAAATTCAACAACAACCTCAACAATGAAAAACAACAACAAATTCAACAACAACCTCAACATTGAAAAACACCAACAAATTCAACAACAACCTCAACATTGAAAAACACCAACAAACTCATCAACAACCTCAAAATTGAAAAACGTAAACAAATTCAACAACATCCTGAAAATTGAAAATAAGCAACAAATTCAACAACCTCAACATTGAAAAGCACCAACAAATTCGCAACCATCTCAACTTTGAAAAACACCAAAAAGATTTTTAAAAAACATTCATGCAACCAACAAATTCAACAACAAGCTTAATATTGAAAACCACCAACCAATTCAACAGCAACCTCTACTTTTAAAAATACGTTCAAGTAAGACAAAAAAAAACATTGATAACACCAAGAAATTCAACAACAAACTAAATATTGAAAACCACCAACAGATTCATAAGCATCAACATTGAAAAACACCAATAAATTCAACAACATCCTCAACATTGAAAAACACCAACAAATTCAAAAAACAACCTCAACTTTTAGAAATACAAACAAGTTCAACAAAAAAAAACATTGATAACACCCACAAATTCAACAACAAACTCAATATTGAAAATCACCAACAAATTCAACAACCTCAACACTTAATATCACCAACAAATTCGCGACAACTTCAACTTTGAAAAGCACAAAAAAGTTAAAAAAAACACCATCATGACACCAACAAATTCAAGAATAAGCTTAATATTGAAAATCATCAACAAATTCAAGCACCTAAACTTTGAAAGATACCAACAAATTCAACAACAAACAACTTTTAAAAATACAAAGAACTTCATAAAATAAACATTGATAGCACTAACTAATTGAACAACAAACTCAATATTGAAAACCACCAACAAATTCAACAACATTAACATTGAAAAACAGCAGTAAATTCAACAACAACCTCAAAATTGATAACACCAACAAATTCAACAACAAACTCAATGTTGAAAATCACCAACAAATTCAACAACAACCACAACATTAAAAAACACCAACAATCTCAACAACAACCTCAACATTGAAAAACGCCAACAAATTCAACAACATCCTCAATATTGAAAATCAACAACAAATTCAACAACAACCTCAACATTGAAAAACACCAACAAACTCATCAACAACCTCAAAATTGAAAAACGCCAACAAATTCAACAACATCCTGAATATTGAAAATAAGCAACACATTCAACAACCTCAACACTGAATAGCACCAACACATTCGCAACCACCTCAACTTTGAAAAACACCAAAAAGATTTTTAAAAAACCATTCATGCAACCAACAAATTCAACAACAAGCTTAATATTGAAAACCACCAACCAATTCAACAGCAACCACTACTTTTAAAAATACGTACAAGCAAAACAAAAAAAAACATTGATAACACCAAGAAATTCAACAACAAACTCAATATTGAAAACCACCATCAAATTCATCAGCATCAACATTGATAAACACCAATCAATTCAACAACAACCTCAACATTTAAAAATACACCAAGTTAAAAAAAAAAACATTGATTACACCAACAAATTCAACAACAAACTCAATGTTGAAAATCACCAACAAATTCAACAACAACCTCAACATTTAAAAACACCCACAATCTCAACAACAACCTCAACATTGAAAAACGCCATCAAATTGAACAACATCCTCAATATTGAAAATCACCAACAAATTCAACAACCTCAACATTGAATATCACCAACAAATTCGCAACAACTTCAACTTTGAAAAACAGAAAAAAGTTTTTAAAAAACCATTCATGACACCAACAAATTTAACAATAAGCTTAATATTGAAAATAACCAACATATCCAACGATCTAAACTTTGAAAAACACCAACAAATACAACAACAAACAACTTTAAAAAAAAAAATTCAAAAAAAAATAACACCAACAAATTGAACAACAAACTCAATATTGAAAATCACCAACAAATTCAACAACCACAACGTTGAAAAACACTAAAAAATTCAACAACAACGTCAACATTGAAAAACATCAACAAATTCAACAACAACGTCAACATTGAAAAGCACCAACAAATTCAACAAAAACGTCAACATTGAAAATCACCAACAAATTCAACTACAACCTCAACATTGAAAAGCACGAACAAATTCAATAAAAGCTTCAACTTTAAAAAATACAAACAAGTTGAACAATAAAATCATTGATAACACCAACACATTCAACAACAACCTCAGCATTGAAAAATACAAAACAGTTCAAAAAATAACATTGATAACACCAACAAATTCAACAACAACCTCAATATTGAAAATTGCATACAAATTCAACAACAACCTCAACATTGAAAAACACCAACAAATTCAACAACAACCTCAATATTGAAAATTGCATACAAATTCAACAACCTTAATATTGAAAATCACCAACAAATTCAACAACGACCTCTACATTGAAAAGCACCATCGAATTCAACTGCAACCTCGACATTGAAAAACAACAACAAATTCAACAACAACTTCCACTTTGAAAAATACAAAAAAGTTCAAAAACTAACATTGATAACACCAACAAGTTCAAAAACATTGAAAAAAGCCAACAATTGCAACAACAAGCTCAATATTGAAAATCCAAACAATTTCAACAACAACCTCAACTTTTAAAAGTACAAAAAAGTTCAACAAAATAAACGTTGATAACTCCAACAAATTCATCAACAACCTCAATATTGAAATTCACCAGCAAATTCAACAGCCTCAACATTGAAAAACAAAAAACTGTTCAAAATAAACCATTGATAACACAAACAAATTCAACAACACCAACGTTGAAAAACACCAACAAATTCAATAACAACCTCAATATTTAAAATCATCAACAAATTCAACGGCCTCAACATAGAAAAACACCAACAAATTAAACAACAACCTCAACATTTAAAAGTTCAAAAATGTTTAACAAAATAAACATTGATAACACCAATATATTCAGCAACAACCACAACTTTGAATATCACCAACAAATTCAACAACTTCAACATTGAAAAACACCAACAAATTCAGCAAAAACCTTAACTTTTAAAAATACGAACAAGTTGAACAAAAAACATTCATAACACCAACAAATTCAACAACCACCTCAACAATGAAAAACAACAACAAATTCAACAACAACCTCAACATTGAAAAACACCAACAAATTCAACAACAACCTCAACATTGAAAAACACCAACAAACTCATCAACAACCTCAAAATTGAAAAACGCCAACAAATTCAACAACATCCTGAATATTGAAAATAAGCAACACATTCAACAACCTCAACACTGAATAGCACCAACAAATTTGCAACCACCTCAACTTTGAAAAACACCAAAAAGATTTTTAAAAAACAATTCTTTCAAGCAACAAATTCAACAACAAGCTTAATATTGAAAACCACCAACCAATTCAACAGCAACCTCTACGTTTAAAAATACGTACAAGTAAAACAAAAAAAAACATTGATAACACCAAGAAATTCAACAACAAACTCAATGTTGAAAACCACCAACAAATTCATCAACATCAACATTGAAAAACACCAATAAATTCAACAACATCCTCAACATTGAAAAACATCAACAAATTCAAAACCTCAACTTTTAGAAATACAAACAAGTTCAACAAAAAAAAATACATCACGCCAACAAATTCAACAACAAACTCAAAATTGAAAATCACCAACAAATTCAACAACCTCAACACTTAATATCACCTACAAATTCGCAACAACTTCAACTTTGAAAAGCACAAATAAGTTTAAAAAACACCATCATGGCACCAACAATTTCAAGAATAAGCTTAATATTGAAAATCATCAACAAATTCAACGACCTAAACTTTGAAAAACACCAACAAATTCAACAACAAACAACTTTTAAAAATAGAAACAACTTCATAAAATAAACATTGATAACACTACCTAATTGAACAACAAACTCAATATTGAAAATCACCAACAAATTCAACAACATCAACATTGAAAAACATCAATAAATTCAAAAACAACCTCAACATTTAAAAATACAAACAAGTTCAACAAAAAAAACATTGATAACACCAACAAATTCAACAACAAACTCAATATTGAAAACCACCAACAAGTTCAACAACATTAACATTGAAAAACATCAATAAATTCAACAACAACCTCAGCATTGATAACACCAACAAATTCAACAACAAACTCAATGTTGAAAATCACCAACAAATTAACAACAACCTCAACATTTAAAAACGCCAACAATCTCAACAACAACCTCAACATTGAAAAACGCCAACAAGTTCAACAACATCCTCAATATTGAAAATCAACAATAAATTCAACAACCTCAACACTGAATATCACCAACAAATTCGCAACAACTTCAACTTTGAAAAGCAGAAAAAAGTTTTTAAAAAACCATTCATGACACCAACAAATTCAACAATAAGCTTAATATTGAAAATAACCAACAAATCCAACGATCTCAACTTTGAAAAACACCAACAAATACAACAACAAACATCTTTAAAAAAAAAATTCAAAAAAAAATAACACCAACAAATTGAACAACAAACTCATATTGAAAATCAGCAACAAATTCAACAAACTCAACGTTGAAAAACACTAACAAATTCAACAACAACGTCAACATTGAAAAACACCAACAAATTCAACAACAACGTCAACATTGAAAAGCACCAACAAATTCAACAACAACGTCAACATTGAAAATCACCAACAAATTCAACTACAACCTCAACATTGAAAAGCACGAACAAATTCAACAACAACTTCAACATTGAAAAGCACCAACAAATTCAACAACAACGTCAACATTGAAAATCACCAACAAATTCAACTACAACCTGAACATTGAAAAGCACGAACAAATTCAACAACAACCTCAACATTGAAAAACGCCAATAAATTCATCAACATCCTGAATATTGAAAATCAGCAACAAATTCAACAACCTCAACACTTTATAGCACCATCAAATTCGTAAAAACCTCAACTTTGCAAAACACAAAAAAGTTTTTAAAAAAGGCATTCATGAAAACAAACAAATTCAACAACAAGATTAAAATGGAAAATCACCAACAAATTCAGCGACTTAAACTTCGAAAAACAGCAACAAATTCAACAAGAACCTCAACTTTTAATAATACATACAAGTTCAACGAAAAAAAACATTGTTAACACCAAGAAATTCAACAGCAAACTCAATATTGAAAATCACCAACAAATTCAACAACATCAACATTGAAGAACACCAATAAATTCAACATCAACCTCAACATTGAAAAACACAAAACAAATTCAACAACAACCTCAACTTTTAAAAGTACAAATAAGTTCAACAAAATAAACATTGATAACACCAATATATTCAGCAACAACCACAACTTTGAATATCAGCAACAAATTCAAAAATTTCAACATTGAAAAACACCAACAAATTCAGCAAAAACCTTAACTTTTAAAAATACAAACAAGTTGAACAAAAAACATTCATAACACCAACAAATTCAACAACAACCTCAACAATGAAAAACAACAACAAATTCAACAACAACCTCAACATTGAAAAACACCAACAAATTCAACAACAACCTCAACATTGAAAAACACCAACAAACTCATCAACAACCTCAAAATTGAAAAACGTAAACAAATTCAACAACATCCTGAAAATTGAAAATAAGCAACAAATTCAACAACCTCAACATTGAAAAGCACCAACAAATTCGCAACCACCTCAACTTTGAAAAACACCAAAAAGATTTTTAAAAAAACATTCATGCAACCAACAAATTCAACAACAAGCTTAATATTGAAAACCACCAACCAATTCAACAGCAACCTCTACTTTTAAAAATACGTTCAAGTAAGACAAAAAAAAACATTGATAACACCAAGAAATTCAACAACAAACTAAATATTGAAAACCACCAACAGATTCATAAGCATCAACATTGAAAAATACCAATAAATTCAACAACATCCTCAACATTGAAAAACACCAACAAATTCAAAAAACAACCTCAACTTTTAGAAATACAAACAAGTTCAACAAAAAAAAACATTGATAACACCCACAAATTCAACAACAATCTCAATATTGAAAATCACCAACAAATTCAACAACCTCAACACTTAATATCACCAACAAATTCGCGACAACTTCAACTTTGAAAAGCACAAAAAAGTTAAAAAAAACACCATCATGACACCAACAAATTCAAGAATAAGCTTAATATTGAAAATCATCAACAAATTCAAGCACCTAAACTTTGAAAGATACCAACAAATTCAACAACAAACAACTTTTAAAAATACAAAGAACTTCATAAAATAAACATTGATAGCACTAACTAATTGAACAACAAACTCAATATTGAAAACCACCAACAAATTCAACAACATTAACATTGAAAAACAGCAGTAAATTCAACAACAACCTCAAAATTGATAACACCAACAAATTCAACAACAAACTCAATGTTGAAAATCACCAACAAATTCAACAACAACCACAACATTAAAAAACACCAACAATCTCAACAACAACCTCAACATTGAAAAACGCCAACAAATTCAACAACATCCTCAATATTGAAAATCAACAACAAATTCAACAACAACCTCAACATTGAAAAACACCAACAAACTCATCAACAACCTCAAAATTGAAAAACGCCAACAAATTCAACAACATCCTGAATATTGAAAATAAGCAACACATTCAACAACCTCAACACTGAATAGCACCAACACATTCGCAACCACCTCAACTTTGAAAAACACCAAAAAGATTTTTAAAAAACCATTCATGCAACCAACAAATTCAACAACAAGCTTAATATTGAAAACCACCAACCAATTCAACAGCAACCACTACTTTTAAAAATACGTACAAGCAAAACAAAAAAAAACATTGATAACACCAAGAAATTCAACAACAAACTCAATATTGAAAACCACCATCAAATTCATCAGCATCAACATTGATAAACACCAATCAATTCAACAACAACCTCAACATTTAAAAATACACCAAGTTAAAAAAAAAAACATTGATTACACCAACAAATTCAACAACAAACTCAATGTTGAAAATCACCAACAAATTCAACAACAACCTCAACATTTAAAAACACCCACAATCTCAACAACAACCTCAACATTGAAAAACGCCATCAAATTGAACAACATCCTCAATATTGAAAATCACCAACAAATTCAACAACCTCAACATTGAATATCACCAACAAATTCGCAACAACTTCAACTTTGAAAAACAGAAAAAAGTTTTTAAAAAACCATTCATGACACCAACAAATTTAACAATAAGCTTAATATTGAAAATAACCAACATATCCAACGATCTAAACTTTGAAAAACACCAACAAATACAACAACAAACAACTTTAAAAAAAAAAATTCAAAAAAAAATAACACCAACAAATTGAACAACAAACTCAATATTGAAAATCACCAACAAATTCAACAACCACAACGTTGAAAAACACTAAAAAATTCAACAACAACGTCAACATTGAAAAACATCAACAAATTCAACAACAACGTCAACATTGAAAAGCACCAACAAATTCAACAAAAACGTCAACATTGAAAATCACCAACAAATTCAACTACAACCTCAACATTGAAAAGCACGAACAAATTCAATAAAAGCTTCAACTTTAAAAAATACAAACAAGTTGAACAATAAAATCATTGATAACACCAACACATTCAACAACAACCTCAGCATTGAAAAATACAAAACAGTTCAAAAAATAACATTGATAACACCAACAAATTCAACAACAACCTCAATATTGAAAATTGCATACAAATTCAACAACAACCTCAACATTGAAAAACACCAACAAATTCAACAACAACCTCAATATTGAAAATTGCATACAAATTCAACAACCTTAATATTGAAAATCACCAACAAATTCAACAACGACCTCTACATTGAAAAGCACCATCGAATTCAACTGCAACCTCGACATTGAAAAACAACAACAAATTCAACAACAACTTCCACTTTGAAAAATACAAAAAAGTTCAAAAACTAACATTGATAACACCAACAAGTTCAAAAACATTGAAAAAAGCCAACAATTGCAACAACAAGCTCAATATTGAAAATCCAAACAATTTCAACAACAACCTCAACTTTTAAAAGTACAAAAAAGTTCAACAAAATAAACGTTGATAACTCCAACAAATTCATCAACAACCTCAATATTGAAATTCACCAGCAAATTCAACAGCCTCAACATTGAAAAACAAAAAACTGTTCAAAATAAACCATTGATAACACAAACAAATTCAACAACACCAACGTTGAAAAACACCAACAAATTCAATAACAACCTCAATATTTAAAATCATCAACAAATTCAACGGCCTCAACATAGAAAAACACCAACAAATTAAACAACAACCTCAACATTTAAAAGTTCAAAAATGTTTAACAAAATAAACATTGATAACACCAATATATTCAGCAACAACCACAACTTTGAATATCACCAACAAATTCAACAACTTCAACATTGAAAAACACCAACAAATTCAGCAAAAACCTTAACTTTTAAAAATACGAACAAGTTGAACAAAAAACATTCATAACACCAACAAATTCAACAACCACCTCAACAATGAAAAACAACAACAAATTCAACAACAACCTCAACATTGAAAAACACCAACAAATTCAACAACAACCTCAACATTGAAAAACACCAACAAACTCATCAACAACCTCAAAATTGAAAAACGCCAACAAATTCAACAACATCCTGAATATTGAAAATAAGCAACACATTCAACAACCTCAACACTGAATAGCACCAACAAATTTGCAACCACCTCAACTTTGAAAAACACCAAAAAGATTTTTAAAAAACAATTCTTTCAAGCAACAAATTCAACAACAAGCTTAATATTGAAAACCACCAACCAATTCAACAGCAACCTCTACGTTTAAAAATACGTACAAGTAAAACAAAAAAACACATTGATAACACCAAGAAATTCAACAACAAACTCAATGTTGAAAACCACCAACAAATTCATCAACATCAACATTGAAAAACACCAATAAATTCAACAACATCCTCAACATTGAAAAACATCAACAAATTCAAAACCTCAACTTTTAGAAATACAAACAAGTTCAACAAAAAAAAATACATCACGCCAACAAATTCAACAACAAACTCAAAATTGAAAATCACCAACAAATTCAACAACCTCAACACTTAATATCACCTACAAATTCGCAACAACTTCAACTTTGAAAAGCACAAATAAGTTTAAAAAACACCATCATGGCACCAACAATTTCAAGAATAAGCTTAATATTGAAAATCATCAACAAATTCAACGACCTAAACTTTGAAAAACACCAACAAATTCAACAACAAACAACTTTTAAAAATAGAAACAACTTCATAAAATAAACATTGATAACACTACCTAATTGAACAACAAACTCAATATTGAAAATCACCAACAAATTCAACAACATCAACATTGAAAAACATCAATAAATTCAAAAACAACCTCAACATTTAAAAATACAAACAAGTTCAACAAAAAAAACATTGATAACACCAACAAATTCAACAACAAACTCAATATTGAAAACCACCAACAAGTTCAACAACATTAACATTGAAAAACATCAATAAATTCAACAACAACCTCAGCATTGATAACACCAACAAATTCAACAACAAACTCAATGTTGAAAATCACCAACAAATTAACAACAACCTCAACATTTAAAAACGCCAACAATCTCAACAACAACCTCAACATTGAAAAACGCCAACAAGTTCAACAACATCCTCAATATTGAAAATCAACAATAAATTCAACAACCTCAACACTGAATATCACCAACAAATTCGCAACAACTTCAACTTTGAAAAGCAGAAAAAAGTTTTTAAAAAACCATTCATGACACCAACAAATTCAACAATAAGCTTAATATTGAAAATAACCAACAAATCCAACGATCTCAACTTTGAAAAACATCAACAAATACAACAACAAACATCTTTAAAAAAAAAATTCAAAAAAAAATAACACCAACAAATTGAACAACAAACTCATATTGAAAATCAGCAACAAATTCAACAAACTCAACGTTGAAAAACACTAACAAATTCAACAACAACGTCAACATTGAAAAACACCAACAAATTCAACAACAACGTCAACATTGAAAAGCACCAACAAATTCAACAACAACGTCAACATTGAAAATCACCAACAAATTCAACTACAACCTCAACATTGAAAAGCACGAACAAATTCAACAACAACTTCAACATTGAAAAGCACCAACAAATTCAACAACAACGTCAACATTGAAAATCACCAACAAATTCAACTACAACCTGAACATTGAAAAGCACGAACAAATTCAACAACAACCTCAACATTGAAAAACGCCAATAAATTCATCAACATCCTGAATATTGAAAATCAGCAACAAATTCAACAACCTCAACACTTTATAGCACCATCAAATTCGTAAAAACCTCAACTTTGCAAAACACAAAAAAGTTTTTAAAAAAGGCATTCATGAAAACAAACAAATTCAACAACAAGATTAAAATGGAAAATCACCAACAAATTCAGCGACTTAAACTTCGAAAAACAGCAACAAATTCAACAAGAACCTCAACTTTTAATAATACATACAAGTTCAACGAAAAAAAACATTGTTAACACCAAGAAATTCAACAGCAAACTCAATATTGAAAATCACCAACAAATTCAACAACATCAACATTGAAGAACACCAATAAATTCAACATCAACCTCAACATTGAAAAACACAAAACAAATTCAACAACAACCTCAACTTTTAAAAGTACAAATAAGTTCAACAAAATAAACATTGATAACACCAATATATTCAGCAACAACCACAACTTTGAATATCAGCAACAAATTCAAAAATTTCAACATTGAAAAACACCAACAAATTCAGCAAAAACCTTAACTTTTAAAAATACAAACAAGTTGAACAAAAAACATTCATAACACCAACAAATTCAACAACAACCTCAACAATGAAAAACAACAACAAATTCAACAACAACCTCAACATTGAAAAACACCAACAAATTCAACAACAACCTCAACATTGAAAAACACCAACAAACTCATCAACAACCTCAAAATTGAAAAACGTAAACAAATTCAACAACATCCTGAAAATTGAAAATAAGCAACAAATTCAACAACCTCAACATTGAAAAGCACCAACAAATTCGCAACCACCTCAACTTTGAAAAACACCAAAAAGATTTTTAAAAAAACATTCATGCAACCAACAAATTCAACAACAAGCTTAATATTGAAAACCACCAACCAATTCAACAGCAACCTCTACTTTTAAAAATACGTTCAAGTAAGACAAAAAAAAACATTGATAACACCAAGAAATTCAACAACAAACTAAATATTGAAAACCACCAACAGATTCATAAGCATCAACATTGAAAAATACCAATAAATTCAACAACATCCTCAACATTGAAAAACACCAACAAATTCAAAAAACAACCTCAACTTTTAGAAATACAAACAAGTTCAACAAAAAAAAACATTGATAACACCCACAAATTCAACAACAATCTCAATATTGAAAATCACCAACAAATTCAACAACCTCAACACTTAATATCACCAACAAATTCGCGACAACTTCAACTTTGAAAAGCACAAAAAAGTTAAAAAAAACACCATCATGACACCAACAAATTCAAGAATAAGCTTAATATTGAAAATCATCAACAAATTCAAGCACCTAAACTTTGAAAGATACCAACAAATTCAACAACAAACAACTTTTAAAAATACAAAGAACTTCATAAAATAAACATTGATAGCACTAACTAATTGAACAACAAACTCAATATTGAAAACCACCAACAAATTCAACAACATTAACATTGAAAAACAGCAGTAAATTCAACAACAACCTCAAAATTGATAACACCAACAAATTCAACAACAAACTCAATGTTGAAAATCACCAACAAATTCAACAACAACCACAACATTAAAAAACACCAACAATCTCAACAACAACCTCAACATTGAAAAACGCCAACAAATTCAACAACATCCTCAATATTGAAAATCAACAACAAATTCAACAACAACCTCAACATTGAAAAACACCAACAAACTCATCAACAACCTCAAAATTGAAAAACGCCAACAAATTCAACAACATCCTGAATATTGAAAATAAGCAACACATTCAACAACCTCAACACTGAATAGCACCAACACATTCGCAACCACCTCAACTTTGAAAAACACCAAAAAGATTTTTAAAAAACCATTCATGCAACCAACAAATTCAACAACAAGCTTAATATTGAAAACCACCAACCAATTCAACAGCAACCACTACTTTTAAAAATACGTACAAGCAAAACAAAAAAAAACATTGATAACACCAAGAAATTCAACAACAAACTCAATATTGAAAACCACCATCAAATTCATCAGCATCAACATTGATAAACACCAATCAATTCAACAACAAACTCAACATTTAAAAATACACCAAGTTAAAAAAAAAAACATTGATTACACCAACAAATTCAACAACAAACTCAATGTTGAAAATCACCAACAAATTCAACAACAACCTCAACATTTAAAAACACCCACAATCTCAACAACAACCTCAACATTGAAAAACGCCATCAAATTGAACAACATCCTCAATATTGAAAATCACCAACAAATTCAACAACCTCAACATTGAATATCACCAACAAATTCGCAACAACTTCAACTTTGAAAAACAGAAAAAAGTTTTTAAAAAACCATTCATGACACCAACAAATTTAACAATAAGCTTAATATTGAAAATAACCAACATATCCAACGATCTAAACTTTGAAAAACACCAACAAATACAACAACAAACAACTTTAAAAAAAAAAATTCAAAAAAAAATAACACCAACAAATTGAACAACAAACTCAATATTGAAAATCACCAACAAATTCAACAACCACAACGTTGAAAAACACTAAAAAATTCAACAACAACGTCAACATTGAAAAACATCAACAAATTCAACAACAACGTCAACATTGAAAAGCACCAACAAATTCAACAAAAACGTCAACATTGAAAATCACCAACAAATTCAACTACAACCTCAACATTGAAAAGCACGAACAAATTCAATAAAAGCTTCAACTTTAAAAAATACAAACAAGTTGAACAATAAAATCATTGATAACACCAACACATTCAACAACAACCTCAGCATTGAAAAATACAAAACAGTTCAAAAAATAACATTGATAACACCAACAAATTCAACAACAACCTCAATATTGAAAATTGCATACAAATTCAACAACAACCTCAACATTGAAAAACACCAACAAATTCAACAACAACCTCAATATTGAAAATTGCATACAAATTCAACAACCTTAATATTGAAAATCACCAACAAATTCAACAACGACCTCTACATTGAAAAGCACCATCGAATTCAACTGCAACCTCGACATTGAAAAACAACAACAAATTCAACAACAACTTCCACTTTGAAAAATACAAAAAAGTTCAAAAACTAACATTGATAACACCAACAAGTTCAAAAACATTGAAAAAAGCCAACAATTGCAACAACAAGCTCAATATTGAAAATCCAAACAATTTCAACAACAACCTCAACTTTTAAAAGTACAAAAAAGTTCAACAAAATAAACGTTGATAACTCCAACAAATTCATCAACAACCTCAATATTGAAATTCACCAGCAAATTCAACAGCCTCAACATTGAAAAACAAAAAACTGTTCAAAATAAACCATTGATAACACGAACAAATTCAACAACACCAACGTTGAAAAACACCAACAAATTCAACAACAACCTCAATATTTAAAATCATCAACAAATTCAACGGCCTCAACATAGAAAAACACCAACAAATTAAACAACAACCTCAACATTTAAAAGTTCAAAAATGTTTAACAAAATAAACATTGATAACACCAATATATTCAGCAACAACCACAACTTTGAATATCACCAACAAATTCAACAACTTCAACATTGAAAAACACCAACAAATTCAGCAAAAACCTTAACTTTTAAAAATACGAACAAGTTGAACAAAAAACATTCATAACACCAACAAATTCAACAACCACCTCAACAATGAAAAACAACAACAAATTCAACAACAACCTCAACATTGAAAAACACCAACAAATTCAACAACAACCTCAACATTGAAAAACACCAACAAACTCATCAACAACCTCAAAATTGAAAAACGCCAACAAATTCAACAACATCCTGAATATTGAAAATAAGCAACACATTCAACAACCTCAACACTGAATAGCACCAACAAATTTGCAACCACCTCAACTTTGAAAAACACCAAAAAGATTTTTAAAAAACAATTCTTTCAAGCAACAAATTCAACAACAAGCTTAATATTGAAAACCACCAACCAATTCAACAGCAACCTCTACGTTTAAAAATACGTACAAGTAAAACAAAAAAAAACATTGATAACACCAAGAAATTCAACAACAAACTCAATGTTGAAAACCACCAACAAATTCATCAACATCAACATTGAAAAACACCAATAAATTCAACAACATCCTCAACATTGAAAAACATCAACAAATTCAAAACCTCAACTTTTAGAAATACAAACAAGTTCAACAAAAAAAAATACATCACGCCAACAAATTCAACAACAAACTCAAAATTGAAAATCACCAACAAATTCAACAACCTCAACACTTAATATCACCTACAAATTCGCAACAACTTCAACTTTGAAAAGCACAAATAAGTTTAAAAAACACCATCATGGCACCAACAATTTCAAGAATAAGCTTAATATTGAAAATCATCAACAAATTCAACGACCTAAACTTTGAAAAACACCAACAAATTCAACAACAAACAACTTTTAAAAATAGAAACAACTTCATAAAATAAACATTGATAACACTACCTAATTGAACAACAAACTCAATATTGAAAATCACCAACAAATTCAACAACATCAACATTGAAAAACATCAATAAATTCAAAAACAACCTCAACATTTAAAAATACAAACAAGTTCAACAAAAAAAACATTGATAACACCAACAAATTCAACAACAAACTCAATATTGAAAACCACCAACAAGTTCAACAACATTAACATTGAAAAACATCAATAAATTCAACAACAACCTCAGCATTGATAACACCAACAAATTCAACAACAAACTCAATGTTGAAAATCACCAACAAATTAACAACAACCTCAACATTTAAAAACGCCAACAATCTCAACAACAACCTCAACATTGAAAAACGCCAACAAGTTCAACAACATCCTCAATATTGAAAATCAACAATAAATTCAACAACCTCAACACTGAATATCACCAACAAATTCGCAACAACTTCAACTTTGAAAAGCAGAAAAAAGTTTTTAAAAAACCATTCATGACACCAACAAATTCAACAATAAGCTTAATATTGAAAATAACCAACAAATCCAACGATCTCAACTTTGAAAAACACCAACAAATACAACAACAAACATCTTTAAAAAAAAAATTCAAAAAAAAATAACACCAACAAATTGAACAACAAACTCATATTGAAAATCAGCAACAAATTCAACAAACTCAACGTTGAAAAACACTAACAAATTCAACAACAACGTCAACATTGAAAAACACCAACAAATTCAACAACAATGTCAACATTGAAAAGCACCAACAAATTCAACAACAACGTCAACATTGAAAATCACCAACAAATTCAACTACAACCTGAACATTGAAAAGCACGAACAAATTCAACAACAACCTCAACATTGAAAAACGCCAATAAATTCATCAACATCCTGAATATTGAAAATCAGCAACAAATTCAACAACCTCAACACTTTATAGCACCATCAAATTCGTAAAAACCTCAACTTTGCAAAACACAAAAAAGTTTTTAAAAAAGGCATTCATGAAAACAAACAAATTCAACAACAAGATTAAAATGGAAAATCACCAACAAATTCAGCGACTTAAACTTCGAAAAACAGCAACAAATTCAACAAGAACCTCAACTTTTAATAATACATACAAGTTCAACGAAAAAAAACATTGTTAACACCAAGAAATTCAACAGCAAACTCAATATTGAAAATGACCAACAAATTCAACAACATCAACATTGAAGAACACCAATAAATTCAACATCAACCTCAACATTGAAAAACACAAAACAAATTCAACAACAACCTCAACTTTTAAAAGTACAAATAAGTTCAACAAAATAAACATTGATAACACCAATATATTCAGCAACAACCACAACTTTGAATATCAGCAACAAATTCAAAAATTTCAACATTGAAAAACACCAACAAATTCAGCAAAAACCTTAACTTTTAAAAATACAAACAAGTTGAACAAAAAACATTCATAACACCAACAAATTCAACAACAACCTCAACAATGAAAAACAACAACAAATTCAACAACAACCTCAACATTGAAAAACACCAACAAATTCAACAACAACCTCAACATTGAAAAACACCAACAAACTCATCAACAACCTCAAAATTGAAAAACGTAAACAAATTCAACAACATCCTGAAAATTGAAAATAAGCAACAAATTCAACAACCTCAACATTGAAAAGCACCAACAAATTCGCAACCACCTCAACTTTGAAAAACACCAAAAAGATTTTTAAAAAACATTCATGCAACCAACAAATTCAACAACAAGCTTAATATTGAAAACCACCAACCAATTCAACAGCAACCTCTACTTTTAAAAATACGTTCAAGTAAGACAAAAAAAAACATTGATAACACCAAGAAATTCAACAACAAACTAAATATTGAAAACCACCAACAGATTCATAAGCATCAACATTGAAAAATACCAATAAATTCAACAACATCCTCAACATTGAAAAACACCAACAAATTCAAAAAACAACCTCAACTTTTAGAAATACAAACAAGTTCAACAAAAAAAAACATTGATAACACCCACAAATTCAACAACAAACTCAATATTGAAAATCACCAACAAATTCAACAACCTCAACACTTAATATCACCAACAAATTCGCGACAACTTCAACTTTGAAAAGCACAAAAAAGTTAAAAAAAACACCATCATGACACCAACAAATTCAAGAATAAGCTTAATATTGAAAATCATCAACAAATTCACGACCTAAACTTTGAAAAACACCAACAAATTCAACAACAAACAACTTTTAAAAATACAAACAACTACATGAAATAAACATTGGTAACACTAACTAATTGAACAACAAACTCAATATTGAAAATCACCAACAAATTCAACAACATCAACATTGAAAAACAACAATAAATTCAACAACAAACTCAATATTGAAAACCACCAACAAATTCAACAACATGAACATTGAAAAACATCAATAAATTCAACCACAACCTCAACATTGATAAAACCAACAAATTCAACAACAAACTCAATGTTGAAAATCATCAACAAATTCAACAACAACCTCAACATTTAAAAACACATACAATCTCAACCACAACCTCAACATTGAAAAACGCCAACAAATTCAACAACATCCTCAATATTGAAAATCAACAACAAATTCAACAACCTCAACACTGAATATCACGAACAAATTCCCAACAACTTCAACTTTGAAAAACAGAAAAAAGCTTTTAAAAAACCATTCATGACACCAACAAATTCAACAATAAGCTTAATGTTGAAAATAACCAACAAATCCAACGATCTAAACTTTGATAAACACCAACAAATGCAACAACAAACAACTTTAAAAAAAAATTCAAAAAAAAATAACACCAACAAATTGAATAACAAACTCAATATTGAAAATCACCAACAAATTCAACAACCTCAACGTTGAAAAACACTAACAAATTCAACAACAACGTTAACATTGAAAATCACCAACAAATTCAACAACAACGTCAACATTGAAAATCACCAACAATCTCAACAACAACCTCAACATTGGAAAATGCCAACAAATTCAACAAGATCCTCAATATTGAAAATCACCAACAAATTCAACAACCTCAACACTGAATATCACCATCAAATTCGCAACAACTTCAACTTTGGAAAACACAAAAAAGTTTAAAAAAAACCATCATGACACCAACAAATTCAACAAGAAGCTTAATATTGAAAATCACCAACAAATTCAACGACCTAAACTTTGAAAAACACCAACAAATTCAACAACAAACAAATTTTAAAAATACAAACTAATTCAAAAAAAAACATTGATAACACTAACTAATTGAACATCAAACTCAATATTGAAAATCACCAACAAATTCAACAACATCAACATTGAAAAACAGCAATAAATTCAACAACAACCTCAACATTGAAAATCACCAACAAATTCAACAACATCAACATTGAAAAACACTAACATATTCAACAACAACCTCAACTTTTAAAAATACAAACAAGTTCAAAAAAAAAACATTGATGACACCAACAAATTCAACAACAAACTCAACGTTGAAACATACCATCCAATTCAACAACAACGTCAACATTGAAAAAAAACAACAAATTCAAAAACAACCTCAACTTTTAAAAGTACAAAAAAGTTGAAAAAAGAACATTGATAACATCAACAAATTCAACAATGACCTCAACAATGAAAAACACCAAAAAATTCAACAACAGCCTCAACATTGAAAAACGTCAACAAATTCAAAAACAACCTCCAAATGAAAAACACCAACAAATTCAAAATCAACATCAACTTTTAAAATTACAAAAAAGTTCAACAAAATAAACATTGACAACACCAACAAATTCAACAACAACCTCAACTATGAAAAACACCAACAAATTCAACCACAACCTCATCATTGATAAACACCAACAAATTCAACAACAACCTCAACACTGAAACACACCAACAAATTCAAGAACAACCTTATCATTGAAAAACGACAACAAATTCAACAAAAACCTCAATATTGAAAATCACCAACAAATTCAACAACCTTAACGCTGAATATCACCGACAAATTCCCAACAACCTCCACTTTGAAAAACACAAAAAAGTTGTAAAAAAACATTCATAACACCAACAAATGCAACAACAACCTTAATATTGAAAAACACCAACTAATTCAACAAAAACTTCAACTTTAAAAAATACAAACAAGTTGAACAAAAAAATCATTGATAACACCAACACATTCAACAACAACCTCAATATTGAAAATCACCAACAAATTCAACAACCTCAATATTGAAAATCACCAACAAATTCAACAACAACCTCTACATTGAAAAGCACCAACAAATTCAACTGCAACCTCAACATTGAAAAACACCAACACATTCAACAAACTCAATATTGAAAATCACCAACAAATTCAACGACAACCTCGACATGGAAAAACACCAACAAATTCAACAACAACTGCCACTTTGAAAAATACAAAAAAGTTCATAAAATAACATTGATAACACCAACAAGTTCAACAACATTGAAAATCACCAACAAATTCAACAACCTCAACACTTAATATCACCAACAAATTTGCAACAACTTCAACTTTGAAAAGCACTAAAAAGTTAATAAAACACCATCATGACACCAACAAATTCAAGAATAAGCTTAATATTGAAAATCATCCACAAATTCAACGACCTCAACTTTGAAAAACACCAACAAATTCAACAACAAACAACTTTTAAAAATACAAACAACTTCATAAAATAAACATTGATAACACTAACTAATTGAACAACAAACTCAATATTGAAAATCACCAACAAATTCATCAACATCAACATTGAAAAACATCAATAAATTCAACAACAACCTCAACATTAATAAATACAAACAAGTTCAACAAAATAAACATTGATAACACCAACAAATTCAACAACAAACTCAATATAGAAAACCACCAACAAGTTCAACAACATTAGCATTGAAAAACATCAATAAATTCAACAACAACCTCAACATTGATAACACCAACAAATTCAACAACAAACGCAATGTTGAAAATCACCAACAAATTCAATAACAAACTCAACATTTAAAAACACATACAATCTCAACAACAACCTCAACATTGTAAAACGCCAACAAATTCAACAACATCCTCAATATTGAAAATCAACAACAAATTCAACAACCTCAACACTGAATATCACCGACAAATTCGCAACAACTTCAACTTTGAAAAACAGAAAAAAGTTTTTATAAAACTATTCATGACACCAACAAATTCAACAATAAGCTTAATATTGAAAATAACCAACAAATCCAACGATCTAAACTTTGAAAAACACCAACAAATGCAACAACAAACAACTTTAAAAAAATAACACCAACAAATTGAATAACAAACTCAATATTGAAAATCACCAACAAATTCAACAACCTCAACGTTGAAAAACACCAACAAATTCAACAACAACGTCAACATTGAAAATCACCAACAATCTCAACAACAACCTCAACATTGAAAAACACCAACAAATTCAGCAGAAACCTTAACTTTTAAAAATACAAACAAGTTGAACAAAAAACATTCATAACACCAACAAATTCAACAACAACCTCAACAATGAAAAACAACAACAAATTTAACAACAACCTCAACATTGAAAAACACCAACAAATTCAACAACAACCTCAACATTGAAAAACACCAACAAACTCATCAACAACCTCAAAATTGAAAAACGCCAACAAATTCAACAACATCCTGAATATTGAAAATAAGCAACAAATTCAACAACCTCAACACTGAATACCACCAGCAAATTCGCAACCACCTCAACTTTGAAAAACACCAAAAAGATTTTTAAAAAACCATTCATGCAACCAACAAATTCAACAACAAGCTTAATATTGAAAACCACCAACCAATTCAACAGCAACCTCTACTTTTAAAAATACATACAAGTAAAACAAAAAAAAAACATTGATAACACCAAGAAATTCAACAACAAACTCAATATTGAAAACCACCAACAAATTCATCAACATCAACATTGAAAAACACGAATTAATTCAACAACATCCTCAACATTGAAAAACGCCAACAAATTCAAAAACAACCTCAACTTGTGGAAATACAAACAAGTTCAACAAAAAAAACATTGATAACACCAACAAATTCAACAACAAACTCAATATTGAAAATCACCAACAAATTCAACAACCTCAGCACTGAATATCACCAACAAATTCGCAACAACTTCAACTTTGAAAAACACAAAAAAGTTTAAAAAAAACCATCATGACAACAAACAAATTCAACAATAAGCTTAATATTGAAAATCAACAAC
Organism: Cetorhinus maximus; assembly: GCF_964194155.1. Taxonomy (NCBI): domain Eukaryota; kingdom Metazoa; phylum Chordata; class Chondrichthyes; order Lamniformes; family Cetorhinidae; genus Cetorhinus; species Cetorhinus maximus. The sequence goes on from NW_027596337.1 coordinate 213,309, forward strand.
AAATTCAACGACCTAAACTTTGAAAAACACCAACAAATTCAACAACAAACAACTTTTAAAAATTCAAACAACTTCATAAAATAAACATTGATAACACTAACTAATTGAACAACAAACTCAGTATTGAAAATCACCAACAAATTCAACAACATCAACATTGAAAAACATCAATAACTTCAACAACACCCTCAACATTTAAAAATACAAACAAGTTCAACAAAAAAAAATTGATAACACCAACAAATTCAACAACAAACTCATATTGAAAACCACCAACAAGTTCAACAACATTAGCATTGAAAAACATCAATAAATTCAACAACAACCTCAACATTGATAACACCAACAAATTCAACAACAAACTCAATGTTGAAAAGCTCCAACAAATTCAACAACAACGTCAACATTGAAAATCACCAACAAATTCAACAACAACGTCAATATTGAAAATCACCAACAAATTCAACAACCTCAACGTTGAAAAACACTAACAAATTCAAAAACAACGTTAACATTGAAAATCACCAACAAATTCAACAACAACGTCAACATTGAAAATCACCAACAATCTCAACAACAACCTCAACATTGGAAAATGCCAACAAATTCAACAAGATCCTCAATATTGAAAATCACCAACAAATTCAACAACCTCAACACTGAATATCACCATCAAATTCGCAACAACTTCAACTTTGGAAAACACAAAAAAGTTTAAAAAAAACCATCATGACAACAAACAAATTCAACAATAAGCTTAATATTGAAAATCAAGAACAAATTCAACGACATAAACTTTGAAAAACACCAACAAATTCAACAACAAACAAATTTTAAAAATACAAACAAATTCAAAAAAAAATCATTGATAACACTAACTAATTGAACATCAAACTCAATATTGAAAATCACCAACAAATTCAACAACATCAATATTGAAAAACAGCAATAAATTCGACAACAACCTCAACATTGAAAAACACCAACAAATTCAACAACAACCTCAACTTTTAAAAATACAAACAAGTTCATCAAAAAAAACATTGATAACACGAACAAATTCAACAACAAACTCAACTTTGAAACATTCCATCCAATTCAACAACAACGTCAACATTGAAAAAAAACAACAAATTCACAAACAACCTCAACTTTTAAAAGTACAAAAAAGTTGAAAAAAGAAGTTTGATAACACCAACAAATTCAACAACAACCTCAACAATGAAAAACACCAAAAAATTCAACAACAGCCTCAACATTGAAAAACGCCAACAATTTCAACGACAACCTCAACAATGAAAAACACCAACAAATTCAAAACCAACCTCAACTTTTAAAAGTGCAAAAAAGTTCAACAAAATAAACATTGATAACACCAATACATTCATCAACAACCTCAACTTTGAATATCACCAACAAATGCAACAACCTCAACATTGAAAAACACCAACAAATTCAACAACAACCGTAACTTTTAAAAAGTACAAACAAGTTCAACAAAAAACATTGATAACACAAACAAATTCAACAACAACCTCAACAATGAAAAACACCAACAAATTGAACAACAACCTCAACATTGAAATACACAAACAATCTCAACAGCAACCTCAACATTGAGAAACGCCAACAAATTCAACAACCTCCTCAATATTGAAAATCACCAACAAATTCAATAACCTCAACACTGAATATCACCAATAAATTCGCAACAACTTCAACTTTGAAAAACACAAAAAAGTTAAAAAAAAACCATTCATGACACCAACAAATTCAACAATAAGCTTAATATTGAAAATCACCAACAAATTCAACTACCTAAACTTTGAAAAACACCAACAAATTCTACAACAAACAACTTAAAAAATACAAACAAATTAAAAAAAACATTGATAACACCAACAAATTGAACAACAACCTCAACATTGAAACATACCATTCAATTCAACAACAACCTCAACTATAAAAAGTACAAAAAAGTTCAACAAAATAAACATTGATAACACCAATACATTCAGCAAAAACCTGAACTTTGAATATCACCAAAAAATTCAACAATCTCAACATTGAAAAACACCAACAAACTCAACAACAGCCGTAACTTTTAAAAATACAAACAAGTTCAACAAAAAACATTGATAACACGAGTAAATTCAACAACAACCTTAACTTATAAAAATACAAACAAGTTCAACAATTAACATTGATAACACCAACAAATTCAACAACAACGTCAACAATGAAAAACACCAACAAATTCAACAAAAACCTTAATATTCAAAAACACCAACAAATTCAACAACAACTTCCACTTTAAAAAATACAAACAAGTTCAACAAAAAAAAACATTGATAACACCGACAAATTCAACAACAACCTCAACAATGAAAAACACCAACAAATTCAAGAACAAACTCAACATTGAAAAACGCCAGCAAATTCAACAGCAACCTCAACTTTGTAAAACGCCAGCAATTTCACCAAAAAACTCAACAATGAAAAACACCAACAAATTCAAAATCAACCTCATTTTTTAAAAGTACAAAAAAGTTCAACAAAATGAACACTGATAACACCAATGAATTCAGCAACAACCTCAACTTTGAAAATCACCAACAAATTGAACAACCTCAACATTGAAAAACACCAACAATCTCAACAACAACCTCAAAATTGAAAAAAGCCAACAAATTCAACAACATCCTAAATATTGAAAATCACCAACAAATTCAACAACCTCAACACTGAATATCACCAACAAATTCGCAACAACTTCAACCTTGAAAAAATCAAAAAAGTTAAATAAGATTCATTTGTGACGCCAACAAATTCAACAATAAGCTTAATATTCAAAATCACCAACAAATCCAATGACCTAAACTTTGAAAAAGACCAACAAATTCAACAACAAACAACTTTTAAAAATACAAGCAAATTCAAAAAAATAAACATTGATAACACCAACAAATTGAACAACAAACTCAACATTGAAAATCAGCAACAAATTCAAAAACATCAACATTGAAAAACACCAATAAATTCAACAACAACCTCAACATTGAAAATCACCAAGAAATTCAACAACATCATTATTGAATATCACCAACAAATTCAACAACAACCTCAACATTGAAAAACGCCAACAAATTCAAAAACAAACTCAATATTGAAAAATACAAAAAAGTTCAAAAAATAACATTGAATAACACCAACAAATTCAACAACAACCTCAATATTGAAAATCACCAACAAATTCAACAACCTCAACTTTTAAAAAAAGAGAAAAAGTTCAATAAAAACATTGATAACACCAAGAAATTCAACAACAACCTCAACATTGAAAGACACCAAAAAGTTCAACAACGACCTCAACATTGAAAATCAGCAACAAATTCAACAACAACCTCAACATTGAAAAACGCCAACAAATTCAACAACAACCTCAACTTTTAAAAGTAGAGAAAAAGTTCAATAAAAACATTGATAACACCAAGAAATTCAACAACAACCTCAACATTGAAAATCACCAACAAATTCAACAACATCAATATTGAAAATCACCAACAAATTCAACAACATCCTAAATATTGAAAATCACCACCAAATTCAACAACCTCAACACTGAATATCACCAACAAATTCGCAACAACTTCAACCTTGAAAAACTCAAAAAAGTTAAATAAGATTCATTTGTGACGCCAACAAATTCAACAATAAGCTTAATATTCAAAATCACCAACAAATCCAATGACCTAAACTTTGAAAAAGACCAACAAATTCAACAACAAACAACTTTTAAAAATACAAGCAAATTCAAAAAAATAAACATTGATAACACCAACAAATTGAACAACAAACTCAACATTGAAAATCAGCAACAAATTCAAAAACATCAACATTGAAAAACACCAATAAATTCAACAACAACCTCAACATTGAAAATCACCAAGAAATTCAACAACATCATTATTGAATATCACCAACAAATTCAACAACAACCTCAACATTGAAAAACGCCAACAAATTCAAAAACAAACTCAATATTGAAAAATACAAAAAAGTTCAAAAAATAACATTGAATAACACCAACAAATTCAACAACAACCTCATAGTTGAAAAACACCAACAAATTCAACAACAACCTCAATATTGAAAATCACCAACAAAAAATCAGCAACAAATTCAACATCAACCACAACATTGAAAATCACCAACAAATTCAACAACCTCAACTTTAAAAAAAAGAGAAAAAGTTCAATAAAAACATTGATAACACCAAGAAATTCAACAACAACCTCAACATTGAAAGACACCAAAAAGTTCAACAACGACCTCAACATTGAAAATCAGCAACAAATTCAACAACAACCTCAACATTGAAAAACGCCAACAAATTCAACAACAACCTCAACTTTTAAAAGTAGAGAAAAAGTTCAATAAAAACATTGATAACACCAAGAAATTCAACAACAACCTCAACATTGAAAATCACCAACAAATTCAACAACATCAATATTGAAAATCACCAACAAATTCAACAGCAACCTCAACAATGAAAAACAGCAACAAATTCAACAACAACCTCAACAATGAAAAACACAAAAAATTCAACAACCGCAACATTGAAAAATACTAACAAATTCAACAACAACCTCAACTTTTAAAGGAAGAGAAAAGTTCAAAAAAAACATGGATAACAACATCAAATTAAACAACAACCTCAACATTAAGTAAGACGAAAACGTTCAAAAAATGAAATTGATAACATCAACAAATTCAACAACAACCTCAACATTGAAAAAAACAAAAAGTTCAAAAAATAGCATTGATAACAACAACGAATTCAACATCAAACTCAACATTGAAAATCAAGTACAAATTCAACAACAACCTCAACATTGAAAAACACCAATAAATTCAACAACAACGACAACATGGAAAAAAACCCAACAAATTCAACAACAAACTCAACATTATAAAACATCAACAAATTGACCAACAACCGCAACATTAAAAAGTACAAACAAGTTCAACAAAAAACCTTGATAACACCAACAAGTTCAACAACAACCTCAACATTGAAAAACAGCGACAAATTCAACAACAACCTCAACAATGAAAAACACCAACAAATTCAACAACGACCTCAACATTAAAAAGTACAAACAAGTTCAACAAAAAACATTGAAAGCACCAACAAGTTCAACTGCAACCTAAACATTGAAAAGCAGCGACAAATTCAACAACAGCCTGAACAATGAAAAACACCAACCAATTCAACAACGACCTCAACATTGAAAATCAGTAACAAATTCAACAACAATCTCAACATTGAAAAACGCCAAAAAATTCAACAACAACCTCAATATTGAAAATCACCAACATAAAATCACCAACAAATTCAACATCAACCACAACATTGAAAAACACCAACAAATTCAACAACAACCTCAAAATTGAAAAAAACCTACAAATTCAACAACAACCTCCACATTGAAAAACACTAACAACTTCAAAAGCAACCTCAACATTGAAAAATACTTAAAATTTCAACAACAAGCTCACATTGAAAAACACCAACAAATTCAACAACAACCTCAACTTTTAATAGAAGTGAAAAAGTTCAATAAAAACATTGATAACACCAAGAAATTCAACAACAACCTCAACATTGAAAGATGCCAACAAATTCAGTAACAACCTCAATATTGAAAGACACCAACAAATTCAACAACAACCGCAAAATTGAAAGTCACCAACAAATTCAACAATATCAATATTGAATATCACCAACAAATTCAACAACAACCGCAACATTGAAAAACAGCGACAAATTCAACAACAACCTCAACAATGAAAAATACCAACAAATTCAACAACCACAACATTGAAAAACACTAACATATTCAACAGCAACCTCAATATTGAAAGACAGCAACATATTCAACAACAACCTCAACATTTAAAATGACCAACAAATTCAACAACTTCAATATTGAAAATCACCAACAAATTCAACAACAACCTCAACATTGAAATCACGAAAAATTCAACATGAACCACAATATTGAAAGTCAACAACAAATTCAACAAAAACCGCAACTTTGAAAAACACCAACAAATTCTGCATCAACCTCAACAATGAAAAACAGGAACAAATTCAACAAAAACCTCAACAATGAAAAAAAAAGTTCAACAACCGCAACATTGAAAACAACTAACAAATTCAACAACAACCTCAACTTTTAAAAGCAGAGAAATGTTCAAAAAAAACATGGATGACATCAACAAATTCAACAAAAACCTCAACATTGAAAAATACAAAAAGTTCAAAAAATAGCATTGATAACAACAACGAAATCAACATTAAACTCAACATTTAAAATCAACAACAAATTCAACAACAACCTCAACATTGAAAAACACCAATCAATTCAACAACAACCACAACATGGAGAAAAAAACAACAAATTCAACAACAAACTCAACATTGTAAAACATCAACAAATTCACCAACAACCGCAACATTAAAAAGTACCAACAAGTTCAACAAAAAACATTGATAACACCAACAAGTTCAACAACAACCTCAACATTGAAAAACAGCGACAAATTCAATATCAACCTCAACACTGAATATCACCAACAAATTCGCAACAACTTCAACCTTGAAAAAATCAAAAAAGTTAAATAAGATTCATTTGTGACGCCAACAAATTCAACAATAAGCTTAATATTCAAAATCACCAACAAATCCAATGACCTAAACTTTGAAAAAGACCAACAAATTCAACAACAAACAACTTTTAAAAATACAAGCAAATTCAAAAAAATAAACATTGATAACACCAACAAATTGAACAACAAACTCAACATTGAAAATCAGCAACAAATTCAAAAACATCAACATTGAAAAACACCAATAAATTCAACAACAACCTCAACATTGAAAATCACCAAGAAATTCAACAACATCATTATTGAATATCACCAACAAATTCAACAACAACCTCAACATTGAAAAACGCCAACAAATTCAAAAACAAACTCAATATTGAAAAATACAAAAAAGTTCAAAAAATAACATTGAATAACACCAACAAATTCAACAACAACCTCATAGTTGAAAAACACCAACAAATTCAACAACAACCTCAATATTGAAAATCACCAACAAAAAATCAGCAACAAATTCAACATCAACCACAACATTGAAAATCACCAACAAATTCAACAACCTCAACTTTAAAAAAAAGAGAAAAAGTTCAATAAAAACATTGATAACACCAAGAAATTCAACAACAACCTCAACATTGAAAGACACCAAAAAGTTCAACAACGACCTCAACATTGAAAATCAGCAACAAATTCAACAACAACCTCAACATTGAAAAACGCCAACAAATTCAACAACAACCTCAACTTTTAAAAGTAGAGAAAAAGTTCAATAAAAACATTGATAACACCAAGAAATTCAACAACAACCTCAACATTGAAAATCACCAACAAATTCAACAACATCAATATTGAAAATCACCAACAAATTCAACAGCAACCTCAACAATGAAAAACAGCAACAAATTCAACAACAACCTCAACAATGAAAAACACAAAAAATTCAACAACCGCAACATTGAAAAATACTAACAAATTCAACAACAACCTCAACTTTTAAAGGAAGAGAAAAGTTCAAAAAAAACATGGATAACAACATCAAATTAAACAACAACCTCAACATTAAGTAAGACGAAAACGTTCAAAAAATGAAATTGATAACATCAACAAATTCAACAACAACCTCAACATTGAAAAAAACAAAAAGTTCAAAAAATAGCATTGATAACAACAACGAATTCAACATCAAACTCAACATTGAAAATCAAGTACAAATTCAACAACAACCTCAACATTGAAAAACACCAATAAATTCAACAACAACGACAACATGGAAAAAAACCCAACAAATTCAACAACAAACTCAACATTATAAAACATCAACAAATTGACCAACAACCGCAACATTAAAAAGTACAAACAAGTTCAACAAAAAACCTTGATAACACCAACAAGTTCAACAACAACCTCAACATTGAAAAACAGCGACAAATTCAACAACAACCTCAACAATGAAAAACACCAACAAATTCAACAACGACCTCAACATTAAAAAGTACAAACAAGTTCAACAAAAAACATTGAAAGCACCAACAAGTTCAACTGCAACCTAAACATTGAAAAGCAGCGACAAATTCAACAACAGCCTGAACAATGAAAAACACCAACCAATTCAACAACGACCTCAACATTGAAAATCAGTAACAAATTCAACAACAATCTCAACATTGAAAAACGCCAAAAAATTCAACAACAACCTCAATATTGAAAATCACCAACATAAAATCACCAACAAATTCAACATCAACCACAACATTGAAAAACACCAACAAATTCAACAACAACCTCAAAATTGAAAAAAACCTACAAATTCAACAACAACCTCCACATTGAAAAACACTAACAACTTCAAAAGCAACCTCAACATTGAAAAATACTTAAAATTTCAACAACAAGCTCACATTGAAAAACACCAACAAATTCAACAACAACCTCAACTTTTAATAGAAGTGAAAAAGTTCAATAAAAACATTGATAACACCAAGAAATTCAACAACAACCTCAACATTGAAAGATGCCAACAAATTCATTAACAACCTCAATATTGAAAGACACCAACAAATTCAACAACAACCGCAAAATTGAAAGTCACCAACAAATTCAACAATATCAATATTGAATATCACCAACAAATTCAACAACAACCGCAACATTGAAAAACAGCGACAAATTCAACAACAACCTCAACAATGAAAAATACCAACAAATTCAACAACCACAACATTGAAAAACACTAACATATTCAACAGCAACCTCAATATTGAAAGACAGCAACATATTCAACAACAACCTCAACATTTAAAATGACCAACAAATTCAACAACTTCAATATTGAAAATCACCAACAAATTCAACAACAACCTCAACATTGAAATCACGAAAAATTCAACATGAACCACAATATTGAAAGTCAACAACAAATTCAACAAAAACCGCAACTTTGAAAAACACCAACAAATTCTGCATCAACCTCAACAATGAAAAACAGGAACAAATTCAACAAAAACCTCAACAATGAAAAAAAAAGTTCAACAACCGCAACATTGAAAACAACTAACAAATTCAACAACAACCTCAACTTTTAAAAGCAGAGAAATGTTCAAAAAAAACATGGATGACATCAACAAATTCAACAAAAACCTCAACATTGAAAAATACAAAAAGTTCAAAAAATAGCATTGATAACAACAACGAAATCAACATTAAACTCAACATTTAAAATCAACAACAAATTCAACAACAACCTCAACATTGAAAAACACCAATCAATTCAACAACAACCACAACATGGAGAAAAAAACAACAAATTCAACAACAAACTCAACATTGTAAAACATCAACAAATTCACCAACAACCGCAACATTAAAAAGTACCAACAAGTTCAACAAAAAACATTGATAACACCAACAAGTTCAACAACAACCTCAACATTGAAAAACAGCGACAAATTCAATATCAACCTCAACAATGAAAAACACCAACAAATTCAACAACGACCTCAACATTGAAAATCAGTAACAAATTCAACAACAATCTCAACAATGAAAAACGCCAAAAAATTCAACAACAACCTCAATATTGAAAATCAACAACAAAAAATCACCAACAAATTCAACATCAACCACAACATTGAATAACACCAACAAATTCAACAACAACCTCAAAATTGAAAAAAACCGACAAATTCAACAACAAGCTCAACATTGAAAATCACCAACAAATTCAACAACAACCTCAACTTTTAATAGAAGGGAAAAAGTTCAATAAAAACATTGATAACACCAAGAAATTCAACAACAACCTCAACATTGAAAGATGCCAACAAATTCATTAACACCCTCAATATTGAAAGACACCAGCAAATTCAACAGCAACCTCAACAATGAAAAACAGAATCAAATTCAACAACAACCTCAACAATGAAAAACACAAAAAATTCAACAACCGCAACATTGAAAAACGCCAACAAATTCAACAACAACCTCAACTTTTAAAAGTAGAGAAAAAGTTCAATAAAAACATTGATAACACCAAGAAATTCAACAACAACCTCAACATTGAAAATCACCAACAAATTCAACAACATCAATATTGAAAATCACCAACAAATTCAACAGCAACCTCAACAATGAAAAACAGCAACAAATTCAACAACAACCTCAACAATGAAAAACACAAAAAATTCAACAACCGCAACATTGAAAAATACTAACAAATTCAACAACAACCTCAACTTTTAAAGGAAGAGAAAAGTTCAAAAAAAACATGGATAACAACATCAAATTAAACAACAACCTCAACATTAAGTAATACGAAAACGTTCAAAAAATGAAATTGATAACATCAACAAATTCAACAACAACCTCAACATTGAAAAAAACAAAAAGTTCAAAAAATAGCATTGATAACAACAACGAATTCAACATCAAACTCAACATTGAAAATCAAGAACAAATTCAACAACAACCTCAACATTGAAAAACACCAATAAATTCAACAACAACGACAACATGGAAAAAAAACCAACAAATTCAACAACAAACTCAACATTATAAAACATCAACAAATTGACCAACAACCGCAACATTAAAAAGTACAAACAAGTTCAACAAAAAACCTTGATAACACCAACAAGTTCAACAACAACCTCAACATTGAAAAACAGCGACAAATTCAACAACAACCTCAACAATGAAAAACACCAACAAATTCAACAACGACCTCAACATTGAAAATCAGTAACAAATTCAACAACAATCTCAACTTTGAAAAACGCCAAAAAATTCAACAACAACCTCAATATTGAAAATCAACAACAAAAAATCACCATCAAATTCAACATCAACCACAACATTGAAAAACACCAACATATTCAACAACAACATCAAAATTGAAAAAACCTACAAATTCAACAACAAGCTCAACATTGAAAATCACCAACAAATTCAACAACAACCTCAACATTGAAAGACGCCAACAAATTCATTAACACCCTCAATATTGAAAGACACCAACAAATTCAACAGCAACCTCAACATTGAAAATCACCAACAAATTCAACAACATCAATATTGAATATCACCAACAAATTCAACAACACCCTCAACATTGAAAAATACAACAAGTTCTAAAAATAGCATTGATAACAACAACGAATTCAACATCAAACTCAACATTGAAAATCAACAACAAATTCAACAACAACCTCAACCTTGAAAAACACCAATAAATTCAACAACAAACACAACATGGAAAAAAAAAACAACAAATTCAGCAACACACTCAACATTGTAAAACACCAACAAATTCACCAACAACCGCAACATTAAAAAGTACAAACAAGTTCAACAAAAAACATTGAAAGCACCAACAAGTTCAACCGCAACCTAAACATTGAAAAGCAGCGACAAATTCAACAACAGCCTCAACAATGAAAAACACCAACCAATTCAACAACGACCTCAACATTGAAAATCAGTAACAAATTCAACAACAATCTCAACATTGAAAAACGCCAAAAATTTTCAACAACAACCTCAATATTGAAAATCACCAACATAAAATCACCAACAAATTCAACATCAACCACAACATTGAAAAACACCAACAAATTCAACAACAACCTCAAAATTGAAAAAAACCTACAAATTCAACAACAACCTCCACATTGAAAAACACTAACAACTTCAAAAGCAACCTCAACATTGAAAAATACTTAAAATTTCAACAACAAGCTCACATTGAAAAACACCAACAAATTCAACAACAACCTCAACGTTTAATAGAAGTGAAAAAGTTCAATAAAAACATTGATAACACCAAGAAATTCAACAACAACCTCAACATTGAAAGATGCCAACAAATTCATTAACAACCTCAATATTGAAAGACACCAACAAATTCAACAACAACCGCAAAATTGAAAGTCACCAACAAATTCAACAACATCAATATTGAATATCACCAACAAATTCAACAACAACCGCAACATTAAAAACAGCGACAAATTCAACAACAACCTCAACAATGAAAAATACCAACAAATTCAACAACCACAACATTGAAAAACACTAACATATTCAACAGCAACCTCAATATTGAAAGACACCAACATATTCAACAACAACCTCAACATTTAAAATGACCAACAAATTCAACAACTTCAATATTGAAAATCACCAACAAATTCAACAACAACCTCAACATTGAAAAACACGAAAAATTCAACATGAACCACAATATTGAAAGTCAACAACAAATTCAACAAAAACCGCAACTTTGAAAAACACCAACAAATTCTACATCAACCTCAACAATGAAAAACAGGAACAAATTCAACAAAAACCTCAACAATGAAAAAAAAAGTTCAACAACCGCAACATTGAAAACAACTAACAAATTCAACAACAACCTCAACTTTTAAAAGCAGAGAAATGTTCAAAAAAAACATGGATGACATCAACAAATTCAACAAAAACCTCAACATTGAAAAATACAAAAAGTTCAAAAAATAGCATTGATAACAACAACGAAATCAACATTAAACTCAACATTTAAAATCAACAACAAATTCAACAACAACCTCAACATTGAAAAACACCAATCAATTCAACAACAACCACAACATGGAGAAAAAAACAACAAATTCAACAACAAACTCAACATTGTAAAACATCAACAAATTCACCAACAACCGCAACATTAAAAAGTACCAACAAGTTCAACAAAAAACATTGATAACACCAACAAGTTCAACAACAACCTCAACATTGAAAAACAGCGACAAATTCAATAACAACCTCAACAATGAAAAACACCAACAAATTCAACAACGACCTCAACATTGAAAATCAGTAACAAATTCAACAACAATCTCAACATTGAAAAACGCCAAAAAATTCAACAACAACCTCAATATTGAAAATCAACAACAAAAAATCACCAACAAATTCAACATCAACCACAACATTGAATAACACCAACAAATTCAACAACAACCTCAAAATTGAAAAAAACCGACAAATTCAACAACAAGCTCAACATTGAAAATCACCAACAAATACAACAACAACCTCAACTTTTAATAGAAGGGAAAAAGTTCAATAAAAACATTGATAACACCAAGAAATTCAACAACAACCTCAACATTGAAAGATGCTAACAAATTCATTAACACCCTCAATATTGAAAGACACCAGCAAATTCAACAGCAACCTCAACAATGAAAAACAGAATCAAATTCAACAACAACCTCAACAATGAAAAACACAAAAAATTCAACAACCGCAACATTGAAAAACGCCAACAAATTCAACAACAACCTCAACTTTTAAAAGTAGAGAAAAAGTTCAATAAAAACATTGATAACACCAAGAAATTCAACAACAACCTCAACATTGAAAATCACCAACAAATTCAACAACATCAATATTGAAAATCACCAACAAATTCAACAGCAACCTCAACAATGAAAAACAGCAACAAATTCAACAACAACCTCAACAATGAAAAACACAAAAAATTCAACAACCGCAACATTGAAAAATACTAACAAATTCAACAACAACCTCAACTTTTAAAGGAAGAGAAAAGTTCAAAAAAAACATGGATAACAACATCAAATTAAACAACAACCTCAACATTAAGTAATACGAAAACGTTCAAAAAATGAAATTGATAACATCAACAAATTCAACAACAACCTCAACATTGAAAAAAACAAAAAGTTCAAAAAATAGCATTGATAACAACAACGAATTCAACATCAAACTCAACATTGAAAATCAAGAACAAATTCAACAACAACCTCAACATTGAAAAACACCAATAAATTCAACAACAACGACAACATGGAAAAAAACCCAACAAATTCAACAACAAACTCAACATTATAAAACATCAACAAATTGACCAACAACCGCAACATTAAAAAGTACAAACAAGTTCAACAAAAAACCTTGATAACACCAACAAGTTCAACAACAACCTCAACATTGAAAAACAGCGACAAATTCAACAACAACCTCAACAATGAACAACACCAACAAATTCAACAACGACCTCAACATTGAAAATCAGTAACAAATTCAACAACAATCTCAACTTTGAAAAACGCCAAAAAATTCAACAACAACCTCAATATTGAAAATCAACAACAAAAAATCACCATCAAATTCAACAGCAACCTCAACATTGAAAATCACCAACAAATTCAACAACATCAATATTGAATATCACCAACAAATTCAACAACACCCTCAACATTGAAAAATACAACAAGTTCAAAAAATAGCATTGATAACAACAACGAATTCAACATCAAACTCAACATTGAAAATCAACAACAAATTCAACAACAACCTCAACCTTGAAAAACACCAATAAATTCAACAACAAACACAACATGGAAAAAAAAACAACAAATTCAGCAACACACTCAACATTGTAAAACACCAACAAATTCAACAACAACCGCAACATTAAAAAGTACACACAAGTTCAACAAAAAACATTGAAAGCACCAACAAGTTCAACCGCAACCTAAACATTGAAAAGCAGCGACAAATTCAACAACAGCCTCAACAATGAAAAACACCAACCAATTCAACAACGACCTCAACATTGAAAATCAGTAACAAATTCAACAACAATCTCAACATTGAAAAACGCCAAAAAATTCAACAACAACCTCAATATTGAAAATCACCAACATAAAATCACCAACAAATTCAACATCAACCACAACATTGAAAAACACCAACAAATTCAACAACAACCTCAACATTGAAAAAAACCTACAAATTCAACAACAACCTCCACATTGAAAAACACTAACAACTTCAAAAGCAACCTCAACATTGAAAAATACTTAAAATTTCAACAACAAGCTCACATTGAAAAACACCAACAAATTCAACAACAACCTCAACGTTTAATAGAAGTGAAAAAGTTCAATAAAAACATTGATAACACCAAGAAATTCAACAACAACCTCAACATTGAAAGATGCCAACAAATTCATTAACAACCTCAATATTGAAAGACACCAACAAATTCAACAACAGCCGCAAAATTGAAAGTCACCAACAAATTCAACAACATCAATATTGAATATCACCAACAAATTCAACAACAACCGCAACATTAAAAACAGCGACAAATTCAACAACAACCTCAACAATGAAAAATACCAACAAATTCAACAACCACAACATTGAAAAACACTAACATATTCAACAGCAACCTCAATATTGAAAGACACCAACATATTCAACAACAACCTCAACATTTAAAATGACCAACAAATTCAACAACTTCAATATTGAAAATCACCAACAAATTCAACAACAACCTCAACATTGAAAAACACGAAAAATTCAACATGAACCACAATATTGAAAGTCAACAACAAATTCAACAAAAACCGCAACTTTGAAAAACACCAACAAATTCTACATCAACCTCAACAATGAAAAACAGGAACAAATTCAACAAAAACCTCAACAATGAAAAAAAAAGTTCAACAACCGCAACATTGAAAACAACTAACAAATTCAACAACAACCTCAACTTTTAAAAGCAGAGAAATGTTCAAAAAAAACATGGATGACATCAACAAATTCAACAAAAACCTCAACATTGAAAAATACAAAAAGTTCAAAAAATAGCATTGATAACAACAACGAAATCAACATTAAACTCAACATTTAAAATCAACAACAAATTCAACAACAACCTCAACATTGAAAAACACCAATCAATTCAACAACAACCACAACATGGAGAAAAAAACAACAAATTCAACAACAAACTCAACATTGTAAAACATCAACAAATTCACCAACAACCGCAACATTAAAAAGTACCAACAAGTTCAACAAAAAACATTGATAACACCAACAAGTTCAACAACAACCTCAACATTGAAAAACAGCGACAAATTCAATAACAACCTCAACAATGAAAAACACCAACAAATTCAACAACGACCTCAACATTGAAAATCAGTAACAAATTCAACAACAATCTCAACAATGAAAAACGCCAAAAAATTCAACAACAACCTCAATATTGAAAATCAACAACAAAAAATCACCAACAAATTCAACATCAACCACAACATTGAATAACACCAACAAATTCAACAACAACCTCAAAATTGAAAAAAACCGACAAATTCAACAACAAGCTCAACATTGAAAATCACCAACAAATTCAACAACAACCTCAACTTTTAATAGAAGGGAAAAAGTTCAATAAAAACATTGATAACACCAAGAAATTCAACAACAACCTCAACATTGAAAGATGCCAACAAATTCATTAACACCCTCAATATTGAAAGACACCAGCAAATTCAACAGCAACCTCAACAATGAAAAACAGAATCAAATTCAACAACAACCTCAACAATGAAAAACACAAAAAATTCAACAACCGCAACATTGAAAAACGCCAACAAATTCAACAACAACCTCAACTTTTAAAAGTAGAGAAAAAGTTCAATAAAAACATTGATAACACCAAGAAATTCAACAACAACCTCAACATTGAAAATCACCAACACATTCAACAACATCAATATTGAAAATCACCAACAAATTCAACAGCAACCTCAACAATGAAAAACAGCAACAAATTCAACAACAACCTCAACAATGAAAAACACAAAAAATTCAACAACCGCAACATTGAAAAATACTAACAAATTCAACAACAACCTCAACTTTTAAAGGAAGAGAAAAGTTCAAAAAAAACATGGATAACAACATCAAATTAAACAACAACCTCAACATTAAGTAATACGAAAACGTTCAAAAAATGAAATTGATAACATCAACAAATTCAACAACAACCTCAACATTGAAAAAAACAAAAAGTTCAAAAAATAGCATTGATAACAACAACGAATTCAACATCAAACTCAACATTGAAAATCAAGAACAAATTCAACAACAACCTCAACATTGAAAAACACCAATAAATTCAACAACAACGACAACATGGAAAAAAACCCAACAAATTCAGCAACAAACTCAACATTATAAAACATCAACAAATTGACCAACAACCGCAACATTAAAAAGTACAAACAAGTTCAACAAAAAACCTTGATAACACCAACAAGTTCAACAACAACCTCAACATTGAAAAACAGCGACAAATTCAACAACAACCTCAACAATGAACAACACCAACAAATTCAACAACGACCTCAACATTGAAAATCAGTAACAAATTCAACAACAATCTCAACTTTGAAAAACGCCAAAAAATTCAACAACAACCTCAATATTGAAAATCAACAACAAAAAATCACCATCAAATTCAACATCAACCACAACATTGAAAAACACCAACATATTCAACAACAACATCAAAATTGAAAAAACCTACAAATTCAACAACAAGCTCAACATTGAAAATCACCAACAAATTCAACAACAACCTCAACATTGAAAGACGCCAACAAATTCATTAACACCCTCAATATTGAAAGACACCAACAAATTCAACAGCAACCTCAACATTGAAAATCACCAAGAAATTCAACAACATCAATATTGAATATCACCAACAAATTCAACAACACCCTCAACATTGAAAAATACAACAAGTTCAAATAATAGCATTGATAACAACAACGATTTCAACATCAAACTCAACATTTAAAATCAACAACAAATTCAACAACAACCTCAACCTTGAAAAACACCAATAAATTCAACAACAACCACAACATGGAAAAAAAAACAACAAATTCAGCAACACACTCAACATTGTAAAACACCAACAAATTCACCAACAACCGCAACATTAAAAAGTACAAACAAGTTCAACAAAAAACATTGAAAGCACCAACAAGTTCAACCGCAACCTAAACATTGAAAAGCAGCGACAAATTCAACAACAGCCTCAACAATGAAAAACACCAACCAATTCAACAACGACCTCAACATTGAAAATCAGTAACAAATTCAACAACAATCTCAACATCGAAAAACGCCAAAAAATTCAACAACAACCTCAAAATTGAAAATCACCAACATAAAATCACCAACAAATTCAACATCAACCACAACATTGAAAAACACCAACAAATTCAACAACAACCTAAACATTGAAAAAAACCTACAAATTCAACAACAACCTCCACATTGAAAAACACTAACAACTTCAAAAGCAACCTCAACATTGAAAAATACTTAAAATTTCAACAACAAGCTCACATTGAAAAACACCAACAAATTCAACAACAACCTCAACTTTTAATAGAAGTGAAAAAGTTCAATAAAAACATTGATAACACCAAGAAATTCAACAACAACCTCAACATTGAAAGACGCCAACAAATTCATTAACAACCTCAATATTGAAAGACACCAACAAATTCAACAACAACCGCAAAATTGAAAGTCACCAACAAATTCAACAACATCAATATTGAATATCACCAACAAATTCAACAACAACCGCAACATTAAAAACAGCGACAAATTCAACAACAACCTCAACAATGAAAAATACCAACAAATTCAACAACCACAACATTGAAAAACACTAACATATTCAACAGCAACCTCAATATTGAAAGACACCAACATATTCAACAACAACCTCAACATTTAAAATGACCAACAAATTCAACAACTTCAATATTGAAAATCACCAACAAATTCAACAACAACCTCAACATTGAAAAACACGAAAAATTCAACATGAACCACAATATTGAAAGTCAACAACAAATTCAACAAAAACCGCAACTTTGAAAAACACCAACAAATTCTACATCAACCTCAACAATGAAAAACAGGAACAAATTCAACAAAAACCTCAACAATGAAAAAAAAAGTTCAACAACCGCAACATTGAAAACAACTAACAAATTCAACAACAACCTCAACTTTTAAAAGCAGAGAAATGTTCAAAAAAAACATGGATGACAACAACAAATTCAACAAAAACCTCAACATTGAAAAATACAAAAAGTTCAAAAAATAGCATTGATAACAACAACGAAATCAACATTAAACTCAACATTTAAAATCAACAACAAATTCAACAACAACCTCAACATTGAAAAACACCAATCAATTCAACAACAACCACAACATGGAGAAAAAAACAACAAATTCAACAACAAACTCAACATTGTAAAACATCAACAAATTCACCAACAACCGCAACATTAAAAAGTACCAACAAGTTCAACAAAAAACATTGATAACACCAACAAGTTCAACAACAACCTCAACATTGAAAAACAGCGACAAATTCAATAACAACCTCAACAATGAAAAACACCAACAAATTCAACAACGACCTCAACATTGAAAATCAGTAACAAATTCAACAACAATCTCAACATTGAAAAACGCCAAAAAATTCAACAACAACCTCAATATTGAAAATCAACAACAAAAAATCACCAACAAATTCAACATCAACCACAACATTGAATAACACCAACAAATTCAACAACAACCTCAAAATTGAAAAAAACCGACAAATTCAACAACAAGCTCAACATTGAAAATCACCAACAAATTCAACAACAACCTCAACTTTTAATAGAAGGGAAAAAGTTCAATAAAAACATTGATAACACCAAGAAATTCAACAACAACCTCAACATTGAAAGATGCCAACAAATTCATTAACACCCTCAATATTGAAAGACACCAGCAAATTCAACAGCAACCTCAACAATGAAAAACAGAATCAAATTCAACAACAACCTAACAATGAAAAACACAAAAAATTCAACAACCGCAACATTGAAAAACGATAACAAATTCAACAACAACCTCAACTTTTAAAAGTAGAGAAAAAGTTCAATAAAAACATTGATAACACCAAGAAATTCAACAACAACCTCAACATTGAAAAACACCAATCAATTCAACAACAACCACAACATGGAAAAAAAAACAACAAATTCAACAACAAACTCAACATTGTAAAACACCAACAAATTCACCAACAACCGCAACATTAAAAAGTACAAACAAGTTCAACAAAAAACATTGAAAGCACCAACAAGTTCAACCGCAACCTAAACATTGAAAAGCAGCGACAAATTCAACAACAGCCTCAACAATGAAAAACACCAACCAATTCAACAACGACCTCAACATTGAAAATCAGTAACAAATTCAACAACAATCTCAACATTGAAAAACGCCAAAAAATTCAACAACAACCTCAATATTGAAAATCACCAACATAAAATCACCAACAAATTCAACATCAACCACAACATTGAAAAACACCAACAAATTCAACAACAACCTCAAAATTGAAAAAAACCTACAAATTCAACAACAACCTCCACATTGAAAAACACTAACAACTTCAAAAGCAACCTCAACATTGAAAAATACTTAAAATTTCAACAACAAGCTCACATTGAAAAACACCAACAAATTCAACAACAACCTCAACTTTTAATAGAAGGGAAAAAGTTCAATAAAAACATTGATAACACCAAGAAATTCAACAACAACCTCAACATTGAAAGACACCAACAAATTCAACAACAACCACAAAATTGAAAGTCACCAACAAATTCAACAACATCAATATTGAATATCACCAACAAATTCAACAACAACCGCAACATTAAAAACAGCGACAAATTCAACAACAACCTCAACAATGAAAAATACCAACAAATTCAACAACCACAACATTGAAAAACACTAACATATTCAACAGCAACCTCAATATTGAAAGACACCAACATATTCAACAACAACCTCAACATTTAAAATGACCAACAAATTCAACAACTTCAATATTGATAATCACCAACAAATTCAACAACAACCTCAACATTGAAAAACACGAAAAATTCAACATGAACCACAATATTGAAAGTCAACAACAAATTCAACAAAAACCGCAACTTTGAAAAACACCAACAAATTCTACATCAACCTCAAGAATGAAAAACAGGAACAAATTCAACAAAAACCTCAACAATGAAAAAAAAAGTTCAACAACCGCAACATTGAAAACAACTAACAAATTCAACAACAACCTCAACTTTTAAAAGCAGAGAAATGTTCAAAAAAAACATGGATGACATCAACAAATTCAACAAAAACCTCAACATTGAAAAATACAAAAAGTTCAAAAAATAGCATTGATAACAACAACGAAATCAACATTAAACTCAACATTTAAAATCAACAACAAATTCAACAACAACCTCAACATTGAAAAACACCAATCAATTCAACAACAACCACAACATGGAGAAAAAAACAACAAATTCAACAACAAACTCAACATTGTAAAACATCAACAAATTCACCAACAACCGCAACATTAAAAAGTACCAACAAGTTCAACAAAAAACATTGATAACACCAACAAGTTCAACAACAACCTCAACATTGAAAAACAGCGACAAATTCAATAACAACCTCAACAATGAAAAACACCAACAAATTCAACAACGACCTCAACATTGAAAATCAGTAACAAATTCAACAACAATCTCAACATTGAAAAACGCCAAAAAATTCAACAACAACCTCAACATTGAAAGATGCCAACAAATTCATTAACACCCTCAATATTGAAAGACACCAGCAAATTCAACAGCAACCTCAACAATGAAAAACAGAATCAAATTCAACAACAACCTCAACAATGAAAAACACAAAAAATTCAACAACCGCAACATTGAAAAATACTAACAAATTCAACAACAACCTCAACTTTTAAAAGAATAGAAAAGTTAAAATAAAACATGGATAACAACAACAAATTAAACAACAACCTCAACATTAAATAATATAAAAAAGTTCAAAAAATAACATTGATAACATCAACAAATTCAACAACAACCTCAACATTGAAAAATACAAAAAGTTCAAAAAATAGCATTGATAACAACAACGAATTCAACATCAAACTCAAAATTGAAAATCACCAACAAAATCAACAACAACCTCAACAATGAAAAACACCAACAAATTCAACAATGACCTCAACATTGAAAATCAGCAACAAATTCAAACAACAACCTCAACATTGAAAAAAATCAACAAATTCAACAATAAGCTCAACTTTCAAAAACAAATAAAAGTTCAAAAAATAACATTGATAACACCAACAAATTCAACAACAACCTCAACAATCAAAAACACCAAAAAATTCAACAACAACCTCAACATTGAAAAATACCAACAAATTCAACAACAACCTCATCATTGAAAAATACAAAAAAGTTCAAAAAATAACATTGATAACACCAACAAATTCAACAACAACCTCAAAGTTCAAAAACGCCAACAAATTCAACAACAACCTCAATATTGAAAATCACCAACAAAAAATCACCAACAAATTCAACATTAACCACAACATTGAAAATCACCAACAAATTCAAGAACAACCTCAACTTTTAGAAGAAGCGAAAAAGTTCAATAAAAACATTGATAACAACAAGAAATTCAACAACAACCTCAACATTGAAAGACACCAAAAAGTTCAACAACGACCTCAACATTGAAAATCAGCAACAAATTCAACAACAACCTCAACATTGAAAAATGCCAACAAATTCAACAACAACCTCGATATTGAAAATCACCAACAAATTCAACATCAACCTCCACATTAAAAAACACTAACAAATTCAACAACAACCGCAACATTGAAAAAAACTTACAATTTCAACAACAAG
The DNA here is from genome assembly GCF_964194155.1 of Cetorhinus maximus. Taxonomy (NCBI): domain Eukaryota; kingdom Metazoa; phylum Chordata; class Chondrichthyes; order Lamniformes; family Cetorhinidae; genus Cetorhinus; species Cetorhinus maximus. The sequence goes on from NW_027596337.1 coordinate 236,186, forward strand.
CTCAACATTGAAAAACACCAACAAATTCAACAACAACCTCAACTTTTAAAAGAAGAGAAAAAGTTCAATAAAAACATTGATAACACCAAGAAATTCAACAACAACCTCAACATTGAATGACACCAACAAATTCAACAACAACCTCAATATTGAACATCACCAACAAATTCATCAGCAACCTCAACATTGAAAATGACCAACAAATTGAACAACATTAATATTGAAAATCACCAACAAATTCAACAACAACCTCAATATTGAAAAATACAAAAAAGTTCAAATAACAACATTGATGACACCAACAAATTGAACAACAACCTCAACATTGAAAAACAGCGAGAAATTCAACAACAACCTCAACAATGAAAAATACCAACAAATTCAACAACCTCAACATTGAAAAACACCAACATATTCAGCAGGAACCTCAATATTTAAAGACACCAACATATTCAACAACAACCTCAACATTTAAAATGACCAACAAATTCAACAACTTCAATATTGAAAATCACCAACAAATTCAACAACAACCTCAACATTGAAAAACACCAACAAAATCAACAGCAACCTCAACAATGAAAAACAGCAACAAATTCAACAACAACCTCAACATTTGAAAAACACCAAAAATTCAACAACCGCAACATTGAAAAATACTAACAAATTCAACAACAACCTCAACATTTAAAAGAAGAGAAAAGTTCAAAAAAAACATGGATAAAAACAACAAATTAAACAACAACCTTTACATTAAATAATACAAAAAAGGTCAAAAAATAACATTGATAACATCAACAAATTCAACAACAACCTCAACATTGAAAAATACAAAAAGTTCAAAAAATAGCATTGATAACAACAACGAATTCTACATCAAACTCAACATTGAAAATCACCAACAAATTCAACAACAACCACAACATGGAAAAAAAACCAACCAATTCAACAACAAACTCAAAATTGTAAAACACCAACAAATTCACCAACAACCACAACATTAAAAAGTACAAACAAGTTCAACAAAAAACATTGAAAACAACAACAAGTTCAACCACAACCTAAACATTGAAAAAGAGCGACACATTCAACAACAACCTCAACAATGAAAAACACCAACCAATTCAACAACGACCTCAACATTGAAAATCAATAACAAATTCAACAACAATCTCAACATTGAAAAACGCCAAAGAATTCAACAACAACCTCAATATTGAAATTCACCAACAAAAAATCACCAAAAAATTCAACATCAACCACAACATTGAAAAACACCAACAAATTCAACAACAACCTCAAAATTGAAAAAAAACCTGCAAATTCAACAAAAAGCTCAACATTGAAAATCACCAACAAATTCAACAACAACCTCAACTTTTAATAGAAGTGAAGAAGTTGAATAAAAACATTGATAACACCAAGAAATTCAACAACAACCTTAACATTGAAAGACGCCAACAAATTCATTAACAACCTCAATATTGAAAGACACCAACAAATTCAACAAGAACCTCAACATTGAATATCACAAACAAATTCAACAACATCAATATTGAATATCACCAAGAAATTCAACAACAACCTCAACATTGAAAAACGACAACAAATTCAAAAACAAACTCAATATTGAAAAATACAAAAAAGTTCAAGTAATAACATTGATAACACCAACAAATTCAACAACAACCTCAACAATGAAAAATACAAAACAGTTCAAAAAATGACATTGATAAAACCAACAAATTCAACAACAACCTCAACATTGAAAATCACCAACAAATTCAACAACAACCTCAACATTGAAAAACACCAACAAATTCAACAACCTCAGCATTGAAAAATACCAACAAATTCAACAACAACCTCAACATTGAAAAATACAAAAAAGTTCAAAAGATAACATTGATAATACCAACAAATTCAACAACAACCTCAATATTGAAAAACACCAACAAATTCAACAACAACACCAATATTGACAGACACAAACATGTTCAACAGCGACCTCAAATTGAAAATCAGCTACAAATTCAACAAGAACCTCAACATTGAACAACGCCAAAAAATTCAACAGCAACCTTGATATTGAAAATCACCAACAAATTCAACATCAACCTCCACATTGAAAACCACCAACAAATTCAAAAACAACGTCAACATTGAAAAAAACTAGCAATTTCAACAACAATCTCAACATTGAAAAACACCAACAAATTCAACAACAACCTCAACTTTTAAAAGAAGAGAAAAAGTTCAATAAAAACATTGATAACACCAAGATATTCAACAACAACCTCAACATTGAAAGACGCCAACAAATTCAACAACAACCTCAATATTGAAAGACACCAACAAATTCAACAACAACCTCAACATTGAAAATCACCAACAGATTCAACAACATCAATATTGAAAATCACCAACAAATTCAACATCAACTTCAACATTGAAAAACACCAACAAATTCAACAACAACCTCAACTTTTAAAAGAGAAAAAGTTCAAAAAATACATTGATAACAACAACAAATTCAACAACAACCTCAACATTGAAAAACGCCAACAAATTCAACAACAACCTCAATATTGAAAGTCACTAGCAAATTCAACAACAACCTCAACATTGAAAAACACCGACAAATTCAACAACAACCTCAATATTGAAAGACACCAACAAATTGAACAACAACCTAAACATTGAAAATCAGCAACAAATTCAAACATCAACCTCAACATTGAAAAAAACCAACAAATTCAACAATAAGCTCCACTTTCAAAAATAAATAAAAGTTCAAAAAATAACATTGATAACACCAAAAAATTCAACAACAACCTCAACAATCAAAAACACAAACAAATTCAACAACAACCTCAACATTAAAAAATACCAACAAATTCAACAACAACCTCAACATTTAAAAATACAAAATAGTTCATAAAATAACATTGATAACACCAACAAATTCAACAGCAACCTCAACATTGAAAAACACCAACAAATTCAACAACAACCTCAATATTGTAAATCACCAACAAAAAATCACCAACAAATTCCACATCAACCAAAACATTGAAAAACACCAACAAATTCAACAACAAATTCAAAAATGAAAAAAAACCTACAAATTCAACAATAAGCTCAACATTGAAAATCACCAACAAATTCAACAACAACCTCAACTTTTAACAGAAGAGAAAACGTTCAATAAAAACATTGATAACACCAAGAAATTCAACAACAACCTCAACATTGAAAGACGCCAACAAATTCATTACCAACCTCAATATTGAAAGACACCAACAAATTCAATAACAACCTCAACATTGAAAATCACCAACAAATTCAACAACATCAATATTGAATATCACCAACAAATCCAACCACAACCTGAACATTGAAAAACGCCAACAAATTCAAAAACAAACTCAACACTGAAAAATATAAAAAAGTTCAAGTAATAACATTGATAACACCAACAAATTCAACAACAACCTCAACATTGAAAAATACAAAAAAGTTCAAAAAATGACATTGATAACACCAACAAATTCAACAACAACCTCAACATTGAAAATCACCAACAAATTCAACAACAACCTCAACATTGAAAAACACCAACAAATTCAACAACCTCAGCATTGAAAAATACCAACAAATTCAAAAACAACCTCAACATTGAAAAATACAAAAAAGTTCAAAAGATAACATTGATAATACCAACAAATTCAACAACAACTCAATATTGAAAAACACCAACAAATTCAACAACAACCCCAATATTGAAAGACACCAACATGTTCAACAACGACCTCAAATTGAAAATCAGCTACAAATTCAACAAGAACCTCAACATTGAAAAACGCCAACAAATTCAACAACAACCTCGATATTGAAAATCACCAACAAATTCAATATCAACCTCCACATTGAAAAACACTAACAAATTCAAAAACAACCTCAACATTGAAAAAAGCTTACAATTTCAACAACAAGCTCAACATTGAAAAACACCAACAAATTCAACAACAACCTCAACTTTTAAAAGAAGAGAAAAAGTTCATTAAAATCTTTGATAACACCAAGAAATTCAACAACAACCTCAACATTGAAAGATGCCAACAAATTCAATAGCAAACACAATATTGAAAGTCAACAACAAATTCAACAAAAACAGCTACATTGAAAAACACCAACAAATTCAACAGCAACCTCAACAATGAAAAACACAAAAAATTCAACAACCGCTACACTGAAAAACACTAACAAATTCAACAACAACATCAACTTTTAAAAGAAGAGAAAAGTTCAAAAAAAACATGGATAAAAACAAAAAATTAAACAACAACCTCAACATTAAATAATACAGAGAAGTTCAAAAAATAACGCTGATAACATCAACAAATTCAACAACAACCTCAACATTGAAAAATACAAAAAGTTGAAAAAATAGCATTGATAACAACAACGAATTCAACATCAAACTCAACATTCAAAATCAACAACAAATTCAACAACAACCTCAACATTGAAAGACGCCAACAAATTCAATAGCAACCTCAATATTGAAAGACACCAACAAATTCAACAACAACCTCAACATTGAAAATCACCAACAAATTCAACAACATCAATATTGAAAATCACCAACAAATTCAACAACAACCTCAACATTGAAAAACGACAACAAATTCAACAACAACCTCAACATTGAAAAACACCCACAAATTCAACCACAACCTCAACTTTTAAAAGAGAAAAAGTTCAAAAAATACATTGATAACAACAACAAATTCAACAACAACCTCTACATTGAAAGACACCAAAAAGTTCAACAACGACTTCAAACATTGAAAATCAGCAACAAATTCAACAACAACCTCAACATTGAAAAACGCCAACAAATTCAACAACAACCTCGTTATTGAAAATCACCAACAAATTCAACATCAACCTCCACATTGAAAAACACTAACTAATTCAAAAGCAACCTCAACATTGAAAAAAATTTAAAATTTCAACAACAAGATCAACATTGAAAAACACCAGCAAATTCAACAAAAACCTCAACTTTTAAAAGAAGGGAAAAAGTTCAATAAAAACATTGAAAACACCAAGAAATTCATCAACAACCTCAACATTGAATGACGACAACAAATTCAATAGCATCCTCAATATTGAAAGACGCCAACAAATTCAACAACAACCTCGATATTGAAAATCACCAACAAATTCAATATCAACCTCCACATTGAAAAACACTAACAAATTCAAAAACAACCTCAACATTGAAAAAAGCTTACAATTTCAACAACAAGCTCAACATTGAAAAACACCAACAAATTCAACAACAACCTCAACTTTTAAAAGAAGAGAAAAAGTTCATTAAAATCTTTGATAACACCAAGAAATTCAACAACAACCTCAACATTGAAAGATGCCAACAAATTCAATAGCAAACACAATATTGAAAGTCAACAACAAATTCAACAAAAACAGCTACATTGAAAAACACCAACAAATTCAACAGCAACCTCAACAATGAAAAACACAAAAAATTCAACAACCGCTACACTGAAAAACACTAACAAATTCAACAACAACATCAACTTTTAAAAGAAGAGAAAAGTTCAAAAAAAACATGGATAAAAACAAAAAATTAAACAACAACCTCAACATTAAATAATACAGAGAAGTTCAAAAAATAACGCTGATAACATCAACAAATTCAACAACAACCTCAACATTGAAAAATACAAAAAGTTGAAAAAATAGCATTGATAACAACAACGAATTCAACATCAAACTCAACATTCAAAATCAACAACAAATTCAACAACAACCTCAACATTGAAAGACGCCAACAAATTCAATAGCAACCTCAATATTGAAAGACACCAACAAATTCAACAACAACCTCAACATTGAAAATCACCAACAAATTCAACAACATCAATATTGAAAATCACCAACAAATTCAACAACAACCTCAACATTGAAAAACGACAACAAATTCAACAACAACCTCAACATTGAAAAACACCCACAAATTCAACCACAACCTCAACTTTTAAAAGAGAAAAAGTTCAAAAAATACATTGATAACAACAACAAATTCAACAACAACCTCTACATTGAAAGACACCAAAAAGTTCAACAACGACTTCAAACATTGAAAATCAGCAACAAATTCAACAACAACCTCAACATTGAAAAACGCCAACAAATTCAACAACAACCTCGTTATTGAAAATCACCAACAAATTCAACATCAACCTCCACATTGAAAAACACTAACTAATTCAAAAGCAACCTCAACATTGAAAAAAATTTAAAATTTCAACAACAAGATCAACATTGAAAAACACCAGCAAATTCAACAAAAACCTCAACTTTTAAAAGAAGGGAAAAAGTTCAATAAAAACATTGAAAACACCAAGAAATTCATCAACAACCTCAACATTGAATGACGACAACAAATTCAATAGCAACCTCAATATTGAAAGACACCAACAAATTCAACAACAACCTGAACATTGAAAATCACCAACAAATTGAACAACATCAATATTGAAAATCACCAACAAATTCAACAACAACCTCAATATTGAAAAATACAAAAAAGTTCAAATAACAACATTGATGACACCAACAAATTCAACAACAACCTCAACACTGAAAAACAGCGATAAATTAAACAACAACCTCAACAATGAAAAATACCAACAAATTCAACAACCTCAACATTGAAAAACACCAACATATTCAACAGCATCCTCAATATTGAAAGACACCAACATATTCAACAACAACCTCGACATTTAAAATGATCAACAAATTCAACAACATCAATATTGAATATCACCAACAATTTCAACAACAACCTCAACATTGAAAAACTCCAACAAATTCAAAAAAAACTCAAGATTGAAAAATACAAAAAAGTTCAAGTAATAACATTGATAACACCAACAAATTCAACAACAAGCTCAACATTGAAAAATACAAAAAAGTTCAAAAAATGACATTGATAACACCAACAAATTCAACAACAACCTCAACTTTTAATAGAAGAGAAAACGTTCAATAAAAACATTGATAACACCAAGAAATTCAACAACAACCTCAACATTGAAAGACGACAACAAATTCATTACCAACCTCAATATTGAAAGACACCAACAAATTCAACAACAACCTCAACATTGAAAATCACCAACAAATTGAACAACATCAATATTGAAAATCACCAACAAATTCAACAACAACCTCAATATTGAAAAATACAAAAAAGTTCAAATAACAACATTGATGACACCAACAAATTCAACAACAACCTCAACACTGAAAAACAGCAACAAATTCAACAACCTCAACATTGAAAAACACCAACATATTCAACAGCATCCTCAATATTGAAAGACACCAACATATTCAACAACAACCTCGACATTTAAAATGATCAACAAATTCAACAACATCAATATTGAATATCACCAACAATTTCAACAACAACCTCAACATTGAAAAACGCCAACAAATTCAAAAAAAAACTCAAGATTGAAAAATACAAAAAAGTTCAAGTAATAACATTGATAACACCAACAAATTCAACAACAAGCTCAACATTGAAAAATACAAAAAAGTTCAAAAAATGACATTGATAACACCAACAAATTCAACAACAACCTCAACTTTTAATAGAAGAGAAAACGTTCAATAAAAACATTGATAACACCAAGAAATTCAACAACAACCTCAACATTGAAAGACGCCAACAAATTCATTACCAACCTCAATATTGAAAGACACCAACAAATTCAACAACAACCTCAACATTGAAAATCACCAACAAATTCAACAACATCAATATTGAATATCACCAACAAATCCAACCACAACCTGAACATTGAAAAACGCCAACAAATTCAAAAACAAACTCAACACTGAAAAATATAAAAAAGTTCAAGTAATAACATTGATAACACCAACAAATTCAACAACAACCTCAACATTGAAAAATACAAAAAAGTTCAAAAAATGACATTGATAACACCAACAAATTCAACAACAACCTCAACATTGAAAATCACCAACAAATTCAACAACAACCTCAACATTGAAAAATACAAAAAAGTTCAAAAAATGACATTGATAACACCAAAAAATTCAACAACAACCTCAACATTGAAAATCACCAACAAATTCAACAACAACCTCAACATTGAAAAACACCAACAAATTCATCAACCTCAGCATTGAATAATACCAACAAATTCAACAACAACCTCAACATTGAAAAATACAAAAAAGTTCAAAAGATAGCATTGATAATACCAACAAATTCAACAACAACCTCAATATTGAAAAACACCAACAAATTCAATAGCAACCTCAATATTATATAGGCACCAACAAATTCAACAACAACCTCAACATTGAAAATCACCAACAAATTCAAGAACATCAATATTGAAAATCACCAACAAATTCAACAACAACCTCAATATTGAAAAACGCCAACAAATTCAACAACAACCTCAACATTGAAAAACACCAACAAATTCAACAACAACCTCAACTTTTAAAAGAGAAAAAGTTCAAAAAATACATTGATAACAACAACAAATTCAACAACAACATCAACATTGAAAAACGCCAACAAATTCAACAACAACCTCAATATTGAAAGTCACCAACAAATTCAACAACAACCTCAACATTGAAAAACACCAACAAATTCAACAACAACCTCAATATTGAAAGACTCCAACAAATTCAACAACAACCTCAACATTGAAAATCAGCAACAAATTCAAACAATAACCTAAATATTGAAAAAAACCAACAAATTCAACATTAAGCTCCACTTTCAAAAATAAATAAAAGTTCAAAAAATAACATTGATAACACCAAAAAAATCAACAACAACCTCAACAATCAAAAATACAAACAAATTCAACAACAACCTCAACATTAAAAAATACTAACAAAATCAACAACAACCTCAACATTGAAAAATACAAAAAGTTCAAAAAATAACTTTGATATCACCAACAAATTCAACAACAACCTCAACATTGAAAAACGCCAACACATTCAACAACAACCTCAATATTGAAAATCACCAACAAAAAAACACCAACAAATTCCACAACAAACTCAAAAATGAAAAAAAACCTACAAATTCAACAATATGCTCAACATTGAAAATCACCAACAAATTGAACAACAACCTCAACTTTTAAAAGAAGAGAAAAAGTTCAATAAAAACATTGAAAACACCAAGAAATTCAACAACAACCTCAACATTGAAAGACGCCAACAAATTCATGAACAACCTCAATATTGAAAGCCACCAACAAATTCAACAACAACCTCAACATTGAAAATCACCAACAAATTCAACAACATCAATATTGATTATCACCAACAAATTCAACAACAACCTCAACATGGAAAAACGCCAACAAACTCAAAAACAATCTCAATATTGAAAAATACAAAAAAGTTCAAGTAATAACATTGATAACACCAACAAAATCAACAACAACATCAACATTGAAAAATACAAAAAAGTTCAAAAAATGACATTGATAACACCAACAAATTCAACAACAACCTCAACATTGAAAAAAACCAACAAATTCAACATCAAACTTCTCATTGAAAAACACTAACAAATTCAAAATCAACCTCAACATTGAAAGAAATTTACAATTTCAACAACAAGCTCAACATTGAAAAACACCAACAAATTCAACAACAACCTCAACTTTTAAAAGAAGAGAAAAAGTTCAATAAAAACATTGATAACAATGACAACAACCCCAATATTGAAAGACACCAACATGTTCAACAACGATTTCAACATTGAAAATCAGCAACAAATTCAACAACAACCTCAACATTGAAAAACGCCAACAAATTCAACAACAACCTCGTTATTGATAATCACCAACAAATTCAACAATCAACCTCCACATTGAAAGACACTAACAACTTCAAAAGCAAACTCAACATTGAAAAAAACTTACAATTGCAACAACAACCTCAAAGTTGAATAACACCAACAAATTCAACAACCTCAGCATTGAAAAATACCAACAAATTCAACAACAAACTCAACATTGAAAAATACAAATAAGTTCAAAAGATAACATTGATAATACCAACAAATTCAACAACAATCTCAATATTGAAAAACACCAACAAATTCAACAACAACCTCAACATTGAATGACACCAACATGTTCAACAACGACTTCAACATTGAAAATCAGCAACAAATTCAACAACAACCTCAACATTGAAAAACGCCAACAAATTCAACAACAACCTCGTTATTGAAAATCACCAACAAATTCAACAATCAACCTCCACATTGAAAAACACTAACAACTTCAAAAGCAACCTCAACATTGAAAAAAACTTACAATTTCAACAACAACCTCAAAGTTGAAAAACACCAACAACTTCAACAACCTCAGCATTGAAAAATACAAACAAATTCAACAACAACCTCAACATTGAAAAATACAAATAAGTTCAAAAGATAACAGTGATAATACCAACAAAATCAACAACAACCTCAATATTGAAAAACACCAACAAATTCAACAACAACCTCAACTTTTCAAAGAAGAGAAAAAGTTCAATAAAAACATTGATAACACCAAGAAATTCAACAACAACCTCAACATTGAATGACACCAACAAATTCAATGGCAACCTCAATATTGAAAGACACCAACAAATTCAACAACAATCTCAACATTGAAAATCACCAACAAATTCAACAACATCAATATTGAAAATCACCAACAAATTCAACAACAAACTCAGCATTGAAAATCACCATCAAATAGAACAACATCAATATTGAAAATCACCAACAAATTCAACAACAACCTCAATATTGAAAAATACAAAAAAGTTGAAATAACAACATTGATGACACCAACAAATTCAACAACAACCTCAACATTGAAAAACAGCGAGAAATTCAACAACAACCTCAACAATGAAAAATACCAACAAATTCAACAACCTCAACATTGAAAAACACCAACATATTCAACAGCAACCCCAATATTGAAAGACACCAAGATATTCAACATCAACCTCAACATTTAAAATGACCAACAAATTCAACAACATCAATATTGAATATCACCAACAATTTCAACAAGAACCTCAACATTAAAAAACGCCAACAAATTCAAAAACAAACTCAATATTGAAAAATAAAAAAAGTTCAAGTAATAACATTGATAACACCAGCAAATTCAACACAAACCTCAACATTGAAAAATAGAAAAAAGTTCAAAAAATGACATTGATAACACCAACAAATTCAACAACAACCTCAACATTGAAAATCACCAACAAATTCAACAACAACCTCAAAGTTGAAAAACACCAACAAATTCAACAACCTCAGCATTGAAAAATACCAACAAATTCAACAACAACCTCAACATTGAAAAATACAAATAAGTTCAAAAGATAACATTGATAATACCAACATATTCAACAACAACCTCAATATTGAAAAACACAAACAAATTCAACAACAACACCAATATTGAAAGACACCAACATGTTCAACAACGACCTCAAATTGAAAATCAGCTACAAATTCAACAAGAACCACAACATTGAAAAATGCAAACAAATTCAACAACAACCTCGATATTGAAAATCACCAACAAATTCAACATCAACCTCCACATTGAAAAACACTAACAAATTCAAAAACAACCTCAACATTGAAAAATAACTTACAATTTCAACAACAAGCTCAACATTGAAAAACACCAACTAATTCAACAACAACCTCAACTTTCAAAGGAAGAAAAAAAGTTCAATAAAAACATTGATATCACCAAGAACTTCAACAACAACCTCAACACTGAAAGACGCCAACAAATTCAATACAAACCTCAATATTGAAAGACACCAACAAATTCAACAACAACTTCAACATTGAAACTCACCAACAAATTCAACGACAACCACAACATTGAAAAACGCCAAAAAATTCAACAACAATCTCAACATTGAAAAACACCAACAAATTCAACAACAACCTCAACTTTAAAAAGAGAAAAAGTTCAAAAAATACATTGATAACGACAACAAATTCAACAACAACCTCAACATAGAAAACCGCCAACAAATTCATCAACAAGCTCAATATTGAAGGACACCAACAAATTCAACAACAACCTCAACATTTAAAAACACCAACAAATTCAACAACAACCTCATATTGAAAGACAACAACAAATTCAACAACAACCTCAACATTTAAAATGACCAACAAATTCAACAACATCAATATTGAATATCACCAACAAAATCAACAACAACCTCAACATTGAAAAACGCCAACAAATTCAAAAACAAACTCATTATTGAAAAATACAAAAAAGTTCAAGTAATAACATTGATGACACCAACAAATTCAACAACAACCTCAACATTGAAAAATACAAGAAAGTTCAAAAAATGACATTGATAACACCAAAAAATTCAACAACAACCTCAACATTGAAAATCACCAACAAATTCAACAACAACCTCAACATTGAAAAACACCAACAAATTCAACAACCTCAGCATTGAATAATACCAACAAATTCAACAACAACCTCAACATTGAAAAATATAAAAAAGTTCAAAAGATAACATTGATAATACCAACAAATTCAACAACAACATCAATATTGAAAATCACCAACAAATTCAACAACAACCTCAATATTGAAAAACGCCAACAAATTCAACAACAACCTCAACATTGAAAAACACCAACAAATTCAACAACAACCTCAACTTTTAAAAGAGAAAAAGTTCAAAAAATACATTGATAACAACAACAAATTCAACAACAACATCAACATTGAAAAACGCCAACAAATTCAACAACAACCTCAATATTGAAAGTCACCAACAAATTCAACAACAACCTCAACATTGAAAAACACCAACAAATTCAACAACAACCTCAATATTGAAAGACTCCAACAAATTCAACAACAACCTCAACATTGAAAATCAGCAACAAATTCAAACAATAACCTAAATATTGAAAAAAACCAACAAATTCAACATTAAGCTCCACTTTCAAAAATAAATAAAAGTTCAAAAAATAACATTGATAACACCAAAAAAATCAACAACAACCTCAACAATCAAAAATACAAACAAATTCAACAACAACCTCAACATTAAAAAATACTAACAAAATCAACAACAACCTCAACATTGAAAAATACAAAAAGTTCAAAAAATAACTTTGATATCACCAACAAATTCAACAACAACCTCAACATTGAAAAACGCCAACACATTCAACAACAACCTCAATATTGAAAATCACCAACAAAAAAACACCAACAAATTCCACAACAAACTCAAAAATGAAAAAAAACCTACAAATTCAACAATATGCTCAACATTGAAAATCACCAACAAATTGAACAACAACCTCAACTTTTAAAAGAAGAGAAAAAGTTCAATAAAAACATTGAAAACACCAAGAAATTCAACAACAACCTCAACATTGAAAGACGCCAACAAATTCATGAACAACCTCAATATTGAAAGCCACCAACAAATTCAACAACAACCTCAACATTGAAAATCACCAACAAATTCAACAACATCAATATTGATTATCACCAACAAATTCAACAACAACCTCAACATGGAAAAACGCCAACAAACTCAAAAACAATCTCAATATTGAAAAATACAAAAAAGTTCAAGTAATAACATTGATAACACCAACAAAATCAACAACAACATCAACATTGAAAAATACAAAAAAGTTCAAAAAATGACATTGATAACACCAACAAATTCAACAACAACCTCAACATTGAAAAAAACCAACAAATTCAACATCAAACTTCTCATTGAAAAACACTAACAAATTCAAAATCAACCTCAACATTGAAAGAAATTTACAATTTCAACAACAAGCTCAACATTGAAAAACACCAACAAATTCAACAACAACCTCAACTTTTAAAAGAAGAGAAAAAGTTCAATAAAAACATTGATAACAATGACAACAACCCCAATATTGAAAGACACCAACATGTTCAACAACGATTTCAACATTGAAAATCAGCAACAAATTCAACAACAACCTCAACATTGAAAAACGCCAACAAATTCAACAACAACCTCGTTATTGATAATCACCAACAAATTCAACAATCAACCTCCACATTGAAAGACACTAACAACTTCAAAAGCAAACTCAACATTGAAAAAAACTTACAATTGCAACAACAACCTCAAAGTTGAATAACACCAACAAATTCAACAACCTCAGCATTGAAAAATACCAACAAATTCAACAACAAACTCAACATTGAAAAATACAAATAAGTTCAAAAGATAACATTGATAATACCAACAAATTCAACAACAATCTCAATATTGAAAAACACCAACAAATTCAACAACAACCTCAACATTGAATGACACCAACATGTTCAACAACGACTTCAACATTGAAAATCAGCAACAAATTCAACAACAACCTCAACATTGAAAAACGCCAACAAATTCAACAACAACCTCGTTATTGAAAATCACCAACAAATTCAACAATCAACCTCCACATTGAAAAACACTAACAACTTCAAAAGCAACCTCAACATTGAAAAAAACTTACAATTTCAACAACAACCTCAAAGTTGAAAAACACCAACAACTTCAACAACCTCAGCATTGAAAAATACAAACAAATTCAACAACAACCTCAACATTGAAAAATACAAATAAGTTCAAAAGATAACAGTGATAATACCAACAAAATCAACAACAACCTCAATATTGAAAAACACCAACAAATTCAACAACAACCTCAACTTTTCAAAGAAGAGAAAAAGTTCAATAAAAACATTGATAACACCAAGAAATTCAACAACAACCTCAACATTGAATGACACCAACAAATTCAATGGCAACCTCAATATTGAAAGACACCAACAAATTCAACAACAATCTCAACATTGAAAATCACCAACAAATTCAACAACATCAATATTGAAAATCACCAACAAATTCAACAACAAACTCAGCATTGAAAATCACCATCAAATAGAACAACATCAATATTGAAAATCACCAACAAATTCAACAACAACCTCAATATTGAAAAATACAAAAAAGTTGAAATAACAACATTGATGACACCAACAAATTCAACAACAACCTCAACATTGAAAAACAGCGAGAAATTCAACAACAACCTCAACAATGAAAAATACCAACAAATTCAACAACCTCAACATTGAAAAACACCAACATATTCAACAGCAACCCCAATATTGAAAGACACCAAGATATTCAACATCAACCTCAACATTTAAAATGACCAACAAATTCAACAACATCAATATTGAATATCACCAACAATTTCAACAAGAACCTCAACATTAAAAAACGCCAACAAATTCAAAAACAAACTCAATATTGAAAAATAAAAAAAGTTCAAGTAATAACATTGATAACACCAGCAAATTCAACACAAACCTCAACATTGAAAAATAGAAAAAAGTTCAAAAAATGACATTGATAACACCAACAAATTCAACAACAACCTCAACATTGAAAATCACCAACAAATTCAACAACAACCTCAAAGTTGAAAAACACCAACAAATTCAACAACCTCAGCATTGAAAAATACCAACAAATTCAACAACAACCTCAACATTGAAAAATACAAATAAGTTCAAAAGATAACATTGATAATACCAACATATTCAACAACAACCTCAATATTGAAAAACACAAACAAATTCAACAACAACACCAATATTGAAAGACACCAACATGTTCAACAACGACCTCAAATTGAAAATCAGCTACAAATTCAACAAGAACCACAACATTGAAAAATGCAAACAAATTCAACAACAACCTCGATATTGAAAATCACCAACAAATTCAACATCAACCTCCACATTGAAAAACACTAACAAATTCAAAAACAACCTCAACATTGAAAAATAACTTACAATTTCAACAACAAGCTCAACATTGAAAAACACCAACTAATTCAACAACAACCTCAACTTTCAAAGGAAGAAAAAAAGTTCAATAAAAACATTGATATCACCAAGAACTTCAACAACAACCTCAACACTGAAAGACGCCAACAAATTCAATACAAACCTCAATATTGAAAGACACCAACAAATTCAACAACAACTTCAACATTGAAACTCACCAACAAATTCAACGACAACCACAACATTGAAAAACGCCAAAAAATTCAACAACAATCTCAACATTGAAAAACACCAACAAATTCAACAACAACCTCAACTTTAAAAAGAGAAAAAGTTCAAAAAATACATTGATAACGACAACAAATTCAACAACAACCTCAACATAGAAAACCGCCAACAAATTCATCAACAAGCTCAATATTGAAGGACACCAACAAATTCAACAACAACCTCAACATTTAAAAACACCAACAAATTCAACAACAACCTCATATTGAAAGACAACAACAAATTCAACAACAACCTCAACATTTAAAATGACCAACAAATTCAACAACATCAATATTGAATATCACCAACAAAATCAACAACAACCTCAACATTGAAAAACGCCAACAAATTCAAAAACAAACTCATTATTGAAAAATACAAAAAAGTTCAAGTAATAACATTGATGACACCAACAAATTCAACAACAACCTCAACATTGAAAAATACAAGAAAGTTCAAAAAATGACATTGATAACACCAAAAAATTCAACAACAACCTCAACATTGAAAATCACCAACAAATTCAACAACAACCTCAACATTGAAAAACACCAACAAATTCAACAACCTCAGCATTGAATAATACCAACAAATTCAACAACAACCTCAACATTGAAAAATATAAAAAAGTTCAAAAGATAACATTGATAATACCAACAAATTCAACAACAACATCAATATTGAAAATCACCAACAAATTCAACAACAACCTCAATATTGAAAAACGCCAACAAATTCAACAACAACCTCAACATTGAAAAACACCAACAAATTCAACAACAACCTCAACTTTTAAAATAGAAAAAGTTCAAAAAATACTTTGATAACAACAACAAATTCAACAACAAACTCAACATTGAAAAACGCCAACAAATTCAACAACAACCTCAATATTGAAAGTCACCAACAAATTCAACAACAACCTCAACATTGAAAAACACCAACAAATTCAACAACAACATCAATATTGAAAGACACCAAGAAATTCAACAACAACCTCAACATTGAAAATCAGCAACAAATTCAAACAATAACCTAAACATTGAAAAAAAACAACAAATTCAACAATAAGCTCCACTTTCAAAAATAAATAAAAGTTCAAAAAATAACATTGATAACACCAACAAAATCAACAACAACCTCAACAATCAAAAACACAAACAAATTCATCAACAACCTCAACATTAAAAAATACCAACAAATTCAACAACAAACTCAACATTGAAAAATACTAAAAGTTCAAAAAATAACATTGATAACACCAACAAATTCAACAACAACCTCAACATTGAAAAACGCCAACAAATTCAACGACAACCTCAATATTGAAAATGACCAACAAAAAATCACCAACAAATTCCACATCAACCACGACATTGAAAAACACCAACAAATTCCACAACAAACTCAAAAATGAAAAAAAACCTACAAATTCAACAATATGCTCAACATTGAAAATCACCAACAAATTCAACAACAACCTCAACTTTTAAAAGAAGAGAAAAAGTTCAATAAAAACATTGATAACACCAAGAAATTCATCAACAACCTCAACATTGAAAGACGCCAACAAATTCATTAACAACCTCAATATTGAAAGCCACCAACAAATTCAACAACAACCTCAACATTGAAAATCACCAACAAATTCAACAGCATCAATATTGAATATCACCAACAAATTCAACAACAACCTCAACATTGAAAAACGCCAACAAACTCAAAAACAAACTCAATATTGAAAAATACAAAAAAGTTCAAGTAATAACATTGATAACACCAACAAATTCAACAACAACCTCAACATTGAAAAATACAAAAAAGTTCAAAAAATGACATTGAGAACACCAACAAATTCAACAACAACCTCAACATTCTAAAACATTAACAAATTCAAAAACCTCAGCATTGCAAAATACCTACAAATTCAACAACAACCTCAATATTGAAAAATACAAAAAAGTTCAAAAGATAACATTGATAATACCAACAAATTCAACAACAACCTCAATATTGAAAAACACCAACAAATTCAACAACAACCCCAATATTGAAAGACACCAACGTGTTCAACAGAGACCTAAAATTTAAAATCAGCTACAAATTCAAAAAGAACCTCAACATTGAAACACGCCAACAAATTCAACAACAACCTCGATATTGAAAATCACCAACAAATTCAACATCAACCTCCTCATTGAAAAACACTAACAAATTCAAAAACAACCTCAACATTGAAAGAAATTTACAATTTCAACAATAAGCTCAACATTGAAAAACACCAACAAATTCAACAACAACCTCAACTTTTAAAAGAAGAGAAAAAGTTCAATAAAAACATTGATAACAATGACAACAACCCCAATATTGAAAGACACCAACATGTTCAACAACGACTTCAACATTGAAAATCAGCAACAAATTCAACAACGACCTCAACATTGAAAAACGCCAACAAATTCAACAACAACCTCGTTATTGAAAATCACCAACAAATTCAACAATCAACCTCCACATTTAAAAACACTAACAACTTCAAAAGCAACCTCAACATTGAAAAAAACTTACAATTTCAACAACAACCTCAAAGTTGAACAACACCAACAAATTCAACAACCTCAGCATTGAAAAATACCAACAAATTCAACAACAACCTCAACATTGAAAAATACAAATAAGTTCAAAAGATAACATTGATAATACCAACAAATTCAACAACAACCTCAATATTGAAAAACACCAACAAATTCAACAACAACCTCAACATTGAATGACACCAACATGTTCAACAACGACTTCAACATTGAAAATCAGCAACAAATTCAACAACAACCTCAACATTGAAAAACGCCAACAAATTCAACAACAACCTCGTTATTGAAAATCACCAACAAATTCAGCAATCAACCTCCACATTGAAAAACACTAACAACTTCAAAAGCAACCTCAACATTGAAAAAAATTTACAATTTCAACAACAACCTCAAAGTTGAAAAACACCAACAAATTCAACAACCTCAGCATTGAAAAATACCAACAAATTCAACAACAACCTCAACATTGAAAAATACAAATAAGTTCAAAAGATAACATTGATAATACCAACAAAATCAACAACAACCTCAATATTGAAAAACTCCAACAAATTCAACAACAACCTAAACTTTTAAAAGAAGAGGAAAAGTTCAATAAAAACATTGATAACACCAAGAATTTCAACAACAACCTCAACATTGAATGACGCCAACAAATTCAATGGCAACCTCAATATTGAAAGACACCAACAAATTCAACAACAACCTCAACATTGAAAATCACCAACAAATTCAACAACATCAATATTGAAAATCACCAACAAATTCAACAACAACCTCAGCATTGAAAATCACCAACAAATTGAACAACATCAATATTGAAAATCACCAACAAATTCAACAACAACCTCAATATTGAAAAATACAAAAAAGTTCAAATAACAACATTGATGACACCAACAAATTCAACAACAACCTCAACATTGAAAAACAGCGAGAAATTCAACAACAACCTCAACAATGAAAAATACCAACAAATTCAACAACCTCAACATTGAAAAACACCAACATATTCAACAGCAACCCCAATATTGAAAGACACCAACATATTCAACAACAACCTCAACATTTAAAATGACCAACAAATTCAACAACATCAATATTGAATATCACCAACAATTTCAACAACAACCTCAACATTAAAAAAAGCCAACAAATTCAAAAACAAACTCAATATTGAAAAATAAAAAAAGTTCAAGTAATAACATTGATAACACCAACAAATTCAACACAAACCTCAACATTGAAAAATACAAAAAAGTTCAAAAAATGACATTGATAACACCAACAAATTCAACAACAACCTCAACATTGAAAATCACCAACAAATTCAACAACAACCTCAAAGTTGAAAAACACCAACAAATTCAACAACCTCAGCATTGAAAAATACCAACAAATTCAACAACAACCTCAACTTTGAAAAATACAAATAAGTTCAAAAGATAACATTGATAATACCAACAAATTCAACAACAACCTCAATATTGAAAAACACCAACAAATTCAACAACAACCCCAATACTGAAAGACACCAACATGTTCAACAACGACCTCAAATTGAAAATCAGCTACAAATTAAACAAGAACCTCAACATTGAAAAACGCCAACAAATTCAACAACAACCTCGATATTGAAAATCACCAACAAATTCAACATCAACCTCCACATTGAAAAACACTAACAAATTCAAAAACAACCCCAACATTGAAAAAACTTACAATTTCAACAACAAGCTCAACATTGAAAAACACCAACAAATTCATCAACAACCTCAACTTTCAAAGGAAGAAAAAAAGTTCAATAAAAACATTGATAGCACCAAGAACTTCAACAACCTCAACACTGAAAGACGCCAACAAATTCAATACAAACTCAATATTGAAAGACAACAACAAATTCAACAACAACCTCAACATTGAAAATCACCAACAAATTCAACAACAACCACAACATTGAAAAACGCCAACAAATTCAACAACAATCTCAACATTGAAAAACACCAACAAATTCAACAACAACCTCAACTTTTAAAAGAGAAAAAGTTCAAAAAATACATTGACAACGACAACAAATTCAACAACAACCTCAACATAGAAAAACATCAACAAATTCATCAACAAGCTCAATATTGAAAGAGACCAACAAATTCAACAACAACCTCAACATTGAAAAACACCAACAAATTCAACAACAACCTCATATTGAAAGACACCAACAAATTCAACAACAACCTCAACATTTAAAATGACCAACAAATTCAACAACATCAATATTGAATATCACCAACAAAATCAACAACAACCTCAACATTGAAAAACGCCAGCAAATTCAAAAACAAACTCATTATTGAAAACTACAAAAAAGTTCAAGTAATAACATTGATAACAACAACAAATTCAACAACAACCTCAACATTGAAAAATACAAAAAATTTCAAAAAATGACATTGATAACACCAAAAAATTCAACAACAACCTCAACATTGAAAATCACCAACAAATTCAACAACAACCTCAACATTGAAAAACACCAACAAATTCAACAACAACCTCAACATTGAAAAATATAAAAAAGTTCAAAAGATAACATTGATAATACCAACAAATTCAACAACAACCTCAATATTGAAAAACACCAACAAATTCAATCGCAACCTCAATATTTTATAGGCACCAACAAATTCAACAACAACCTCAACATTGAAAATCACCAACAAATCCAACAACATCAATATTGAAAATCACCAACAAATTCAACAACAACCTCAATATTGAAAAACGCCAACAAATTCAACAACAACCTCAACATTGAAAAACACCAACAAATTCAACAACAACCTCAACTTTTAAAAGAGAAAAAGTTCAAAAAATACATTGATAACAACAACAAATTCAACAACAACCTCAACATTGAAAAACACCAACAAATTCAACAACAACCTCAATATTGAAAGTCACCAACAAATTCAACAACAACCTCAACATTGAAAAACACCAACAAATTCAACAACAACTTCAATATTGAAAGACACCAAGAAATTCAACAACAACCACAACATTGAAAATCTGCAACAAATTCAAACAATAACCTAAACATTGAAAAAAACCAACAAATTCAACAATAAGCTCCACTTTCAAAAATAAATAAAAGTTCAAAAAATAACATTGATAACACCAACAAAATCAACAACAACCTCAACAATCAAAAACACAAACAAATTCAACAACAATCTCAACATTAAAAAATACCAACAAATTCAACATCAACCTCAACATTGAAAAACGCCAACAAATTCAACGACAACCTCAATATTGAAAATCACCAACAAAAAATCAGCAACAAATTCCACATCAACCACGACATTGAAAAACACCAACAAATTCCACAACAAACTCAAAAATGAAAAAAAACCTACAAATTCAACAATATGCTCAACATTGAAAATCACCAACAAATTCAACAACAACCTCAACTTTTAAAAGAAGAGAAAAAGTTCAATAAAAACATTGATAACACCAAGAAATTCAACAACAACCTCAACATTGAAAGACGCCAACAAATTCATTAACAACCTCAGTATTGAAAGCCACCAACAAATTCAACAACAACCTCAACATTGAAAATCACCAACAAATTCAACAGCATCAATATTGAATATCACCAACAAATTCAACAACAACCTCAACATTGAAAAACGCCAACAAACTCAAAAACAAACTCAATATTGAAAAATACAAAAAAGTTCAAGTAATAACATTGATAACACCAACAAATTCAACAACAACCTCAACAATGAAAAATACAAAAAAGTTCAAAAAATGACATTGAGCACACCAACAAATTCAACAACAACCTCAACATTCTAAAACACCAACATATTCAACAACCTCAGCATTGCAAAATACCTACAAATTCAACAACAACCTCAACATTGAAAAATACAAAAAAGTTCAAAAGATAACATTGATAATACCAACAAATTCAACAACAACCTCAATATTGAAAAACATCAACAAATTCAACAACAACCCCAATATTGAAAGACACCAACATGTTCAACAGAGACCTAAAATTTAAAATCAGCTACAAATTCAAAAAGAACCTCAACATTGAAACACGCCAACAAATTCAACAACAACCTCGATATTGAAAATCACCAACAAATTCAACAATCAACCTCCACATTGAAAAACACTAACAACTTCAAAAGCAACCTCAACATTGAAAAAAATTTACAATTTCAACAACAACCTCAAAGTTGAAAAACACCAACAAATTCAACAACCTCAGCATTGAAAAATACCAACAAAATCAACAACAACCTCAACATTGAAAAATACAAATAAGTTCAAAAGATAACATTGATAATACCAACAAATTCAACAACAACCTCAATATTGAAAAACACCAACAAATTCAACAACAACCTAAACTTTTAAAAGAAGAGAAAAAGTTCAATAAAAACATTGATAACACCAAGAAATTCAACAACAACCTCAACATTGAATGACGCCAACAAAATCAACAACAACCTCGTTATTGAAAATCACCAACAAATTCAACAATCAAACTCCACATTGAAAAACACTACCAACTTCAAAAGCAACCTCAACATTGAAAAAAACTTACAATTTCAACAACAACATCAAAGTTGAAAAACACCAACAAATTAAACAACCTCAGCATTGAAAAATACCAACAAATTCAACAACAACCTCAACATTGAAAAATACAAATAAGTTCAAAAGATAACATTGATAATACCAACAAATTCAACAACAACCTCAATATTGAAAAACACCAACAAATTCAACAACAACCTCAACATTGAATGACACCAACATGTTCAACAACGACTTCAACATTGAAAATCAGCAACAAATTCAACAACAACCTCAACATTGAAAAACGCCAACAAATTCAAGAACAACCTCGTTATTGAAAATCACCAACAAATTCAACAATCAACCTCCACATTGAAAAACACTAACAACTTCAAAAGCAACCTCAACATTGAAAAAAACTTACAATTTCAACAACAACCTCAAAGTTGAAAAGCACCAAAAATTCAACAACCTCAGCATTGAAAAATACCAACAAATCCAACAACAACCTCAACATTGAAAAATACAAATAAGTTCAAAAGATAACATTGATAATACCAACAAATTCAACAACAACCTCAATATTGAAAAACACCAACAAATTCAACAACAATCTCAACATTTAAAAGAAGAGAAAAAGTTCAATAAAAACATTGATAACACCAAGAAATTCAACAACAACCTCAACATTGAATGACGCCAACAAATTCAATGGCAACCTCAATATTGAAAGTCACCAACAAATTCAACAACAACCTCAACATTGAAAATAACCAACAAATTCAACAACATCAATATTGAAAATCACCAACAAATTCAACAACAAACTCAGCATTGAAAATCACCAACAAATTGAACAACATCAATATTGAAAATCACCAACAAATTCAACAACAACCTCAATATTGAAAAAAACAAAAAAGTTCAAATAACAACATTGCTGACACCAACAAATTCAACAACAACCTCAACATTGAAAAACAGCGAGAAATTCAACAACAACCTCAACATTGAAAAACACCAACATATTCAACAACAACCCCAATATTGAAAGACACCAACATATTCAACAACAACCTCAACATTATAAAACGCCAACAAATTCAAAAACAAACTCAATATTGAAAAATAAAAAAAGTTCAAGTAATAACATTGATAACACCAACAAATTCAACACAAACCTCAACATTGAAAAATACAAAAAAGTTCAAAAAATGACATTGATAACACCAACAAATTCAACAACAACCTCAACATTGAAAATCACCAACAAATTCAACAACAACCTCAAAGTTGAAAAACACCAACAAATTCAACAACCTCAGCATTGAAAAATACCAACAAATTCAACAAAAACCTCAACATTGAAAAATACAAATAAGTTCAAAAGATAACATTGATAATACCAACAAATTCAACAACAACCTCAATATTGAAAAACACCAACAAATTCAACAACAACCCCAATATTGAAAGACACCAACATTTTCAACAACGACCTCAAATTGAAAATCAGCTACAAATTCAACAAGAACTTCAACATTGAAAAACGCCAACAAATTCAACAACAACCTCGATATTGAAAATCACCAACAAATTCAACATCAACCTCCACATTGAAAAACACTAACAAATTCAAAAACAACCTCAACATTGAAAAAAGCTTACAATTTCAACAACAAGCTCAACATTGAAAAACACCAACAAATTCAACAACAACCTCAACTTTTAAAAGAAGAGAAAAAGTTCATTAAAAACATTGATAACACCAAGAAATTCAACAACAACCTCAACATTGAAAGACGCCAACAAATTAAATAGCAAACACAATATTGAAAGTCAACAACAAATTCAACAAAAGCAGCTACATTGAAAAACTCCAACAAATTCAACAGCAACCTCAACAATGAAAAACAGCAACAAATTCAACAACAACCTCAACAATGAAAAACACAAAAAATTCAACCGCAACACTGAAAATCACTAACAAATTCAACAACAACCTCAACATTTAAAAGAAGAGAAAAGTTCAAAAAAAACATGGATAACAACAAAAAATTAAACAACAACCTCAACATTAAATAATACAAAGAAGTTCAAAAAATAACATTGATAACATCAACAAATTCAACAACAACCTCAACATTGAAAAATACAAAAAGTTGAAAAAATAGCATTGATAACAACAACGAATTCAACATCAAACTCAACATTGAAAATCAACAACTAATTCAACAACAACCTCAACATTGAAAGACGCCAACAAATTCAATAGCAACCTCAATATTGAAAGACACCAACAAATTCAACAACAACCTCAACATTGAAAAACACTAACAAATTCATAAACAACCTCAACATTGAAAAAAACTTACAATTTCAACAACAAGCTCAACATTGAAAAACACCAACAAATTCAACAACAACCTCAACTTTCAAAGGAAGAAAAAAAGTTCAATAAAAACATTGACAGCACCAAGAACTTCAACAACAACCTCAACACTGAAAGACGCCAACAAATTCAATACAAACCTCAATATTGAAAGCCACCAACAAATTCAACAACAACCTCAACTTTCAAAGGAAGAAAAAAAGTTCAATAAAAACATTGATAGCACCAAGAACTTCAACAACAACCTCAACACTGAAAGACGCCAACAAATTCAATACAAACCTCAATATTGAAAGACACCAACAAATTCAACAACAACCACAACATTGAAAAACGCCAACAAATTCAACAATAATCTCAACATTGAAAAACACCAACAAATTCAACAACAACCTCAACTTTTAAAAGAGAAAAAGTTCAAAAAATACATTGATAACGACAACAAATTCAACAACAACCTCAAGATAGAAAAACGCCAACAAATTCATCCACATGCTCAATATTGAAAGACACCAACAAATTCAATAACAACCTCAACATTGAAAAACACCAACAAATTCAACAACAACCTCATATTGAAAGACACCAACAAATTCAACAACAACCTCAACATTGAAAATCAGCAACAAAATCAAACATCAACCTCAACATTGAAAAAAAACAACTAATTCAACAATAAGATCAACTTTCAAAAATAAATAAAAGTTCAAAAAATAACATTGATAACACCAACAAATTAAACAACAACATCAACATTCAAAAACACAAACAAATTCAACAACAACCTCAACATTTAAAAATACCAACAAATTCAACAACAACCTCAGCATTGAAAAATGTAAAAATGTTCAAAAAATAACATTGATAACACCAACAAATTCAACAACAACCTCAACATTGAAAAACGCCAACAAATTCAACAAGAACCTCAATATTGAAATTCACCAACAATAAATCACCAACAAATTCAAGATCAATCACAACATTGAAAACCCCAACAAATTCAACAACAACCTCAAAAATGAAAAAAAAACCCTACAAATTCAACAATAAGCTCAACATTGAAAATCACCAACAAATTCAACAACAACCTCAACTTTTAAAAGAAGAGAAAAAGTTCAATAAAAACATTGATAACACCAAGAAATTCAACAACAACCTCAAAATTGAAAGACACCAACAAATTCAATGGCAACCTCAATATTGAAAGACACCAACAAATTCAACAACAACCTCAACATTGAAAATCACCAACAAATTCAACAACATCAATATTGAATATCACCAACAAATTCAACAACAACCTCAACATTTTAAATCAGCAAACAAAATCTAACATCAATCTCAACATTGAAAAAAACCAACAAATTCAACAATAAGCTCAACTTTTAAAAGAGAAAAAGTTCAAAAAATACGTTGATAACAACGACAAATTCAACAACAACCTCAACATTCAAAAACGCCCACAAATTCAACAACAACCTCAATATTGAAAGTCACCAACAAATTCAACAACAACCTCAACATCGAAAAACACCAGCAAATTCAACAACAACCTCAACATTGAAAATCAGCAACAAATTCAAACATCAACCTCAACATTGAAAAAAACCAACAAATTGAACAATAAGCTCAACTTTCAAAAATAAATAAAAGTTCAAAAAATAACATTGATAACACCAACAAATTCAACAACAACCTCAACAATCAAAAACACAAACAAATTCAACAACAACCTCAACATTGAAAAATACCAACAAATTCAACAACAACCTTAATATTGAAAAATACAAAAATGTTCACAAAATAACATTGATAACACCAACAAATTCAACAACAACCTCAACATTGCAAAACGCCAACAAATTCAACAACAACCTCAACATTGAAAAACGCCAACAAATTCAACAACAACCTCAATATTGAAAACCCCAACAAATTCAACAACCACTTCAAAAATGAAAAAAAAACCTACAAATTCAACAACAAGCTCAACATTGAAAATCACCAACAAATTCAACAACAACCTCAACTTTTAAAAGAAGAGAAAAAGTTCAATACAAACATTGATAACACCAAGAAATTCAGGAACAACCTCAATATTGAAAGACACCAACAAATTCAACAACAACCTCAACATTGAAAATCACCAACAAATTCAACAACATCAATATTGAATATCACCAACAAATTCAACAACAACCTCAACATTGAAAAACGCCAACAAATTCAAAAACAAACTCAATATTGAAAAATACAAAAAAGTTCAAAAATAACATTGATAACAACAACAAATTCAACAACAACCTCAACATTGATAAATACAAAAAAGTTCAAAAAATGACATTGATAACACCAACGAATTCAACAACAACCTCAACATTGAAAATCACCAACAAATTCAACAACATCAATATTGAAAATCACCAACAAATTCAACAACAACCTCAACATTGAAAATCACCAACAAATTGAACAACATCAATATTGAAAATCACCAACAACTTCAACAACAACCTCAATATTGAAAAATACAAAAAAGTTCAAATAACAACATTGATGATACCAACAAATTCAACAACAACCTCAACATTTAAAAACAAAAAACAAATTCAACAACAACCTCAACAATGAAAAATACCAACAAATTCAACAACCTCAACATTGAAAAACACCAACGTATTCAACAGCAACCTCAATATTGAAAGACACCAACATATTCAACAACAACCTCAACATTTAAAATGAACAACAAATTCAACAACTTCAATATTGAAAATCACCAGCAAATTCAACAACAACCTCAACATTGAAAACCACCAAAAATTCAACATGAACCACAATATTGAAAGTCACCAACAAATTCAACAAAAACCGCAACATTGAAAAACACCAACAAATTCAACAGCACACTCAACAATGAAAAACAGCAACAAATTCAACAACAACCTCAACAATGAAAAACACAAAAAATTCAACAACCGCAACATTGAAAAATACTAACAAATTCAACAACAACCTCAACTTTTAAAGGAAGAGAAAAGTTGGAAAAAAACATGGATAACAACAACAAATTAAACAACAACCTCAACATTAAATAATACATAAAATTTAAAAAATAACATTGATATCATCAACAAATTCAACAACAACCTCAACATTGAAAAATACAAAAAGTTCAAAACATAGCATTGATAACAACAACGAATTCAACATCAAACTCAACATTGAAAATCAACAACAAATTCAACAGCAACCTCAACATTGAAAAACACCAATCAATTCAACAACAACCACAACATGGAAAAAAAAACAACAAATTCAACAACAAACTCAACATTGAAAAATACCAACAAATTCACCTACAACCGCAACATTAAAAAGTACAAACAAGTTCAACAAAAAACATTGATAACACCAAAAATTTCAACAACAACCTCAACATTGAAAAAGAGCGACAAATTCAACAACAACCTCAAAAATGTAAAACACCAATAAATTCAACAACGACCTCGACATTGAAAATCATTAACAAATTCAACAACAACCTCAACATTGAAAAACGCCAAAAAAACTCAACAACAACCTCAATATTGAAAATCACCAACAAAAAATCACCAACAAATTCAACATCAACCACAACATTGAAAAACACCAACAAATTCAACAACAACCTCAAAATTGAAAAAATACTACAAATTCAACAACAAGCTTAACATTGAAAATCACCAACAAATTCAACAACAACCTCAACTTTTAATAGAAGAGAAAAAGTTCAATTAAAACATTGATAACACCATGAAATTCAACAACAACCTGAACATTGAAAGACGCCAACAAATTCATTAACATCCTCAATATTGAAAGACACCAACAAATTCAACAACAACCTCAACATTGAAAATCACCAACAAATTCAACAACATCAATATTCAATATCACGAACAAATTCAACAACACCCTCAACATTGAAAAATACAAAAAGTTCAAAAAATAGCATTGATAACAATAACGAATTCAACATCAAACCCAACATTGAAAATCAACAACAAATTCAACAACAACCTCAATATTGAAAAACACCAATAAATTCAACAACAACCACAACATGGAAAAAAAAACAACAAATTCAACAACAAACTCAACATTGTAAAACACCAACAAATTCACCAACAACCGCAACATTAAAAAGTACAAACAAGTTCAACAAAAAACATTGATAACACCAACAAGTTCAACAACAACCTCAACATTGAAAAACAGCGACAAATTCAACAACAACCTCAACAATCAAAAACACAAACAAATTCAACTACAACCTCAATATTGAAAAATACAAAAAAGTTCAAAAAATAACATTGATGATACCAACAAATTCAACAACAACCTCAACATTGAAAAACAGCAACAAATTCAACAACAACCTCAACAATGAAAAATACCAACAAATTCAACAACCTCAACATTGAAAAACACCTACATATTCAACAACAACCTCAATATTGAAAGACACCAACATATTCAACAACAACCTCAACAGTTAAAATGACCAACAAATTCAACAACTTCAATATTGAAAATCACCAGCAAATTCAACAACAACCTCAACATTGAAAAACACCAAAAATTCAACATGAACCACAATATTGAAAGTCACCAACAAATTCAACAAAGACCGCAACATTGAAAAACACCAACAAATTCAACAGCAACCTCAACAATGAAAAATACAAAAATTCAACAACCGCAACATTGAAAAATATTAACAAATTCAACAACAACCTCAACTTTTAAAAGAAGAGAAAAGTTCAAAAAAAACATGGATAACAACAACAAATTAAACAACAACCTCAACATTGAAAAATACAAAAAGTTCAAAAAATAGCATTGATAACAACAACGAATTCTACATCAAACACAACAATGAAAATCAACAACAAATTCAACAACAACCTCAACATTGAAAAACACCAATAAATTCAACAACAACAACAACATGGAAAAAAAGCCAACAAATTCAACAACAAACTCAACATTGTAAAACACCAAGAAATTCAACAACAAACGCAACATTAAAAAGTACAAACAAGTTCAACAAAAAACATTGATAACACCAACAAGTTCAACAACAACCTTAACATTGAAAAACAGCGACAAATTCAACAACAACCTCAACAATGAAAAAACCAACCAATTCAACAACGACCTCAACATTGAAAATCAGTAACAAATTCAACATCAATCTCAACATTGAAAAATTCCAAAAAATTTCAACAACAACCTCAATATTGAAAATCACCAACAAAAAATCACCAACAAATTCAACATCAACCACAACATTGAAAAACACTAACAATTACAACAACAACCTCAAAATTCAAAAAAACGTACAAATTCAACAACAAGCTCAACATTGAAAAGCACCAACAAATTCAACAACAGCCTCAACTTTTAATAGAAGAGAAAAAGTTCAATGAAAACATTGATAACACCAAGAAATTCAACATCAACCTCAACATTGAAAGACACCAACAAATTCAACAACAACCTCAGCATTGAAAATCACCAACAAATTCAACAACATCAATATTGAATATCACCAACAAATTCAACAACAACCTCAACATTGAAAAACGCCATCAAATTCAAAAACAACCTCAATATTGAAAAATACAAAAAAGTTGAAGTAATAACAATGATAACACCAACAAATTCAACAACAACCTCAACATTGAAAATCAGCAACATATTCAAAAAGATTCTTAACGTTGCAAAATGTCAACAAATTCAACAACAACCTCAACATTGAAAAATACAAAAAAGTTCAACAAAATAAACATTGATAACACCAACAAATTCAACAACAACCTCAATATTGAAAATAACCAACAAATTTAACAACAATCTCAACATTAAAAATCACCAACAAATTCAACAAGGACCACAACTTTGAAAAACACCAACAAATTCAAGAACAACCTCAAACTTGAAAAAATACAAACTAATTCAACAAAAACCTGAACATTTAAAGGAAGATAAAAAGTTCAAAAAAAAACATTGACAACACCAGCAAATTCAACAACAACCTCAACATTGAAAAAGACAAACAAATTCAACAACAACCTCAATATTGAAAGACACCAACAAATTCAACAACAACCTCAACATTGAAAAACACCAACAAATTCAACAACACCCTCAACTTTTAAAAGAAGAGAAAAAGTTCAAAAAAATCATTGATAACACCAACAAATTCAACATCAACCTCAATGTTGAAAAATACAAAAAATTCGAAAAATAACAATGATAACACAAACAAATTCAACAACAATCTCCAACTTGAAAAACACAAACTAATTCAACAACAACCACAAGATTTAAATGAAGATAAAAAGTTTTAAAAAAACATTGATAACACCAGCAAATTCAACAGAAACCTCAACATTGAAAGACGCCAAATAATTCAACAACAACCTCAATATTGAAAGACACCAACAAATTCATCAACAACGTCAATATTGAAAATCACCAAGAAATTCAACAACAACCTCAACATTGAAAGACACCAACAAATTCAACGACAACCTCAGCATTGAAAATCACCAACAAATTCAACAAAATCAATATTGAATATCACCAACAAATTCAACAACAACCTCAACATTGAAAAACGCCATCAAATTCAAAAACAACCTCAATATTGAAAAATACAAAAAAGTTCAAGTAATAACAATGATAACACCAACAAATTCAACAACAACCACAACATTGACAAATACAAAAAAGTTCAAAAAATGACATTGATAACACCAACAAATTCAGCAACAAAGTCAACAACAACCTCAACATTGAAAATCACCAACAAATTCAACAACATCAATATTGAATATCACCAACAAATTCAACAACAACCTCAACATTGAAAAACGCCAACAAATTCAAAAACAACCTCAATATTGAAAAAACAAAAAAGTTCAAGTAATAACATTGAAAACACCAGTAAATTCAACAACAACCTCAACATTGAAAAATACAAAAAAGTTCAAAAAATGACATTGATAACACCAACAACTTCATCAACAACCTCAGCATTGAAAAATACCAACAAATTCAACAACAACCTCAACATTGAAAAATACAAAAAGTTCAAAAGATAACATTGATAATACCAACAAATTCAACAACAACCTCAATATTGAAAGCCACCAACAAATTCAACAAAAACCTCAAAATTGAAAAACACCAACAAATTCAACAACAACCCCAATATTGAAAGACAACACCAAGTTCAACAACGACCTCAACATTGAAAATCAGCTACAAATTCAACAACAAACTCAACATTGAAAAACACCAATAAATTCAACAACAACCTCAAACTTTTAAAAGAAGAGAAAAAGTTCAATAAAAACATTGATAACACCAAGAAATTCAACAACAACCTCAACATTGAAAGACGCCAACAAATTAATTAACACCCTCAATATTGAAAGACACCAACAAATTCAACAAAAACCTCAAAATTGAAAAACACCAACAAATTCAACAACAACCCCAATATTGAAAGACAACACCAAGTTCAACAACGACCTCAACATTGAAAATCAGCTACAAATTCAACAACAAACTCAACATTGAAAAACACCAATAAATTCAACAACAACAACATGGAAAAAAAACCAACAAATTCAACAACAAACTCAACATTGTAAAACACCAGCAAATTCACCAACAACCGCAACATTAAAAAGTACAAACAAGTTCAACAAAAAACATTGATAACACCAACAAGTTCAACAACAACCTCAACATTGAAAAACAGCGACAAATTCAACAACAACCTCAACAATGAAAAAACCAACCAATTCAACAACAACCTCAACATTGAAAATCAGTAACAAATTCAACAACAATCTCAACATTGAAAAACGCCAAAAATTTCAACAACAACCAAAATATTGTAAATCACCAACAAAAAATCACCAACAAATTCAACATCAACCACAACATTGAAAAACACCAACAATTACAACAACAACCTCAAAATTAAAAAAAACGTTCAAATTCAACAACAAGCTCAACATTGAAAAGCACCAACAAATTCAACAACAGCCTCAACTTTTAATAGAAGAGAAAAAGTTCAATGAAAACATTGATAACACCAAGAAATTCAACAACAACCTCAACATTGAAAGACACCAACAAATTCAACAACAACCTCAGCATTGAAAATCACCAACAAATTCAACAACATCAATATTGAATATCACCAACAAATTCAACAACAACCTCAACATTGAAAAACGCCATCAAATTCAAAAACAACCTCAATATTGAAAAATACAAAAAAGCTCGAGTAATAACATTGATTACACCAACAAACTCAACAACAACCTCAACATTGAAAAATACAAAAAAGTTCAAAAAATGACATTGATAACACCAACAAATTCATCAACAAAGTCAACAACAACCTCAACATTGAAAATCACCAACAAATTCAACATCAACCTCCACATTGAAAAACACTAACAAATTTAAAAACAACCTCAACATTGAAAAAAACTTACAATTTCAACAACAAGCTCAACTTTGAAAAACACCAACAAATTCAACAACAACCTCAACTTTTAAAAGATGAGAAAAAGTTCAATAAAAACATTGATAACAACAAGAAATTCAGCAACAACCTCAACATTGAAAGACGCCAACAAACTCAAATAGCAACCTCAATATTGAAAGACACCAACAAATTCAACAACAACCTCAACTTTGAAAAACACCAAAATTCAACATGAACCACAATATTGAAAATCACCAACAAATTCAACAAAAACAGCAACATTGAAAAACACCAACAAATTCAACAACAACCTCAACAATGAAAAAACCAACCAATTCAACAACGACCTCAACATTGAAAATCAGTAACAAATTCAACAACAATCTCAACATTGAAAAACGCCAAAAATTTCAACAACAACCAAAATATTGTAAATCACCAACAAAAAATCACCAACAAATTCAACATCAACCACAACATTGAAAAACACCAACAATTACAACAACAACCTCAAAATTAAAAAAAAACGTTCAAATTCAACAACAAGCTCAACATTGAAAAGCACCAACAAATTCAACAACAGCCTCAACTTTTAATAGAAGAGAAAAAGTTCAATGAAAACATTGATAACACCAAGAAATTCAACAACAACCTCAACATTGAAAGACACCAACAAATTCAACAACAACCTCAGCATTGAAAATCACCAACAAATTCAACAACATCAATATTGAATATCACCAACAAATTCAACAACAACCTCAACATTGAAAAACGCCATCAAATTCAAAAACAACCTCAATATTGAAAAATACAAAAAAGCTCGAGTAATAACATTGATTACACCAACAAACTCAACAACAACCTCAACATTGAAAAATACAAAAAAGTTCAAAAAATGACATTGATAACACCAACAAATTCATCAACAAAGTCAACAACAACCTCAACATTGAAAATCACCAACAAATTCAACATCAACCTCCACATTGAAAAACACTAACAAATTTAAAAACAACCTCAACATTGAAAAAAACTTACAATTTCAACAACAAGCTCAACTTTGAAAAACACCAACAAATTCAACAACAACCTCAACTTTTAAAAGATGAGAAAAAGTTCAATAAAAACATTGATAACAACAAGAAATTCAGCAACAACCTCAACATTGAAAGACGCCAACAAACTCAAATAGCAACCTCAATATTGAAAGACACCAACAAATTCAACAACAACCTCAACTTTGAAAAACACCAAAATTCAACATGAACCACAATATTGAAAATCACCAACAAATTCAACAAAAACAGCAACATTGAAAAACACCAACAAATTCAACAGCAACATCAACAATGAAAAACACAAAAAATTCAACAACCGCAACATTGAAAAATACGAACAAAATCCACAACAACCTCAACTTTGAAAAGAAGAGAAAAAGTTCAAAAAAATCATGGATAACAACAACAAATTAAACAACAACCTCAACTTTAAATAATAGAAAAAAGTTCAAAAAATAACATTGATAACAACAACGAATTCAACATCAAACTCAACATTGAAAAGCAACAACAAATTCAACAACAACCTCAACATTGAAAAACACCAATAAATTCAACAACAACCACAACATGGAAAAAAAACCCATCAAATGCAACAACAAACTCAACATTGTAAAACACTAACAAATTCACCAACAACCGCAACTTTAAAAGTACAAACAAGTTCAACAAAAAACATTGATAACACCAACAAGTTCAACAACAACCTCAGCATTGAAAAACAGCGACAAATTCAACAACAACCTCAACAATGAAAAACACCAACAAATTCAACAACGACCTCAACATTGAAAATCAGTAACAAATTCAACAACAATCTCAACATTGAAAATAGCCAACAAATTCAACAGCAACCTCAATATTGAAAAGCACCAACAAAAAATCACCAACATATTCAACATCAACCACAACATTGAAAAACACCAACAAATTCAACAACAACCTCAAACTTTTAAAAGAAGAGAAAAAGTTCAATAAAAACATTGATAACACCAAGAAATTCAACAACAACCTCAACATTGAAAGACGCCAACAAATTAATTAACACCCTCAATATTGAAAGACACCAACAAATTCAACAAAAACCTCAAAATTGAAAAACACCAACAAATTCAACAACAACCCCAATATTGAAAGACAACACCAAGTTCAACAACGACCTCAACATTGAAAATCAGCTACAAATTCAACAACAAACTCAACATTGAAAAACACCAATAAATTCAACAACAACAACATGGAAAAAAAACCAACAAATTCAACAACAAACTCAACATTGAAAAACACCAATAAATTCAACAACAACAACATGGAAAAAAAACCAACAAATTCAACAACAAACTCAACATTGTAAAACACCAGCAAATTCACCAACAACCGCAACATTAAAAAGTACAAACAAGTTCAACAAAAAACATTGATAACACCAACAAGTTCAACAACAACCTCAACATTGAAAAACAGCGACAAATTCAACAACAACCTCAACAATGAAAAAACCAACCAATTCAACAACAACCTCAACATTGAAAATCAGTAACAAATTCAACAACAATCTCAACATTGAAAAACGCCAAAAATTTCAACAACAACCAAAATATTGTAAATCACCAACAAAAAATCACCAACAAATTCAACATCAACCACAACATTGAAAAACACCAACAATTACAACAACAACCTCAAAATTAAAAAAAAAACGTTCAAATTCAACAACAAGCTCAACATTGAAAAGCACCAACAAATTCAACAACAGCCTCAACTTTTAATAGAAGAGAAAAAGTTCAATGAAAACATTGATAACACCAAGAAATTCAACAACAACCTCAACATTGAAAGACACCAACAAATTCAACAACAACCTCAGCATTGAAAATCACCAACAAATTCAACAACATCAATATTGAATATCACCAACAAATTCAACAACAACCTCAACAATGAAAAACGCCAACAAATTCAAAAACAACCTCAATATTGAAAAATACAAAAAAGCTCGAGTAATAACATTGATTACACCAACAAACTCAACAACAACCTCAACATTGAAAAATACAAAAAAGTTCAAAAAATGACATTGATAACACCAACAAATTCATCAACAAAGTCAACAACAACCTCAACATTGAAAATCACCAACAAATTCAACATCAACCTCCACATTGAAAAACACTAACAAATTTAAAAACAACCTCAACATTGAAAAAAACTTACAATTTCAACAACAAGCTCAACTTTGAAAAACACCAACAAATTCAACAACAACCTCAACTTTTAAAAGATGAGAAAAAGTTCAATAAAAACATTGATAACAACAAGAAATTCAGCAACAACCTCAACATTGAAAGACGCCAACAAACTCAAATAGCAACCTCAATATTGAAAGACACCAACAAATTCAACAACAACCTCAACTTTGAAAAACACCAAAATTCAACATGAACCACAATATTGAAAATCACCAACAAATTCAACAAAAACAGCAACATTGAAAAACACCAACAAATTCAACAGCAACATCAA
Source organism: Cetorhinus maximus (assembly GCF_964194155.1). NCBI lineage: Eukaryota > Metazoa > Chordata > Chondrichthyes > Lamniformes > Cetorhinidae > Cetorhinus > Cetorhinus maximus. The sequence goes on from NW_027596337.1 coordinate 274,237, forward strand.
CAATGAAAAACACAAAAAATTCAACAACCGCAACATTGAAAAATACGAACAAAATCCACAACAACCTCAACTTTGAAAAGAAGAGAAAAAGTTCAAAAAAATCATGGATAACAACAACAAATTAAACAACAACCTCAACTTTAAATAATAGAAAAAAGTTCAAAAAATAACATTGATAACAACAACGAATTCAACATCAAACTCAACATTGAAAAGCAACAACAAATTCAACAACAACCTCAACATTGAAAAACACCAATAAATTCAACAACAACCACAACATGGAAAAAAAGAACCATCAAATGCAACAACAAACTCAACATTGTAAATCACTAACAAATTCACCAACAACCGCAACTTTAAAAGTACAAACAAGTTCAACAAAAAACATTGATAACACCAACAAGTTCAACAACAACCTCAACATTGAAAAACAGCGACAAATTCAACAACAACCTCAACAATGAAAAACACCAACAAATTCAACAACGACCTCAACATTGAAAATCAGTAACAAATTCAACAACAATCTCAACATTGAAAATAGCCAACAAATTCAACAGCAACCTCAATATTGAAAAGCACCAACAAAAAATCACCAATATATTCAACATCAACCACAACATTGAAAAACACCAACAAATTCAACAACAACCTCAAACTTTTAAAAGAAGAGAAAAAGTTCAATAAAAACATTGATAACACCATGAAATTCAACAACAACCTCAACATTGAAAGACGCCAACAAATTAATTAACACCCTCAATATTGAAAGACACCAACAAATTCAACAACAACCTCAACATTGAAAAACACCAACAAATTCAACAACAACCTTAACATTGAAAATCACCAACAAATTGAACAACAACAATATTGAAAATCACCAACAAATTCAACCACAACCTCAATATTGAAAAATACAAAAAAGTTCAAATAGCAACATTGATGACACCAACAAATTCAACAACAACCTCAACATTGAAAAACAGCAACAAATTCAACAACAACCTCAACAATGAAAAATACCAACAAATTCAACAACCTCAACATTGAAAAACACCAACATATTCAACAGCAACCTCAATATTGAAAGACACCAACATATTCAACAAGAACGTCAACATTAAAAATGACCAACAAATTCAACAACTTCAATATTGAAAATAACCAACAAATTCAACAACAACCTCAACTTTGAAAAACACCAAAATTCAACATGAACCACAATATTGAAAATCACCAACAAATTCAACAAAAACAGCAACATTGAAAAACACCAACAAATTCAACAGCAACATCAACAATGAAAAACACAAAAAATTCAACAACCGCAACATTGAAAAATACGAACAAAATCCACAACAACCTCAACTTTGAAAAGAAGAGAAAAAGTTCAAAAAAATCATGGATAACAACAACAAATTAAACAACAACCTCAACTTTAAATAATAGAAAAAAGTTCAAAAAATAACATTGATAACAACAACGAATTCAACATCAAACTCAACATTGAAAAGCAACAACAAATTCAACAACAACCTCAACATTGAAAAACACCAATAAATTCAACAACAACCACAACATGGAAAAAAAATCCATCAGATGCAACAACAAACTCAACATTGTAAAACACTAACAAATTCACCAACAACCGCAACTTTAAAAGTACAAACAAGTTCAACAAAAAACATTGATAACACCAACAAGTTCAACAACAACCTCAACATTGAAAAACAGCGACAAATTCAACAACAACCTCAACAATGAAAAACACCAACAAATTCAACAACGACCTCAACATTGAAAATCAGTAACAAATTCAACAACAATCTCAACATTGAAAATAGCCAACAAATTCAACAGCAACCTCAATATTGAAAAGCACCAACAAAAAATCACCAACATATTCAACATCAACCACAACATTGAAAAACACCAACAAATTCAACAACAACCTCAAAATTGAAAAAAACCTACAAATTCAACAACAAGCTCAACATTGAAAATCACCAACAAATTCAACAACAACCTCAAACTTTTAAAAGAAGAGAAAAAGTTCAATAAAAACATTGATAACACCAAGAAATTCAACAACAACCTCAACATTGAAAGACGCCAACAAATTAATTAACACCCTCAATATTGAAAGACACCAACAAATTCAACAACAACCTCAACATTGAAAATCACCAACAAATTCAAAAACAACCTCATTATTGAAAAGTACAAAAAAGTTCAAATAATAACATTGATAAAACCAAAAAATTCAACAACAATCTCAACATTGAAAAATACAACAAAGTTCAAAAAATGATATTGATAACACCAACAAATTCAACAACAACCTCAACATCCAAAATCACCAACAAATTCAACAACAACCTCAACATTGAAAAATACCAACAAATTCAACAACAACCTCAGTATTGAAAGACACTAACAAATTCAACAACAACCTCAACATTGAAAATCATCAACAAATTCAATAACTTCAATATTGAAAATCACCAACAATTTCAACAACCTCAAAATTGAAAAACAAAACCAAATTCAACTACAACCTCGACTTTTAAAAGCACAAAAAATGTTTTTAAAAAAATGTTGATAACACCAACAAATTCAACAACAACCTCAACATTGAAAATCATCAACAAATTCAACAACAACCTCAACATTGAAAATCACCGAAAAATTCAAAAACAACCTCAAGAATGAATAACACCAACAAATTCAACAACCACAACATTGAAAAACACCAACAAATTCAACAACAACCTCATCATTTAAAACTACAAAAAACTCACAAACAAAAGCAACAACAATCACAACATTGAAAAACACCAACAAATTCAACAACACCCTCAACTTTTAAAAGAAGAGAAAAATTTCAAAAAAAACATTGATAACACCAACGAATTCAACAACAACCACAATATTGAAAGTCACCAACAAATTCAACAACAACCTCAACATTGAAAAACACCAACAAATTCAACATCAACCTCAACATTGAAAATCATCAACAAATTCAACAACAACCTTTACTTTGAAAAATACAAACAAGTTCAATAAAAAAAATAGATAACACCATCAAATTCAACAATCATCTCAACAATGAAAAAAACAACAAATTCAACAACAACCTCAACTTTTAAAAGAGAAAAAGTTCAAAAAAAACATTGATAACACCAACAAATTCAACAACAACCTCAAAATTGGAAAACACCAACAAATTCAACAACAACCTCAAACTTGAAAAACAGAACCTAATTCAACAACAACCTAAACATTTAAAAGAAGATAAAAAGTTCAAAAAAAACATTGATAACACCAGCAAATTCAACAGAAACCTCAACATTGAAAGACACAAAGAAATTCAACAACTACCTCAATATTGAAAGGCACCAACAAATTCAAGAAGAACCTCAACATTGAAAAACGCCAACAAATTCAACAACAAACTCAATATTGAAAATCACCAACAAATTCTACAACAAGCTCAACATTGAAAAACACCAACAAATTCAACAACACCCTCAACTTTTAAAAGAAGAGAAAAATTTCAAAAAAAACATTGATAACACCAACGAATTCAACAACAACCACAATATTGAAAGTCACCAACAAATTCAACAACAACCTCAACATTGAAAAACACCAACAAATTCAACATCAACCTCAACATTGAAAATCATCAACAAATTCAACAACAACCTTTACTTTGAAAAATACAAACAAGTTCAATAAAAAAAATAGATAACACCATCAAATTCAACAATCATCTCAACAATGAAAAAAACAACAAATTCAACAACAACCTCAACTTTTAAAAGAGAAAAAGTTCAAAAAAAACATTGATAACACCAACAAATTCAACAACAACCTCAAAATTGGAAAACACCAACAAATTCAACAACAACCTCAAACTTGAAAAACAGAACCTAATTCAACAACAACCTCAACATTTAAAAGAAGATAAAAAGTTCAAAAAAAACATTGATAACACCAGCAAATTCAACAGAAACCTCAACATTGAAAGACACAAAGAAATTCAACAACTACCTCAATATTGAAAGGCACCAACAAATTCAAGAAGAACCTCAACATTGAAAAACGCCAACAAATTCAACAACAAACTCAATATTGAAAATCACCACCAAATTCAACAACAACCTCAATAATGAAAAACACAAAAAAATTCAACAACAACCTCAACTTTTAAAAGAAGAGAAAAAGATCAAAAAAACATTGATAACACCAACAAATTCAACAACAACCTCAACATTGAAAAATACAAAAAAGTTCAAAAAATAACATTGATAACACCAATAAATTCAACAACAACCTCAACATTGAAAAATACCAACAAATTCAACAACAACCTCAGAATTGAAAGACACAAACAAATTCAACAACAACCTCAACATTGAAAATCATCAACAAATACAATAACTTCAATATTGAAAATCACCAACAATTTCAACAACCTCAAAGTTGAATAACACCACCAAATTCAACAACAACCTCAACTTATAAAAGTACAAAAAAGTTTTTAAACAAATATTGATAACACCGACAAATTCAAAAGCAACCTCAACATTGAAAATCATCAACAAATTCAACAACAACCTCAACATTGAAAATCACCAAAAAATTCAACCACTACCTCAACATTGAAAAACACCAACAAATTCAACAACAACCTCATCATTTAAAACTGCAAAAAAGTCACAAGCAAAAGCAACAACAACCTCAATATTGAAAAACAGCAACAAATTCAACAACACCCTCAACTTTTAAAAGAAGAGAAAAATTTAAAAAAAAACATTGATAACACCAACAAATTCAACAACAACCTCAATATTGAAAATCAGCAACAAATTCAAAAAGATTCTCAACATTGCAAAACGTCAATAAATTCAACAACAACCTCAACAATCAAAAACACAAACAAATTCAACAACAACCTCAACATTGAAAAATACCAACATATTCAACAACAACCTCAACATTGATAAATACAAAAACGTTAAAAAAATAACATTGATAACACCAACAAATTCAACAACAACCTCAACATTGATAAATACCAACAAATTCAACAACAACCTCAGTATTGAAAGACACTAACAAATTCAACAACAACCTCAACATTGAAAATCATCAACAGATACAATAACATCAATATTGAAAACACCAACAATTTAAATAACCTCAAAATTGAAAAACACCACCAAATTCAACAACAACCTCAACTTTTAAAAGTACAAAAAAGTTTTTAAAAAAATATTGATAACACCGACAAATTCAACAACAACCTCAACATTGAAAATCACCAAAAAAATCAACAACAACCTCAAGAATGAATAACACCAACAAATTCAACAACATCAACATTGAAAAACACCAACAAATTCAACAACAACGTCATCATTTAAAACTTCAAAAAAGTCACAAACAAAAGCAACAACAACCTCAACATTGAAAGACAGCAACAAATTCAACAACACCCTCAACTTTTAAAAGAAGAGAAAAATTTCAAAAAAAACATTGATAACACCAACAAATTCAACAACAACCTCAACATTGAAAAACTCCAACATATTCAACAACAACCTCAACATTGAAAAATACCAACAAATTCAACAACAACCTCAACATTGAAAAATACAAAAAAGTTCAAAAGATAACATTGATAATACCAACAAATTCAACAACAACCTCAATATAGAAAATCACCAACAAATTCAACAACAACCTCAAAATTGAAAAACACCAACAAATTCAACAACAACCCCAATATTGAAAGACACCAACAAGTTCAACAACGACCTCAACATTGAAAATCAGCAACAAATTCGACCACAACCTCAACATTGAAAAACGCCAACAAATTCAACAACATCCTAGATACTGAAAATCACCAACAAATTCAACATCAACCTCCACATTGAAAAACACTAACAAATTCAAAAAGAACCTCAACATTGAAAACAACTTACAATTTCAACAACAAGCTAAACATTGAAAAACACCAACAAATTCAACAACAACCTCAACTTTTAAAAGAAGAGAAAAAGTTCAATAAAAACATTGATAACACGAAGTAATTCAACAACAACCTCAACATTGAAAGACGCCAACAAATTCAACATCAATATTGAAAATTACCAACAAATTCAACATCAATATTGAAAATCACCATCAAATTCAACAACAACCTCAACATTGAAAATCACCAAAAAATTCAACAACATCAATATTGAAAATCACCAACAAATTCAACAACAACCTCAATATTGAAAAATACAAAAAAGTTCAAATAATAACATTGATAACACCAACAAATTCAACAACAACCTCAACATTGCAAAATACCAACAAATTCAACAACATCAACATTGAAAAACACCAACATATTCAACAACAACCTCAACATTTAAAATGAACAACAAATTCAACAACTTCAATTTTGAAAATCACCAGTAAATTCAACAACAACATCAACATTGAAAAACATGAAAAGTTCAACATGAACCACAATATTGAAAATCACCGACAAATTCAACAAAAACCGCAACATTGTAAAACACCAATAAATTCAACAGCAACCTCAACAATGAAAATCAGCAACAAATTCAACAACAACCTCAACTATGAAAAACACAAAAAATTCAACAACCGCAACATTGAAAAATAATAAAAATTCAACAACAACCTGAACATTTAAAAGAAGAGAAAAGGTTAAAAAAAAAACATTTATAACAATAACAAATTAAACAACAACCTCAACATTAAATAATACAAAAAAGTTCGAAAAAAACATTGATAATATCAACAAGTTCAACAACAACCTCAACATTGAAAAATACATAAAGTTCAAAAAAATAGCATTGATAACAACAATGAATTCAACATCAAACTCAACATTGAAAATCAACAACAAATTCAACAACAACCTCAACATTGAAAATCACCCACAAATTTAACAACAACCTCAACATTGAAAAACACCAACAAATTCAACAACAACCTCAAGTTTTAAAAGAGGAGAAAATTTAAAAAAAAACATTGATTACACCAACAAATTCAACAACAATCACAACCTTGACAAAAGCCAACAAATTCAACAACAACCTCAGAATTGAAAGACACAAACAAATTCAACAACAACCTCAACATTGAAAATCATCAACAAATACAATAACTTCAATATTGAAAATCACCAACAATTTCAACAACCTCAAAGTTGAATAACACCACCAAATTCAACAACAACCTCAACTTATAAAAGTACAAAAAAGTTTTTAAACAAATATTGATAACACCGACAAATTCAAAAGCAACCTCAACATTGAAAATCATCAACAAATTCAACAACAACCTCAACATTGAAAATCACCAAAAAATTCAACCACTACCTCAACATTGAAAAACACCAACAAATTCAACAACAACCTCATCATTTAAAACTGCAAAAAAGTCACAAGCAAAAGCAACAACAACCTCAATATTGAAAAACAGCAACAAATTCAACAACACCCTCAACTTTTAAAAGAAGAGAAAAATTTAAAAAAAAACATTGATAACACCAACAAATTCAACAACAACCTCAATATTGAAAATCAGCAACAAATTCAAAAAGATTCTCAACATTGCAAAACGTCAATAAATTCAACAACAACCTCAACAATCAAAAACACAAACAAATTCAACAACAACCTCAACATTGAAAAATACCAACATATTCAACAACAACCTCAACATTGATAAATACAAAAACGTTAAAAAAATAACATTGATAACACCAACAAATTCAACAACAACCTCAACATTGATAAATACCAACAAATTCAACAACAACCTCAGTATTGAAAGACACTAACAAATTCAACAACAACCTCAACATTGAAAATCATCAACAGATACAATAACATCAATATTGAAAACACCAACAATTTAAATAACCTCAAAATTGAAAAACACCACCAAATTCAACAACAACCTCAACTTTTAAAAGTACAAAAAAGTTTTTAAAAAAATATTGATAACACCGACAAATTCAACAACAACCTCAACATTGAAAATCACCAAAAAAATCAACAACAACCTCAAGAATGAATAACACCAACAAATTCAACAACATCAACATTGAAAAACACCAACAAATTCAACAACAACGTCATCATTTAAAACTTCAAAAAAGTCACAAACAAAAGCAACAACAACCTCAACATTGAAAGACAGCAACAAATTCAACAACACCCTCAACTTTTAAAAGAAGAGAAAAATTTCAAAAAAAACATTGATAACACCAACAAATTCAACAACAACCTCAACATTGAAAAACTCCAACATATTCAACAACAACCTCAACATTGAAAAATACCAACAAATTCAACAACAACCTCAACATTGAAAAATACAAAAAAGTTCAAAAGATAACATTGATAATACCAACAAATTCAACAACAACCTCAATATAGAAAATCACCAACAAATTCAACAACAACCTCAAAATTGAAAAACACCAACAAATTCAACAACAACCCCAATATTGAAAGACACCAACAAGTTCAACAACGACCTCAACATTGAAAATCAGCAACAAATTCGACCACAACCTCAACATTGAAAAACGCCAACAAATTCAACAACATCCTAGATACTGAAAATCACCAACAAATTCAACATCAACCTCCACATTGAAAAACACTAACAAATTCAAAAAGAACCTCAACATTGAAAACAACTTACAATTTCAACAACAAGCTAAACATTGAAAAACACCAACAAATTCAACAACAACCTCAACTTTTAAAAGAAGAGAAAAAGTTCAATAAAAACATTGATAACACGAAGTAATTCAACAACAACCTCAACATTGAAAGACGCCAACAAATTCAACATCAATATTGAAAATTACCAACAAATTCAACATCAATATTGAAAATCACCATCAAATTCAACAACAACCTCAACATTGAAAATCACCAAAAAATTCAACAACATCAATATTGAAAATCACCAACAAATTCAACAACAACCTCAATATTGAAAAATACAAAAAAGTTCAAATAATAACATTGATAACACCAACAAATTCAACAACAACCTCAACATTGCAAAATACCAACAAATTCAACAACATCAACATTGAAAAACACCAACATATTCAACAACAACCTCAACATTTAAAATGAACAACAAATTCAACAACTTCAATTTTGAAAATCACCAGTAAATTCAACAACAACATCAACATTGAAAAACATGAAAAGTTCAACATGAACCACAATATTGAAAATCACCGACAAATTCAACAAAAACCGCAACATTGTAAAACACCAATAAATTCAACAGCAACCTCAACAATGAAAATCAGCAACAAATTCAACAACAACCTCAACTATGAAAAACACAAAAAATTCAACAACCGCAACATTGAAAAATAATAAAAATTCAACAACAACCTGAACATTTAAAAGAAGAGAAAAGGTTAAAAAAAAAACATTTATAACAATAACAAATTAAACAACAACCTCAACATTAAATAATACAAAAAAGTTCGAAAAAAACATTGATAATATCAACAAGTTCAACAACAACCTCAACATTGAAAAATACATAAAGTTCAAAAAAATAGCATTGATAACAACAATGAATTCAACATCAAACTCAACATTGAAAATCAACAACAAATTCAACAACAACCTCAACATTGAAAATCACCCACAAATTTAACAACAACCTCAACATTGAAAAACACCAACAAATTCAACAACAACCTCAAGTTTTAAAAGAGGAGAAAATTTAAAAAAAAACATTGATTACACCAACAAATTCAACAACAATCACAACCTTGACAAAAGCCAACAAATTCAAAAACAACCTCAAAATTGAAAACGACAAAAAATTTCAAAAGATAAAATTGATCACACCAACAAATTCAACAACAAAATCAATATTGAAAATCATCAACAAATTAAACAACAACCTCAACATTGAAAAACACCAGCAAATTTAACAACAACCTCAACATTGAAAAACACCCAAAATTTAACAACCTCAACATTGAAAAGGACCAACGTATTCAACAACAACCTCAACATTGAAAAAAACAAAAAAGAGCAAAAAATAAAATTGATAAAACCAACAAATTCAACAACAACCTGATATTGAAAAACACCAACAAATTCAACAACAACATCAATATTGAAAATCACCAACAAATTCAACAACAACATCAACATTGAAAAACACCAACAAATTCAACAACAACCTCAATATTGAAACTCACCAACAAATTCAACAACAACCTCAACATTGAAAAACACCAACAAATTCAACAACAACCTCAATGTTGAAAGACACCACCTAGTTCAACAACGACCTCAACATTAAAAATCAGCAACAAATTCAACAACAATCTCAACATTGAAAAACGCCAACAAATTCAACAACAACCTCAATACTGAAAATCACCAACAAATTCAACATCAACCTCAACATTGAAAGAAACATAAAAATTCAACAACAAGCTCAACATTGAAAAACACCAAAAAATTCAACAGCAACCTCAACTTTTAAAAGAAGAGTAAAAGTTCAAAAATAACATTGATAACAACAAGAAATTCAACAACAACCTCAACATTGAAAAACACCAGCAAATTCAACAACAACCTCAACATTGAAAGACACCAACAAATTCAACAACAACCTCAACATTGAAAATCACCAACAAATTCAACAGCAACCAGAACATTGAAAAACGCCAAGAAATTCAACATGAACCTCAATATTGAAAATCACCAACAAATACAACAACAACCTCAACATTGAACAACACCAACAAATTCATCAACAACCTCAACATTGAAAAACACCAACAAATTCAACAACAATCTCAACTTTCAAAAATTCAAAAATGGTCAAAAAATTACATTGATAACACCAAAAATTCTACAACAACCTCAATATTGAAAATGACCTACAAATTCAACAACAACTACAACATTGAAAATCACCAACAAATTCATCAACAAACTTAACATTGAAAAACACCAATAAATTCAACAACAATCTCAACATTGAAAATTACATAAAATTTCAAAAAATAACATTGAAAACACCAACAATTTCAAAAACAACCTCAACATTGAAAAACAACAACAAATTCAATAACAACCTGAACGTTGAAAAAAACAAACAAATTTAGCAACAATCTCAACTTTCAAGGAATAAAAAAAGTTCAAAAAATAACATTGATAACACTAACAAATTCAACAACAACCTCAAATTGAAAAACAGCAACAAATTCAACAACAACCTCAACATTCAAAAACACCAACAAATTCAACAACAACCTTAACAGTGAAAAAACCCAATAAATTCAACAACAACCTCAACATTGAAAAATACATAAAAGTTCAAAAAATATCATTGAAAACACCAACAAATTCAACAACAACCTCAATATTGAAAATCATCATCAAATTCAACAACAACCTCAACATTGCAAAACACCAACAAATTCAACAACAACCTCAACATTGAAAATCACCAAAAAATTCAACAACAACCTCAACATTTAAAATTACAAAAAAGTTAAAAAAGAACATTGATAAAAACAACAAATTCAACAACAACCTCTATATTGAAAGTCAGAAACAAAAGCAACAACAACCTCAACATTGAAAAACTCTAACAATTTGAACAACAACCTCAACATTTAAAAGAAGAGAAAAAGTTCAAAAAAAACATTGAAAGCACCAACAAATTCAACAACAATCTCAACATTGAAAATCACCAACAAATTCAACAACAACCTCATTATTGAAAATCACCAACAAATTCAACAACAACCTCAAAATTGAAAAATACCAACTAATTCAACAACAACCTCAATATTGAAAGACACCAACAAATTCAACAACAACCTCAACATTGAAAAACACCAACAAATTCAACAACACCCTCAACTTTTAAAAGAAGAGAAAAAGTTCAAAAAAATCATTGATAACACCAACAAATTCAACATCAACCTCAATATTGAAAAATACAAAAAATTCGAAAAATAACAATGATAACACAAACAAATTCAACAACAACCTCCAACTTGAAAAACACAAACTAATTCAACAACAACCACAAGATTTAAATGAAGATAAAAAGTTTAAAAAAAACATTGATAACACCAGCAAATTCAACAGAAACCTCAACATTGAAAAACGCCAAACAATTCAACAACAACCTCAATATTGAAAGACACCAACAAATTCATCAACAACGTCAATATTGAAAATCACCAACAAATTCAACAACAACCTCAAAATTGAAAAATACCAACAAATTCAACAACAACCTCAGCATTGAAAGACACAAACAAATTCAACAACAACCTCAACATTGAAAATCAACAACAATTTCAACAACCCCAAAATTGAAAAACACCACCAAATTCAACAACAACCTCAACTTTCAAAAGTACAAAAAATTTTATAAAAAAATATTGATAACACCAACAAATTCAACAACAACCTCAAAATTGAAAATCATCAACAAATTCAACAACAAACTCAACATTGAAAATCACCAAAAAATTCAACAACAACCTCATCATGTAAAACTACAAAAAAGTCACAAACAAAGGAAACAACAACCTCAACATTGAAAAGCAGCAACAAATTCAACAACACCCTCAACTTCTAAAAGAAGAGAAAAATTTCAAAAAAAACATTGATAACACCAACAAATTCAACAACAACCTCAATATTGAAAATCAGCATCAAATTGAACAACAGCCTTTACGTTGAAAAATACAAAAAAGTTCAATTAAAAAAATAGATAACACCAACAAATTCAACAATCATCTCAACAATGAAAAAAACCAACAAATTCAACATCAAACTCAACTTTTAAAAGAGAAAAAGTTCAAAAAAAACATTGATAACACCAACAAATTCAACAACAACCTCAATATTGAAAAACACCAACAAATTCAACAACAACCTCAAACTTGAAAAACACAACCTAATTCAACAACAACCTCAAAATTTAAAAGAAGATAAAAAGTTGAAAAAAAACATTGATAACACCAGCAAATTCAACAGAAACCTCAACATTGAAAAACACAAAGAAATTCAACAACTACCTCAATATTGAAAGGCACCAACAAATTCAAGAAGAACCTCAACATTGAAAAACGCCAACAAATTCGAGAACAACCTCAATATTGAATGTCACCACCAAATTCAACAACAACCTCAATAATGAAAAACACAAAAAAATTCAACAACAACCTCGACTTTTAAAAGAAGAGAAAAAGATCAAAAAAATCATTGATAACACCAACAAATTCAACAAGAAACTCAACATTGAAAAACACCAACAAATTCGACAACAACCTCAATATTGAAAGTCACCACCAAATTCAACAACAACCTCAATAATGAAAAACACAACGTTGAAAAGCACCAACAAATTCAACAACACCCTCAACTTTTAAAAGAAGAGAAAAAGATCAAAAAAATCATTGATAACACCAAGAAATTCAACAAGACACTCAACATTGAAAAACGCCAACAAATTCGACAACAACCTCAATATTGAAAGTCACCACCAAGTTCAACAACAGCCTCAATAATGAAAAACACAAAAAAATTCAACAACAACCTCAACTTTTAAAAGAAGAGAAAAAGATCAAAAAAACATTGATAACACCAACAAATTCAACAACAACCTCAACATTGATAAATACAAAAAAGTTCAAAAAAAAGCATTGATAACACAAACAAATTCAACAACAACCTCAACATTGAAAATCAGCAACAAATTCAAAACGATTCTCAACATTGCAAAACGTCAACAAATTCAACAACAACCTCAACATTGAAAAATACAAAAAAGTTCAACAAACTAAACATTGATAACACCAACAAATTCAACAACAACCTCAATATTGAAAATAACCAACAAATTTAACAACAATCTCAACATTAAAAATCACCAACAAATTCAACAAGGACCGCAACTTTGAAAAACACCAACAAATTCAAGAACAATCTCAAACTTGAAAAACACAAACTAATTCAACAACAATCTCAACATTGAAAAGAAGATAAAAAGTTCAAAAAAAAACATTGACAACACCAGCAAATTAAACTACAACCTCAACATTGAAAAAGACAAACAAATTCAACAACAACATCAATATTGAAAAACACCAACAAATTCAATAACAACCTCAACATTTAAAAACACCCACAAATTCAACAACACCCTCAACTTTTAAAAGGAGAGAAAAAGTTCAAAAAAATCATTGATAACACCAACAAATTCAACAACAACCTCAATATTGAAAAATACAAAAAATTTGAAAAATAACAATGATAACACAAACAAATTCAACAACAACCTCCAACTTGAAAAACACAAACTAATTCAACAACAACCACAAGACTTAAATGAAGATAAAAAGTTAAAAAAAACATTGATAACACCAGCAAATTCAACAGAAACCTCAACATTGAAAAACGCCAAATAATTCAAAAACAACCTCAATATTGAAAGACACCAACAAATTCATCAACAACGTCAATATTGAAAATCACCAACAAATTCAACAACAACCTCAACATTGAAAAACACCAACAAATTCAACAACAAGCTCAACTTTTAAAAGAAGAGAAAAAGTTCAAAAAAACATTGATAACACCAACAAATTCAACAATAACCTCAATACTGAAAAATACACCAAAGTTCAAAAAATAACATTGTTAACACCAACAAATTCAACAACAACCTCAACGTGGAAAACTACAAAAATGTTCAAAAAATAACATTGATAACAATCTCAACATTGTAAATGACCAACAAATTCAACAAGGACCACAACTTTGAAAAACTCCAACAAATTCAACAACAATCTCAACATTGAAAATCACGAACAAATTCAACAACATCAATATTGAAAATCACCAACAAATTCAAGAACAACTTCAACATTGAAAAACGCCAACAAATTCAACAACAACCTCAACATTGAAAAACGCCGACAAATTCAACAACAACCTCAACATTGATAAATACAAAAAGTTCAAAAAATAACATTGATAACACCAACAAATTCAACAACAACCTCAACATTGAAAAGCACCAACAGATTCAACAACAACCTCAACATTTAAAAGAAGAGAAAAAGATCAAAAAAACATTGATAAAACCAACAAATTCAACAACAACCTCAACATTGATAAATACAAAAAAGTTCAAAAAATAACATTGATAACACCAACAAATTCAACAACAACCTCAACATTGAAAATCAGCAACAAATTCAAAACGATTCTCAACATTGCAAAACGTCAACAAATTCAACAACAACCTCAACATTGAAAAATACAAAAATGTTAAACAAAATTAACATTGATAACACCAACAAATTCAACAGCAACCTCAATATTGAAAATAACCAACAAATTTAAAAACAATCTCAACATTAAAAATCACCTACAAATTCAACAAGGACCGCAACTTTGAAAAACACCAACAAATTCAAGAACAATCTCAAACTTGAAAAACACAAACTAATTCAACAACAACCTCAACATTTAAAAGAAGAGAAAAAGTTCAAAAAAAAACATTGACAACACCAGCAAATTCAACTACAACCTCAACATTGAAAAAGACAAACAAATTCAACAACAACATCAATATTGATATCACCAACAAATTCAATAACAACCTCAACATTGAAAAACACCAACAAATTCAACAACACCCTCAACTTTTAAATGAAGAGAAAAAGTTCAAAAAAATCATTGATAACACCAACAAATTCAACAACAACCTCAACATTGAAAAACACAAAGAAATTCAACAACTACCTCAATATTGAAAGACAGCAACAAATTCAAGAAGAACCTCAACATTGAAAAACGCCAACAAATTCATCAACAACCTCAATATTGAAAAAAATCAACAAATTCAACAACACCCTCAACTTTTAAAAAAAGAGCAAAAGTTGAATAAAATCATTGATAACACCAACAAATTCAACAAGAAACTCAACACTGGAAACCGCCAACAAATTCGACAACAACCTCAATATTAAAAGTCACCACCAAATTCTACAACAACCTCAATAATGAAAAGCACAAAAAAATTCAACAACAACCTCAACTTTTAAAAGAAGAGAAAAAGATCAAAAAAACATTGATAACACCAACAAATTCAACAACAACCTCAACATTGAAAATCAGCAACAAATTCAAAAATATTCTCAACATTGCAAAACGTCAACAAATTCATCAACAACCTCAATATTGAAAATAACCAACAAATTTAACAACAATCTCAATATTGAAAATAACCAACAAATTTAACAATAATCTCAACATTAAAAATCAGCAACAAATTCAACAAGGACCACAACTTTGAAAAACACCATCAAATTCAAGAACAACCTCAAACTTGAAAAACACAAACTAATTCAACAACAACCTGAACATTTTAAGGAAGATAAAAAGTTCAAAAAAAACATTGACAACAACAGCAAATTCAACAACAACCACAACATTGAAAAAGACAAACAAATTCAACAACAACCTCAATATTGAAAGACACCAACAAATTCAACATCAACCTCAATATTGAAAAATACAAAAAATTCGAAAAATAACAACGATAACACAAACAAATTCAACAACAACCTCCAACTTGCAAAGCACAAACTAATTCAACAACAACCACAAGATTTAAATGAAGATAAAAAGTTAAAAAAAAACATTGATAACATCAGCAAATTCAACAGAAACCTCAACATTGAAAAACGCCAAATAATTCAACAACAACCTCAATATTGAAAGACACCAACAAATTCATCAACAACGCCAATATTGAAAATCACCAACAAATTCAACAACAACCTCAACATTGAAAAACACCAACAAATTCAACAACAACCTCAACTTTTAGAAGAAGAGAAAAAGTTCAAAAAAACATTGATAACACCAACAAATTCAACAATAACCTCAATATTGAAAAATACACAAAAGTTCAAAAAATAACATTGTTAACACCAACAAATTCAACAACAACCTCAGCGTGGAAAACTACAAAAATGTTCAAAAAATAACGTTGATAACAATCTCTACATTGTAAATGACCAACAAATTCAACAAGGACCACAACTTTGAAAAACGCCAACAAATTCAACAACAAGCTCAACATTGAAAATCACAAACAAATTCAAAAACATCAATATTGAAAATCACCAACAAATTCAAGAACAACCTCAACATTGAAAAACGCCATCAAATTCAACAACATCAACATTGAAAAACGCTGACAAATTCAACAACAACCTCAACATTGATAAATATAAAAAGTTCAAAAAATAACATTGATAACACCAACAAATTCAACAACAACCTCAACATTGAAAATCAGAAACAAATTCAACAACAACCTCAACATTGATAAATACAAAAAAGTTCAAAAAATAAAATTGATAACACCAACAAATTCAACAACAACCTCAATATTGAAAATCATCAACAAATTCAAGAACAACCTAAACATTGAAAAACATCAACAGATTCAACAACAACCTCAACTTTTAAAAGAAGAGAAAAGGATCAATAAAACATTGATAACGCCAACAAATTCAACAATAACCTCAACATTGACAAACACCTACAAATTCAACAACAACCTCAATATTGAAAAACGCCAACAAATTCAACAACAACCTCAGCATTGAAAAACGCCAACAAATTCAACAACAAACTCATTATTGAAAAACGCCAACAATTTCAAAATCGACTTCAACATTGAAAAACAACAACAAATTGTACATCAACGTCAACATATAAAAGAAGAGAAAAAGTTCAAAAAAACATTGAAAGCATCAACAAATTCAACAACAACCTCAACATTGAAAAACACCAACAAATTGAACAACAACCTCAACTTTTAAAAGAAGAGAAAAAATTCAAAAAAACAATGATAACACCAACAAATTCAACATCAACCTCAATATTGAAAAATACAAAAAATTCAAAAAATAACAATGATAACACAAACAAATTCAACAACAACCTCCAACTTGAAAAGCACAAACTAATTCAACAACAACCACAAGATTTAAATGAAGATAAAAAGTTAAAAAAAAACATTGATAACACCAGCAAATTCAACAGAAACCTCAACATTGAAAAACGCCAAATAATTCAACAACAACCTCAATATTGAAAGACACCAACAAATTCATCAACAACGCCAATATTGAAAATCACCAACAAATTCAACAACAACCTCAACATTGAAAAACACCAACAAATTCAACAACAACCTCAACTTTTAGAAGAAGAGAAAAAGTTCAAAAAAACATTGATAACACCAACAAATTCAACAATAACCTCAATATTGAAAAATACACAAAAGTTCAAAAAATAACATTGTTAACACCAACAAATTCAACAACAACCTCAGCGTGGAAAACTACAAAAATGTTCAAAAAATAACGTTGATAACAATCTCTACATTGTAAATGACCAACAAATTCAACAAGGACCACAACTTTGAAAAACGCCAACAAATTCAACAACAAGCTCAACATTGAAAATCACGAACAAATTCAAAAACATCAATATTGAAAATCACGAACAAATTCAAGAACAACCTCAACATTGAAAAACGCCATCAAATTCAACAACATCAACATTGAAAAACGCTGACAAATTCAACAACAACCTCAACATTGATAAATATAAAAAGTTCAAAAAATAACATTGATAACACCAACAAATTCAACAACAACCTCAACATTGAAAATCAGAAACAAATTCAAAAAGAATCTCAACATTGAAAAACGTCAACAAATTCAACAACAACCTCAACATTGAAAAACGCCAACAAATTCAACAACAACCTCAACATTGATAAATACAAAAAAGTTCAAAAAATAAAATTGATAACACCAACAAATTCAACAACAACCTCAATATTGAAAAACATCAACAGATTCAACAACAACCTCAACTTTTAAAAGAAGAGAAAAAGATCATTAAAACATTGATAATACCAACAAGTTCAACAATAACCTCAACATGGACAAACACCTACAAATTCAACAACAACCTCAATATTGAAAAACGCCAACAAATTCAACAACAACCTCAGCATTGAAAAACGCCAACAAATTCAACAACAAACTCATTATTGAAAAACGCCAACAATTTCAAAATCGACTTCAACATTGAAAAACAACAACAAATTGTACATCAACGTCAACATATAAAAGAAGAGAAAAAGTTCAAAAAAACATTGATAACATCAACAAATTCAACAACAACCTCAACATTGAAAAACACCAACAAATTGAACAACAACCTCAACTTTTAAAAGAAGAGAAAAAATTCAAAAAAACAATGAGAACACCAGCAAATTCAACAACAACCTCAATATTGACAGTCACCAAAAAATTCAATACAACCTCAACATTGAAAAACACCAACAAATTAAACAAGGACCAAAACTTTGAAAAACACAAACAAATACAAGAACAACCTCAAACTTGAAAAACACAAACTAATTCAACAACAACCTCAACATTGAAAAACACCAACAAATTCAACAACAACATCAATATTGAAAGACACCAACAAATTCAACAACAACCTCAACATTGAAAAACACCAACAAATTCAACAACACCCTCAACTTTTAAAAGAAGAGAAAAAGTTCAAAAAAATCATTGATAACACCAACAAATTCAACATCAACCTCAATATTGAAAAATACAAAAAATTCGAAAAATAACAATGATAACACAAACAAATTCAACAACAACCTCCAACTTGAAAAACACAAACTAATTCAACAACAACCACAAGATTTAAATGAAGATAAAAAGTTTAAAAAAAACATTGATAACACCAGCAAATTCAACAGAAACCTCAACATTGAAAAACGCCAAATAATTCAACAACAACCTCAATATTGAAAGACACCAACAAATTCATCAACAACGTCAATATTGAAAATCACCAACAAATTCAACAACAACCTCAACATTGAAAAACACCAACAAATTCAACAACAAGCTCAACTTTTAAAAGAAGAGAAAAAGTTCAAAAAAACATTGATAACACCAACAAATTCAACAATAACCTCAATACTGAAAAATACACCAAAGTTCAAAAAATAACATTGTTAACACCAACAAATTCAACAACAACCTCAACGTGGAAAACTACAAAAATGTTCAAAAAATAACATTGATAACAATCTCAACATTGTAAATGACCAACAAATTCAACAAGGACCACAACTTTGAAAAACACCAACAAATTCAACAACAAGCTCAACATTGAAAATCACCAACAAATTCAACAACATCAATATTGAAAATCACCAACAAATTCAATAACAACATCAATATTGAAAAACACCAACAAATTCAATAACAACCTCAACATTGAAAAACACCAACAAATTCAACAACACCCTCAACTTTTAAAAGAAGAGAAAAAGTTCAAAAAAATCATTGATAACACCAACAAATTCAACAACAACCTCAACATTGAAAAACACAAAGAAATTCAACAACTACCTCAATATTCAAAGACAGCAACAAATTCAAGAAGAACTTCAACATTGAAAAACGCCAACAAATTCAACAACAACCTCAATATTGGAAAAAATCAACTAATTCTACAACAAGCTCAACATTGAAAAACAACAACAAATTCAACAACACCCTCAACTTTTAAAAAAAGAGAAAAAGGTGAAAAAAATCATTGATAACACCAACAAATTCAACAAGAAACTCAACATTGAAAAACGCCAACAAATTCGACAACAACCTCAATATTGATAAATACAAAAAAGTTCAAAAAATAAAATTGATAACACCAACAAATTCAACAACCTCAATATTGAAAATCATCAACAAATTCAAGAACAACCTAAACATTGAAAAACATCAACAGATTCAACAACAACCTCAACTTTTAAAAGAAGAGAAAAGGATCAAAAAAACATTGATAACACAAAAAAATTCAACAACAACCTCAACTTTTAAAAGAAGAGAAAAAGATCAAAAAAACATTGATAACACCAACAAATTCAACAACAACCTCAACATTGATAAATACAAAAAAGTTCAAAAAATAACATTGATAACACCAACAAATTCAACAACAACCTCAACATTGAAAATCAGCAACATATTCAAAAAGATTCTCAACGTTGCAAAACGTCAACAAATTCAACAACAACCTCAACATTGAAAAATACAAAAAAGTTCAACAAAATAAACATTGATAACACCAACAAATTCAACAACAACCTCAATATTGAAAATAACCAACAAATTTAACAACAATCTCAACATTAAAAATCACCAACAAATTCAACAAGGACCACAACTTTGAAAAACACCATCAAATTCAAGAACAACCTCAAACTTGAAAAACACAAACTAATTCAACAACAACCTGAACATTTAAAGGAAGATAAAAAGTTCAAAAAAAAACATTGACAACACCAGCAAATTCAACAACAACCTCAACATTGAAAAAGACAAACAAATTCAACAACAACCTCAATATTGAAAGACACCAACAAATTCAACAACAACCTCAACATTGAAAAACACCAACAAATTCAACAACACGCTCAACTTTTAAAAGAAGAGAAAAAGTTCAAAAAAATCATTGATAACACTAACAAATTCAACATCAACCTCAATATTGAAAAATACAAAAAATTCGAAAAATAACAATGATAACACAAACAAATTCAACAACAACCTCCAACTTGAAAAACACAAACTAATTCAACAACAACCACAAGATATAAATGAAGATAAAAAGTTTAAAAAAAACATTGATAACACCAGCAAATTCAACAGAAACCTCAACATTGAAAAACGCCAAATAATTCAACAACAACCTCAATATTGAAAGACACCAACAAATTCATCAACAACGTCAATATTGAAAATCACCAACAAATTCAACAACAACCTCAACATTGAAAAACACCAACATATTCAACAACAACCTCAACTTTTAAAAGAAGAGAAAAAGTTCAAAAAAACATTGATAACACCAACAAATTCAACAATAACCTCAATATTGAAAAATACACAAAAGTTCAAAAAATAACATTGTTAACACCAACAAAATCAACAACAACCTCAACGTGGAAAACTACAAAAATGTTCAAAAAATAACATTGATAACAATCTCAACATTGTAAATGACCAACAAATTCAACAAGGACCACAACTTTGAAAAACACCAACAAATTCAACAACAAGCTCAACATTGAAAATCACGAACAAATTCAACAACATCAATATTGAAAATCACCAACAAATTCAAGAACAACCTCAACATTGAAAAACGCCAACAAATTCAACAACAACCTCAACATTGATAAATACAAAAAGTTCAAAAAATAACATTGATAACGCCAACAAATACAACAACAACCTCAACATTGAAAGTCAGCAACAAATTCAAAAAGAATCTCAACATTCAAAAACGTCAACAAATTCAACAACAACCTCAACATTGAAAAACACCAACAGATTCAACAACAACCTCAACTTTTAAAAGAAGAGAAAAAGATCAAAAAAACATTGATAACACCAACAAATTCAACAACAACCTCAACATTGATAAATACAATAAAGTTCAAAAAATAACATTGATAACACCAACAAATTCAACAACAACCTCAACATTGAAAATCAGCAACAAATTCAAAAAGATTCTCAACATTGCAAAACGTCAACAAATTCAACAACAACCTCAACATTGAAAAATACAAAAAAGTTCAACAAAATAAACATTGATAACACCAACAAATTCAACAACAACCTCAATATTGAAAATAACCAACAAATTTAACAACAATCTCAACATTAAAAATCACCAACAAATTCAACAAGGACCACAACTTTGAAAAACACCAACAAATTCAAGAACAACCTCAAACTTGAAAAACACAAACTAATTCAACAACAACATCAACATTTAAAGGAAGATAAAAAGTTCAAAAAAAAACATTGACAACACCAGCAAATTCAACAACAACCTCAACATTGAAAAAGACAACCAAATTCAACAACAACCTCAACATTGAAAAACACCAACAAATTCAACAACACCCTCAACTTTTAAAAGAAGAGAAAAAGTTCAAAAAAATCATTGATAACACCAACAAATTCAACAACAACCTCAACATTGAAAAACGCCAACAAATTCAATAACAACCTCAACATTGAAAAACACCAACAAATTCAACAACACCCTCAACTTTTAAAAGAAGAGAAAAAGTTCAAAAAAATCATTGATAACACCAACAAATTCAACAACAACCTCAACACTGAAAAACACAAAGAAATTCAACAACTACCTCAATATTGAAAGACAGCAACAAATTCAAGAAGAACCTCAACATTGAAAAACGCCAACAAATTCAACAACAACCTCAATATTGAAAAAAATCAACTAATTCTACAACAAGCTCAACATTGAAAAACAACAACAAATTCAACAACACCCTCAACTTTTAAAAAAAGAGAAAAAGTTGAAAAAAATCATTGATAACACCAACAAATTCAACAAGAAACCCAACATTGAAAAACGCCAACAAATTCGACAACAACCTCAATATTGAAAGTCGCCACCAAATTCAACAACAACCTCAATAATGAAAAACACAAAAAAATTCAACAACAACCTCAACTTTTAAAAGAAGAGAAAAAGATCAAAAAAACATTGATAACACCAACAAATTCAACATCAACCTCAACATTGATAAATACAAAAAAGTTCAAAAAATAACATTGATAACACCAACAAATTCAACAACAACCTCAACATTGAAAATCAGCAACAAATTCAAAAAGATTCTCAACATTGCAAAACGTCAACAAATTCAACAACAACCTCAACATTGAAAAGTACAAAAAAGTTCAACAAAATAAACATTGATAACACCAACAAATTCAACAACAACCTCAATATTGAAAATAACCAACAAATTTAACAACAATCTCAACATTAAAAATCACCAACAAATTCAACAACAACCTCAACTTTTAAAAGAAGAGAAAAAATTCAAAAAAACAATGAGAACACCAGCAAATTCAACAACAACCTCAATATTGATAGCCAGCAAAAAAATTCAACAACAACCTCAACATTGAAAAACACCAACAAATTCGACAACAACCACAACCTTGAACAACACCAACAAATTCAACAACAACCTCAACATTGAAAAATACAAAAAAGTTCGAAAAATATCATTGATAACAGCAACAAATTCAACAACAAATTCAACATTGGAAAATACCAACAAATTCAACAACAAGCTTAACATTGAAAATCACCAACAAATTCAACAACAACCCCAACATTGAAAAACGCCAACAAATTCAACAACAACCTCAATATTGAAAGACACCAACAAATTGAACAACAACCTCAACATTTAAAATGACCAACAAATTCAACAACTTCAATATTGAAAATCACCAACAAATTCAACAACAAATTCAACATTGAATAATACAAAAAAATTCAATAAATAACATTGATAACACCAACAAATTCAATAACAACCTCAACATTGAAAGAAACCAACAAATTGAACAACAAACTCCACATTGTAAAACACCATCAAATCCAACAACAACCTCAAATTTTAAAAGTACAAAAAAGTTTTAATATAAACATTGATAACACCAACAAATTAAACATCAAGCTCAATTTTGTAAATCAACAACAAATTCAACAACAACCTCAACATTGAAAATCACCAATAAATTCATCAACAACCTCATTAGTGAAAGACAACAACAAATTCAACAACAACCTCAACATTGAAAAACACATACAAATTCAACAACTTCAATATTTAATATCACCAACAAATTCTACAACAACCTCGACATTGAAAAACAACAACAAATTCAACAACAACCTCAACATTGAAAAAAGCAAACAAATTTAACAACAACCTCAACATTGAAAAACACCAACAATTTGAACAGCAAATCAACTTTTAAAAGGAGAGAAAATTTTCAAAAAGACATTGATAACACCAACAACTTCAACAACAACCTCAACCTTGACAAACGCCAACAAATTGAACAAAAACCTCAACATTGAAAACTACAAACATTTTCAAAAAATAACATTGATAACACCAACAAATTCAACAACAAACTCAATATTGAAAATCAACAACAAATTCAACAACAACTTCAAGATTGAAAAATACAAAAAAGTTCAAAAAATAACATTGATAACACCAACAAATTCAACTACAACCTTAACATTGAAAAATAGATAAAAGTTCAATAAATAACATGGATAACACCAACAAATTCAACAACAACCTCAAGATTGAAAAACACCAACAATTTCAACAACAACCTCAACATTGAAAAACACCAACAAATTCAACTACAAACTCAATATTGAAAATCACCAACAAATTCAATAACAACCTCAACATAGGAAAACACCAAAAAATTCAACAACAACGTCAAAAATGAAAAACACCAACAAATTCAAAAAAAACCTCAACTTCTAAAAGTACAAATAAGTTCAACAAAATAAACATTGATGACACTATCCATTTCAACAACAACCTCAACATTAAATGTTACCAACAAATTCAGCAACCTCAACACTGAAAATCACCAACCAACTCAGCAACAACATCATCATTGAAAAAAAATAAAAAATTCAGGAACAACCTCAACTTTCAAAACAACAAAACAGTTCAACAATATAAACATTGACAACACCAACAAATTCAACTGCAACCTTAATATTGAAAAACACCAACAAATTTAACAACAACCTCAACGATGAAAACACCCAAAAATTCAACAAAAACCTCAACAATGAAAAACACCAACAAATTCAAAATCAACCCCAATTTTTAAAAGTACAAAAAGTTCAAATAAATAAGATGGATAACACCAACAAATTCAACAACAAACTCAATGTTGAAAAACACCAACAATTTCAACAACAACCTCAACATTGAAAAACACCAACAAATTCAACAACAACCACAATATTGAAAATCAACAATAAATTCAATAACAACCTCAACATTGAAAATCACCAATAAATTCAACAACAACCTCAACAGTGAAAAACACCAACAAATTCAACAACAACCTCAACTTTTAAAAGTACAAAAAAGTTTTTAAAAAAATATTGATGACACCATGAAATTCAACTACAAGCACAATATTGAAAATCAGCAATAAATTCATCAACAACCTCAACTTTTAAAAGATAAAAAAAGTTTTTTTGAAAAACATTGATAACACCAACAAATTCATCAACAACCACAACATTGTAAAACACCAACAACTTCAACAACATCCTCAACATTGAAAAACACCAACAAATTCATCAACAACCTCAGCAATTAAAAACACCAACAAATTCAACAACAACTTCAACTTTTAAAAGTACAAAAAAGTTTTTAAAGAAACACTGATAACACCAAAAAATTCAACAACAATCTCAATATTGCAAATCACCAACAAATTCAACAACAACCTCAACATTGAAAAAAACCAACATATTCAACAACAACCTCAATATTAAAAATCACCAACAAATTCAACAATAACCTCAATATTGAAAACACCAACAAATTCAACAACAATCTCAATATTGAAAATCATTAACAAATTCAACAAAAAAACTCAACATTGAAAAACACTAACAAATTCAGCAACAACCTCAACAATGAAAACACCAAAAAATTCAACAAAAACCTCAACATTGAAAAACACCAACAAATTCAACAACAACTTCAAGTTTTAAAAGTACAAAAAAGTTTTTAAAAAAACATTGATTACACCAACAAATTCAACAATAACCTCAATATTGATAACACCAACAAATTCAACAACAATCTCAATATTGAAAATCATTAACAAATTCAACAAAAAAACTCAACATTGAAAAACACTAACAACTTCAGCAACAACCTCAACAATGAAAACACCAAAAAATTCAACAAAAACCTCAACATTGAAAAACACCAACAAATTCAACAACAACTTCAACTTTTAAAAGTACAAAAAAGTTTTTAAAAAAACATTGATTACACCAACAAATTCAACAACAACCTCAATATTGATAATAACGACAAATTCAAAAACCTCAACGTTGAAAAACACCAAAAACATGAACAACAACCTTTACATTGAAAACCCAAAAGCTTCAACAACAACCTCTACATTGAAAAACACCAACAAAATCAACAACAATCTCAATATTGAAAATCACTAACAAATTCAACAAAAAAACTCAACATTGAAAAACACTAACAAATTCAGCAACAACCTCAACAATGAAAACACCAAAAAATTCAACAAAAACCTCAACATTGAAAAACACCAACAAATTCAAGAACAACCTTTACTTTTAAAAGTACAAAAAAGTTTTTAAAAAAACATTGATTACACCAACAAATTCAACAACAACCTCAGTATTGAAAATCACCAACAAATTCAAAAACCTCAACGTTGAAAAACACCAAAAACTTGAACAACAACCTCTGCATTGAAAACCCAAAATCTTCAACAACAACCTCTACATTGAAAAACACCAACAAAATCAAAATCAACCTCAACTTTTAAAAGTACAAAAACGTTTTTAAAAAAACACTAATAACACCAACAAATTCAACAACAACCTCAATATTGAAAATCATCAACAAATGCAACAACAACCTCAATATTGTAACTCATCAACAAATGCAACAGCAACCTCAACAATGCAAAACACCAACAAATTCAAAACCAACCTCAACTTTTAAAAGTATAAAAAAGTACAAAAAAAGAATATAGATAACACCAATAATTTGAACAACAATCTCAATTTTGAAAATCACCAACAAATTCAACACCCTCAACATTGAAATACACCAACAAATTGAACAACAACCTTAACTTTTAAAAATACAAACAAGTTCAACAAAAAACATTGATAACACTAATAAATTCAACAACAACCTCAACAATGAAAAACACCAACAAATTCAACAACAACCTCAACATTGAAAAATACAAAACTGTTCAAAAAATAACATTGATAACGACAACAAATTCAACAAAAACCTCAATATTGAAAAACACCAACAAATTCAACAACAACCTCAACATTGAAAAACGCCAACAAATTCAACAACAACCTCAATATTGAAAATCAACAACAAATTCGACAACCTCAACAGTGAATATCACCAACAAATTCAGCAACAACCTCAATATTGAAAATCACTAACAAATTCAACAACAACTTCAACATTGATAAACGTCAACATATTCAACAACAACCTCAACATTGAAAATCACCAACAAATTCAGCAACAGCCTCAACTTTTAAAAACACAAATAAGTTCAAAAAAAACATTCATAACATCAACACTTTCATCAACAATGATAAATACCAACAATTTCAACAACAACCTCAACTTTTAAAGGTACAAAATAGTTCAAAAAAGAATATTGATAACACGAATAAATTCAAGAAGAACCTCAATATTGAAAATCACCAACAAATTCAGCAACCTCAACATTGAAAAACACCAACAAATTCAACAACAACATCAACATTGAAAAACACCAACAAATTCACCAAGTACCACAACAATGAAAAACACCAAAAAATTCAAGAACAACCTCAACATTGATAAACGCCAACAAATTCAACAAAAACCTCAACAATGAAAAACATCAACAAATTCAAAATCAACCTCAACTTTTAAAAGTACAAAAAAGTTCAACAAAATAAACTTTGATAACACCAAGAAAATCAACAACAAACTAAATCTTTAAAAATACAAACAAGTTCAGCAAAATAAACATTGATGACACTATCCAATTCAACTACAACCTCAAAATTTAAAATCAACAACAAATTCAACAACAGCATCAAAATTGAAAAACAATAAAAAATATCAGCAACAACCTCAACTTTTAATACTACAAAAACGTTCAACAAAATAAACATTGATAGCACCAATAAATAAAACAACAACCTCAACTTTAAAAAATACAAACAGGTTCAACAAATTAAACATTGACAAAAAAAAACAAATTCAACAACAACGTAAACATTGAAAAACGCCAACAAATTTAACAACAACTTCAAAAATAAAAACACCAAAAAATTCAACAAAAACCTCACCATTGAAAGACACCAACAAATTCACCAAAAACCTCAACTTTTAAAAGTACAAAAAAGTTTTTAAAAAACATTGATAACACCAACAAATTCAACAAGAACATCAATATTGAAAATTACCAACAAATTCAACAACAAACTCAACATTGAAAAACGCCAACAAATTCAACAACAACCTCAACTTTTAAAAGTACAAAAAAGTTCATAAAATAATATTGATAACACCAACAAATTGAACAAGAATCTCAATTTTGAAAATCACCAACAAATTCAACACCCTCAACATTGAAAAACACCAACAAATTCAACAACAACCTCAATATTGAAAATCATCAACAAATTCAACAAGATCAACACTGAAAATCACCAACAAATTCAGCAACAGCCTCAACTTTGAAAAACACAGACAAGTTCATAAAAAACTTTCATAACACCAACACTTTCATCAACAATCTCAATATTGAAAATCACCAACAAATTCAACGACCTCAACTTTGAAAAACACCAACAAATTAAACAACAACCTCAACTTTTGAAAATATAAAAAATTTCAACAAAATAAACATTGATAACACCAATAAATTCAAGAACAACCACAACTTTTAAAAATTCACCAAGTCCAACAAAATAAACATTGATGACAATATCCAATTCAACAACAACCTCAACATTTACAATCACCAACAAATTCAGCAATCTCAACACTGAAAATCACCAACAAATTCAACAACAACATCAACATTGAAAAACAATAAAAAAATTCAGCAACAACATCAACTTTTATACTACAAAATAGTTCAACAAGAAAAACATTGACAACACCAACAAATTCAACAACAACCTCAACATTGAAAAACAGTAACAAAATCAACAACAACCGCCACATTGAAAAACACCAATAAATTCAACAACAACCTCAATATTTAAAAGCACCAACAAATTCAACAACAAAGACAAAATTTAAAATCACCAACAAATTGAACAACATCAACATTGAAAAACACTAACAAATTCAAAATCAACCTCAACTTTTAAAAGTACAAAAAAATTCAACAAAATAAATATTGATGACACTATCCAATTCAAAAGCAAGTTGACCATTTAAAATCACCAGAAAATTCAGCAACCTCAACACTGAAAATCACCAATAAATTCAACAACAACATCAACATTGAAAAACAATAAAAGATTCAGCAACAACATCCACCTTTAAAAATACAAACCATTTCAACAAAATAAACATTGACAACACCAACAAATTCAACAACAACCCCAATATTAAAAATGACCAACAAATTCAACAACAACCTCAATATTGAAAATCACCAACAAAATCAACAAAAACCTCACCATTGAAAAACACCAACAAATTCAACAACAACCTCAACTTCTAAAAGTACAAAAAAGTTTTAATAAAAACATTGATAACACCAAAAAATTCAACAACTACCTCAATATTGAAAATCACCAACAATTTCAACAACAACCTCAACATTGAAAAACGCCAACAAATTCAACAACACCTCAATATTGAAATTCCCAACAAATTAAACAACAACCTCAACTTTTACAAGTTCAAACAAGTTCAACAAAATAAATGTTGATAACGCCAACAAATTCAGCAATAACCTCAATATTGAAAATCAACAACATATTCAACAAGAATAACACTGAAAATCACCAACAAATTCAGCAACCACCTCAACTTTGAAAAACAGAAAAAAGTTTAAAAAAAAACCATTCAAAACACCAACAAATTCAACAACAACCTCAACTTTTAAAAATATAAACAAGTTCAACAAAAAAACATTGATAACACCAACAAATTCAACAACTACCTCAATATTGAAAATCACCAACAAATGCAACAGCAACCTCAACATTGAAAAACACCAACAAATTCAAAAACAAACTCAACATTGAAAAACACCAACAAATTCAACGACAAACTCAAGTTTCAAAAATTAAAAATAGTTTAAAAAAATACATTGATTACACCAACAAATTCAACAACAACCTCAAAATTG
The DNA here is from genome assembly GCF_964194155.1 of Cetorhinus maximus. Classification (NCBI taxonomy): domain Eukaryota; kingdom Metazoa; phylum Chordata; class Chondrichthyes; order Lamniformes; family Cetorhinidae; genus Cetorhinus; species Cetorhinus maximus. The sequence goes on from NW_027596337.1 coordinate 305,519, forward strand.
AAAAGCACCAACAAATTCATCTACAACCTCAACATTGAAAAACACCAATACATTGAACAACAAATTCAACATTGAAAAACACCAACAAATTCCACAACAACTTCAACTTTGAAAAATACAAAAAAGTTCAAAAAATAACGTTGATAACACCAACAAATTCAACAAAAATCTCAATATTGAAAATCACCAACAAATTCAAGAAACTCAACATTGAATATCACCAAGAAATTCAGCAACAACCTCGACTTTGAAAAACACAAAAAGGTTCAAATTAAACATTGATCACACCAACAAATTAATCAACAACCTCAATATTGAAAATCACCAGCAAATTCAACAACCTCAACTTTGAAAAACACAAAAAGGTTCAAATTAAACATTGATCACACCAACAAATTAATCAACAACCTCAATATTGAAAAACACCAACAAACTCAACAACAAACTCATCATTGAAAATTACCAACAATTTCACCAACAACCTCAACTTTGAAAAACGCAAAAAAGTTCAAAAAAAACCATTCATAACACCAACAAATTGATTAACAATCTCAATATTGAAAATCACCAACAAATTCAACGACTTCAACATTGAAAAATACCAACAAATTAATCAACAACCTCAACTTTTAAAAGTACAAATAAGTTCAACAAAATAAACATTGATAACACCAAGAAATTCAACAACAACTATAACTTTAAAAATTACAAAGAAGTTCAGCAAAATAAACATTGACAGCACCAAGAAATTAAACTACATCCTCAACATTGAAAAACACCAACAAATTTAACAACAACCTCAACTTTTAAAAGTACAAAAAAGTTTTTTAAAAAACATTGATAACACCAACAAATTCAACAACAACCTCAATATTGAAGATCACGAACAAATTTAACAACAACCTCAACATTCATAAACGCCAATAATTCCACCAACAACCTCAAATTTAAAAACACAAAAAAGTTCACAAAAAAACCATTCAAACACCAACAAATTCAACTACAACCTCAATATTGAAAATCACCAACAAATTCAACAACAACCTCAACATTGAAAAACACCAACAAATTCAACAAGAAGATCAACAATGAAAAACACCAATAAATTCAACATCAACCTCAACTCCCGCAACATTACACCGCTGCCCACACCACTCCCACAGAACTTCACCACCGCCCACACCACTCCCACAGCACAACACCACTGCACACACCACTCCCACAGCGCTGGACCACTGCCCACACCACTCCCGCAGCTCTACACCACTGCCCACAACACCTCCGCAGCACTACACCACTGCCCACACCAGTACCACCACACTACAACGCTGTCCACAACACTCCCACAGCGCTACACCACAACCAACATCACTCCAACATGGCTACACTACAACCCACTGCCACACTACACCCACAAGACAACACCACTGTCCACACCACTCCCAAAGCGCTACACTAATGCCCAAACCACTCCCACAGTGCTACACTAATGCCCACACCACACCCACAGCGCTACACCGCTGCCCACACCAGTACAACAGCACTACACCACAGCCCACAACACTCCCAAAGCACTACACCACTGCTCACACCACTCACACAGCGCTACAACCCTTCCCACACAACTCCAGCAGCACTAGACCACTGGCCACACCACACCCACAGCACTACACCACTGCCCACACCACTTCCACAGCTCTACACCACTCTCCACATCACTATGCCACTGCCCACATCAATCCCGCAACGCAACACCACTGACCACATCACCTCCGCAGCACTATAGCAATACCCAAAGCTCTCCCACAGCACTACACCACTGCCCACACCACACCCGCAGCACTACACCACTGCACACAACCCTCCCAAAGCACTACACCACTGCCCACACCACTCCCACAGCGCTACACAAGTGCCTACACCAATCCTACAGCACCCTACCACTGCCCACACCACTCCCACATCGTGTCACCACAACCAACACCACTCCGACAGAGCTACACTACAAACCACACCACTCCCATAGCGCAACAACACTGCCCAGACCACAACCACAGGACTACACCACTGCCCATACCACTGGCCCAGCGCTACATTAATGCCCACACCACTCCCACTGCGCTACACCAATGCCCACGCCACTCCAACAGCGCTAAACTAATGCACACACCACTCCCACAGCACTACACCACTGCCCAAACCACTACCACAGCACAACACCACTGCCCACACCGGTCCGACAGCGCTGCACTAATGCCCACACCACTCCCACAGCACTACACCACTGCACACACCTACCACAGCACTACACCAATGCCCACACCACTCCCACAGCACTACACAACAACAAACACCACTCCCACAGCGCTAAAATAATGCACACACCACTCCCACAGCGCTACACCACTGCTCACACCAGTCCATCAGCGCTGCACTAATGCCGACACCACTCCCACAGCGCTACAACACTGCCCACACCACTCCCACAGCGCTACACCACTGCCTAAACCAGTCCCATAGCGCTACACCACTGTCTACACCACTCCCACAGTACTACACCACTGCCCACACCACTCACAGAGCAATACACCATTGGCAACACCACTCCCACAGCATTACACCACGACCCTCACCACTCCCACAGCACTTCAAAACTGCCCACACCACTCCCACAGCACTAAACTGCTGCCCACACCAGTCCCAGAGCGCTACACTTCTGCCCATACCACTCCCACAGCACTACACCCTCCCCACACCACTCCCTCAGCACTAAACCCCTGCACACACCACTCCCGCAGCACTACATCATTGCCCACACCAATCCAACAGCACTACACCACTGCACACACCAGTCCCACAGCACTACACCACTACCCACACCACTTCCACAGCGTTACACCACTACACACACCACTCCCACAGGACTACACCAATGCCCACACCACTCCCACACCGCTACACCGATGCCCACACCACTCCCACAGCGATACCCCACAGCCCACACCACTCCCACAGCACTACACCACTACACACACCACTCCCACAGCGCTACACTGATGCCCACACCACTCCCACAGCGCTTCACTAATGCCCACACCACTCCCACAGCGCTACACAACTGCCCACACCACTCCCACAGATCTGCACTAATGCCCACAACACTCCCACAGCGCTATAACACTACCCACACCACTCCCACAGCGCAGCACTAATGCCCACACCACTCCCAAAGCACTACACCACTGCCCACACCACTCTAACAGCAATACACCACTGCCCACACCAATCCCACAGCGCTACACCACAGCTCAAACCACTCCCACAGGACTACACCACTGACCACAACACTCCCACAGCACTAAACCTCTGCCCACACCACTCCCGCAGGACTACACCACTACCCACACTACTCCCACAGCACTACACAACTGTCCACAACACTCCCACAGCAATACACCACTACCATCACCACTCCCACAGCACAACATTACTGCCCACACGACTCCCACACCGTTACACCACACCCCACAACACTCCCACAGCGCTACATAACTGCCCACACCACTCCAACAGCACTACACCACGCCCACCCGACTCCCGCAGCTCTACACCACTAACCACACCTCTCCCACAGCGCTACACAAATGCCCACACCACTCCCACAGCGCTACACTAATGCCCACAATACTCCCACAGCGCTACACCACTGACCACACAACTCCCGCAGCACTACATCACTGCCCACACCACTCCCACAGCGCTACACCACAACCCACACCAGTCCCACAGCGCTACACCACTGCTCACACCACTCCAACAGCGCTACACCACTGCCCACACCACTCCCAAAGCGCTACACCACTGCCCATACCACACCCACAGCATGACGCCACTGCACACATCCCTCCCGCTGCACTACACCACTGCCCACGCCAATTCCACAGCACTACACCACTGCCCACATTACCCCCGCAGCACTACACCACAACACACACCAATCCCACAGCACTACATCACTGCCCACACCACTCCAGCAGCGCTACACCACTGCCCAAACCATTCCCACAGCGCTACACCACTGCCCACATTACCCCGCAGCACTACACCACAACACACACCAATCCCACAGCACTACATCACTGCCCACACCACTCCAGGAGCGCTACACCACTGCCCAAACCATTCCCACAGCGCTACACCACTGCCCACACCACTCCCACAGCGTTACACCACTGCGCAACCACTCCCACAGCGCTACACCACAACCCGCACCACTCCCACAGCGCTACACCACTGCCCACAACACTCCCACAGCACTACACCACTGCCCACACCACACTCACAGCGCTACACCACTGCCCACACCACACGCACAGCGCTGCACCACTGCCCGCACCACTCCCACAGCGCTACACCACTGCTAACACCAACCCACAGCGCTGCACTAATGACTACATCTCTCCCACACCACTACAACACTGCACACACCACTCCCACAGCTCTACACCACTGCCCACACCACTCCCACAGCGCTACACCACGGCACAAGCCACTCCCACAGCGCTACACCACATCCCACACCACTCCCACAGCATTACACCACTGACCACACCACTCCCAAAGCACAAATCCACTGTCCTAACCACTCCCACAGCGTTACACCACTGCCCACACAACTCCCACAGCGCTACATCACAGCACACACCACTCCCACAGCGCTACACCACTGCTCACGCCACTCCCACAGCGTTACACCACTGCCCACACCACTCCCATAGCACTACACCACTGCACACACAACTCCCATAGCGCTATACTAATGCCCACAACACTCCCGCAGCGCAACACCACTGCCCACACCAATCCCACTGCACTGCACCAATGTCCACACCACTCCAACAGCACTACACCACTGCCCACAACTCTCCCACAGCATTACACCACTGACCACACCACTCCCACAGCACAAATCCACTGTCCTAACCACTCCCACAGCGTTACACCACTGCCCACACAAATCCCACAGCGATAGACCACAGCCCACACCACTCCCACAGCGCTACACCACTGCCCACGACACTCCCACAGCGTTACACCACTGCCCACAACACTCCCATAGCCCTACACCACTGCCCACACCACTCCCACAGCGCTATACTAATGCCCACACTCCCGCAGCGCAACACCACTGCCCACACCAATCCCACTGCACTACACCAATGTCCACAGCACTCCAACAGCACTACACCACTGCCCACACAACTCCCACAGCGCTACACCACTGCCCACACCACTCCCACAGCGTTACACCACTGCCCACAACATTCCCACAGCGCTACTCCACTTCCCACACCACTCGCACAGCGCTACACCACTGCCCACACCAGTCGCACAGCGCTACACCACTATGCACACCAATCCCACAAAGCTACACCACTACCCACAGCAGTCCCACAGCACTACACCTATGCCCACACCACTCCCACAACGCTACACTAATGCCCCCACCACTCGCAGAGCACTACACCACAGCCCACACCACTCCCACAGCGATACACAACTGCCCGCACCATTCCCACAGCGCTACTCCACTGCCCACACCACTCCCACAGCGCTACACCACTGCCCACACCACTCCCACAGCACTACACCACTGCCCACACCACTCCCACAGCGCTGTATCACTGCCCACACCACTCCCACAGCACTACACCACTGCCCACACCACTCCCACAGCGCTACACCACTGCCCACACCACTCCCACAGCACTACACCACTGCCCACACCACACCCACAGCTCTACACCACTGTTCACACCACTCCCACAGCAATACACAACTGCCCACACGACTCCCACAGCGCTACACCACTGTACACAACACTCCCACAGCACTACACTACTACCATCACCACTCCCACAGCACTACATTACTGCCCACACGACTCCCACACCGTTACACCACACCCCACAACACTCCCACAACACTACATAACTGCCCACACCACTCCAACAGCACTACACCACTGCCCACCCATCTCCCGCAGCTCTACACCACTAACCACACCTCTCCCACAGCGCTACACAAATGCTCACACCACTCCCACAGCGCTACACTAATGCCCACAACACTACCACAGCGCTACACCACAATCCACACCACTCCCACAGCGCTACACCACTGCCCACACCACTCCCACAGCGCTACACCACTGCCCACACCACTCCCAAAGCGCTACACCACTGCCCATACCACACCCACAGCATGACACCACTGCACACATCCCTCCCGCTTCACTATACTACTGCCCACGCCAATTCCACAGCACTACACCACTGCCCACAACACTCCCACAGCGCTACACCACTGCCCATATCACTCCCGCAGCACTACACCACAACCCACAACAATCCCACAGCACTACACCACTGCCCACACCACTCCCGCAGCGCTACACCACTGCCCAAACCACTCCCACAGCGCTACACCACTGCCCACAACACTCCCACAGCGTTACACCACTGCGCAACCACTCCCACAGCGCTACACCACAACCCGCACCACTCCCCCAGCGCTACACCACTGAACACACCACACTCAAAGCGCTACACCACTGCCCACACCACTCGCACAGCGCTACACCACTGCCCACACCACTCCCACAGCATTGCACCACTGACCACACCTCTCCCACAGCACAAATCCACTGTCCTAACCACTCCCACAGCGTTACACCACTGCCCACACATCTCCCACAGCGCTACACCACAGCACACACCACTCCCACAGCGCTACACCACTGCTCACGCCACTCCCACAGCGTTACACCACTGCCCACACCACTCCAATAGCACTACACCATTGCCAACACCACTCCCACAGCGCTGTACTAATGCCCACAACACTCCCACAGCGCAACACGACTGCCCACAACAATCCCACTGCACTACACCAATGTCCACATCACTCCAACAGCACTACACCACTGCCCCCAACTCTCCCACAGCATTTCACCACTGACCACACCACTCAACACAGCACAAATCCTCTGTCCTAACCACTCCCACAGCGTTACACCACTGCCCAAACAATTCCCACAGCGATACACCACAGCACACACCACTCCCACAGCGCTACACCAATGCCCACGCCACTCCCATAGCGTTACACCACTGCCCACACCACTCCCATAGCACTACACCACTGCCCTCACCACTCCCACAGCGCTATACTAATGCCCACAACACTCCCGCAGCGCAACACCACTGCCCACACCAATCCCACTGCCCAACACCAATGTCCACACCACTCCAACAGCACTACACCACTGCCCACACAACTCCCACAGCGCTACACCACTGCCCACACCACTCCCACAGCGTTACACCACTGCCCACCACATTCCCACAGCGCTACTCCACTTCCCACACCACTCCCACAGCGCTACACCACTGCCCACACCACTCGCACAGCGCTACACCACTGCCCACAACATTCCGACAGCGCTACTCCACTTCCTACACCACTCCCACGACGCTACACTAATGCCCACACCACTCGCAGAGCACTACACCACAGCCCACACCACTCCCACAGCGATACAGAACTGCCCGCACCATTCCCACAGAGCTACACCACTGCGCACACCACTCCCACAGCGCTGCACCACTGCGCACACCACTCCCACAGCGCTACACCACAGCCCATACCACTCCCACAGCTCTAAACCACTGTTCAAACCACTCCCACAGCAATACACAACTGCCCACACCACTCCCACAGCGCTACACCACTGCCCACACCTCTCCCACAGCGCTACATCACTGCCCACGCCACCTCAACAGCGCTAAACCACTGCCCACACCACTCCCACAACGCTACACCACAACATACACCACACCCACAGCGCTACACCACTGCCCACACCACTCCCAAAGCGCTACACCACTGCCCATACCACACCCACAGCATGACACCACTGCACACATCGCTCCCGCTGCACTACACCACTGCCCACGCCAATTCCACAACACTACACCACTGCCCACACCACACCCAAGCCGCTACACCACTGAACACGCCACTCCCACAGCGCTACACCACTGCCCACACCACTCACGCAGTGCTACACCACTGCCCACACCACTCGTACAGCGCTACACCACTGCCCACACCACTCCCACAGCATTACACCACTGCCCACACAACTCCCACAGAGCTAAACCACAGCACACACCACTCCAATAGCACTACACCACTGCCCACACCACTCCCACAGCGCTATACTAATGCCCACAACACTCCCGCAGCGCAACACCACTGCCCACAGCAATCCCACTGCACTACACCAATGTCCACACCACTCCAACAGCACTACACCACTGCCCACACCACTCCCACAGCGCTACACCACTGCCCACACAACTCCCACAGCGCCACACCACTGCCCACACCACTCCCACAGCGTTACACCACTGCCAACAACATTCCCACAGCGCTTCTCCACTTCCCACACCACTCCCACAGCGCTACACCACAGCCCACACCACTCGCACAGCGCTACACCACTGCCCACACCATTCCCACAGCGCTACACCACTACGCACAGCAGTCCCACAGCACTACACCTGTGCCCACACCACTCCCACAACGCTACACTAATGCCCACAGCACTCGCACAGCACTACACCACAGCCCACACCACTCCCACAGCGATAAACCACTGCCCACATCATTCCCACAGCACTACACCACTGCCCAGACCACTCCCACACCACTACAACACTGCACACACCACTCCCACAGCGCTACACCACTGCTCACACCACTCCCACAGCGCTACACCACTGCTCACACCACTCCCACAGCGCTACCCCACTGCACACACCACTCGAACAGAGCTACACAACTGCCCACACCACTCCCACAGCTCTACACCACTGCTCAGACCACTCCCACAGCGCTACCTCACTGCACACACCACTCCAACAAAGCTACCTCACTGCACACACCACTCCCACAGCGTTACACCACAGCCTACACCACTCCCACAGCGCAACACCACTGCCCACACCACTTCCACAGCACTACACCACTGCCCACACCACTCCCACAGCACTACACCACTGCCCGCACCACTCCCACAACACTACACCACAACCCACACCACTCTCAGAGCGTTACACCACTGCCCACACAACTCCTACAGCACTACAACACTGCCCACACCACTCCCACAGCGTTACAACACTGCCCACACCACTCCCACAGCGCTACACTAATGCCCACTCCACTCCCAAAGAGCTAAACAGAAGCCTTCACCACTCCCGCTGCATTAAACCAAAGACTGCACCACTCCCCCAGCGTTAGACCACAGCCCACATCCCTCCCGCTGCACTACACCACTGCCCACACCACTTCAGCAGCGCTACACCACAGCCCACACCACTCCCAAAGCGCTACACCTCTGCCCACAACACTCCCAAAGCGCTACACCACTGCCGACACCACTCCCACAGCACTACACCACTGCCGACATCACTCCCACAGCGTTACACCACAGCACACACCACTACCACAGCGCTAAACCATTGCCCACGCCACTCCAACAGCGCTACACCACTGCCCACACCACTCCCACAGCGCTACACCACAACCCACACCACACCCACAGCGCTACACCACTGCCCACACCACTCCCAAAGCGCTACACCACTGCCCATACCACTCCCACAGCATGACACCACTGCTCACATCCCTCCCGCTGCACTACACCACTGCCCACGCCAATCCCACAGCACTACACCACTGGCCATACCACTCCCACAGCGCTACTCCACTGCCCACATCACCCCCGCAGCACTACACCACTGCCCACACCACACTCACAGCGCAACACCACTGCCCGCACCACACGCACAGTGCTGCACCACTGCCCGCGCTACTCCCACAGCACAACACCAACCCCCACACCACTCCCACAGCGTTAAACCACTGCCCACATCACTCACACAGTGCTACACCACTGCCAACACCACCCCACAGCGCTTCACTAATGCCCACACCGCTCCCACACCAGTACAACACTGCACACACCACTCCCACAGCGTTACACCACTGCACACGCCACTTCCACAGCGCTACACCACTGCCCACACCACTTCCACAGCGTTACACCACTGCCCACAGCACACCCACACCGTAACACCACTGCCCACACCACTCCCAGAGCACTACAACACTGCCCACACCACTCCGACAGCGCTACAACATGCCCGCACCACTCCCACAGCGCTACACCACTGCCCACACCACTCCCACAGCTCTACACCACTGCCCACACCACACTCATAGCACTACACCACTAACCACACCTCTCCCACAGCGCTACACAAATGCCCGCACCACTCCCACAGCGCTACACTAATGCCCACACAACACCAAACAGCGCTACAGTAATGCCCACACCACTCCCACAGCGCTACACTAATGCCCACACAACACCAAACAGCGCTACAGTAATGCCCACACCACTCCCACAGCGCTACACCACTGCCCACACCACCCCCGCCGCATTAAACCAGTACCCGCACCACTCCCACAGCGCTACACCACTGCCCACACCACTTCCGCAGCGCTACACCACTGCCCACACCACTCCCGCAGTGCTACACCACTGCCCACAACACTCCCGCAGCGCTACACCACTGCCCACACAACTCCCGCAGCGCTACACCACTGTCAACACCGCTCCCACAGCGCTACACTAATGTCCACAACAGTCCCACAGCGCTACACCACTGCCCACACCACTCCCACAGCGCTGCACTAATGCCCACACCATTCCCGCAGCGCTACAGCACTGCCAACATCACCCCCGCTGCGCTAAACCACTACCCACACAGCTCCCACAGCGTGACACCACTGCTCACATCAGCCCCGCAGCGCTAAACCACTGCCCACACCACTCCCACAGCACTACACCACTGCCCAAACCACTCCCACAGCACTATACCGCTGCCCTCACCACACCCACAGCACTTCACCACTGCCCACTCCACTCCCACAGCACTACACCACTGCCCATACCACTCCCACAGCGTTACACCACTGCCCACACCACTCCCACAGCACTACACCACTGCCCACACCACTCCCACAGCGTTACATCACTGCTCACACCACACCCACAGCACTACACCACTCCCCACACCACTCTCACAGCGCTACACCACGGCCCACATCACTCCCACAGCACTACACCACTGCACACAACACTCCCACAGCACTACTCCACTGCCCACACCACTCCCACAGCACTACACCACTGCTCACACCACTCCCGCAGCTCTACACCACTGCCCTCATCACAACCGCAGTACTACACCACTACCCACACGAGTCCCACAGCACTACACCGCTGCCCTCACCACTCCCAAAGCGTGACACCAGAACCAACACCACTCCGACAGCGCTACCCTACAACCCACATCACACCCACAGCGCAACTACACTGCCCACACCAGACCCACAGTATTACACCACTGTCCACACCACTCCCCCTGCGCTACACTAATTCACAAACCACTCCCACAGCGCTACACTAATGCCCACACCAATCCCACAGAGCTACACTAATTCCCAAGCCACTCCCACAGCGCTACACCACGGCCCACACCACTCCCACCGCGCTACACTAATGCCCACATCACTCCAACAGCGCTCCAGCACTGCCCACACCACTCCCACAACGTTACACCACTGACCACACCACTCCCACAGCACTACACCACTGCCCACACCACTCGCACAGTACTACACCACTGTCCACAACACTCCCACAGCGTTACACCACTGCCCACGCCACTCCCACAGCGCTACACCACTGCCCACAATACGCCCATAGCGCTACACTAGTGCTCACACCACTCCCGCCGCATTAAACCAATGCCCGCACCACCCCCGCAGCGCAACACCACTGCCCACACCTCTCCCGCAGCGCTACACTAATGCCCACACCACTGTCACAGCGTTACACCACTGGCACACCACTCCCACAGCGCTACACCACTGCCCACACCACTCCCACAGCACTACACCCGCAGCACAACACCACTGCCCACACCACTCCACCTGCGCTACACCACTGCACACACCACTCCCGCAGCTGTACACCACTGCCCACACCACTCCCACTGCGCTACACCACTGCTCACACCAATCCCACAGCACTAAACCTCTGCCCACACCACTCCCACAGCGCTACACCAATGCCCACATCATACCCACAGCGCTACACCACTGCCCACACGACTCCCACAGCACAACACCACTGCCCACACCACTCCCGCAGCGTTACACCACTGCCCACACCACTCCCACAGCGCTACACCACTGCCCACACCACTCCCACAACACTACACCACTGACCACACCACTCCCACAGCACTAAACCAATGTTCACACAACTCCCACAGCAATACACAACTGCCCACACGACTCCCACAGCGCTACACCACTGCCCACACCACTTTCACAGCACTACACCACTGCCCACACCACTCCCACAGCGCTCTATCAAAGCCTACACCACTCCTAACAGCGCTACACCACAGCCCACACCACTCCCACAGCGCTACACCACTGCACACTCCACTCCCACAGCGCTACACCACTGCCCACACCACTCCCACAGCGCAACTCCATTGCCCACAACACTCCCACAGCGCTACACCACAAACAATACCACTGCCACAGCTCTACACTACAGCCCACACCACTCCCGCAGCACTACACCAAAGCACACCCCATTCCCACAGCGCTACACCACTGCCCACACCACTCCCCCAGCGCAACACCACAACCCACAGCACTCCCAGAGCGCTACACCATTGCCCACACCACTCCTGCAGCGCTACACCACTTCCCACAGCAGTCGGGCAGCGCTGCACCACTGCCCACATCACCGCCGCAGTGCTACACCATGGCCCACACCTCCCCCGCAGCGCTACACCACTGCCTACACCTCTCCCACAGCACTACACCACTTCCCACACCACTCCCACAGAACTACACCACTTCCCACACCACTCCCACAGCACTACACAACTGCCCACACCTCTCCCGCAGCGCTACACCACTGCCCACATCAATCGCACAGCGCTAGACCACTGACCACAAACTCCCAGAGCACTACACCACTGCCCACACCACTCCCACAGCGTTACACCACTGCTCACACCACTCCCACAGCGCTACACTACTGCCCACACCACTCCAAACAGCGCTACACCACTGCCCATACCACACCCACAGTATGACACCACTGCACACATCCCTCCCGCTGCAATACACCACTGCCCACGCCAATTTTACAGCACTACACCACTGCCCACACCTCTCCCACAGCGCTACACCACTGCCCACATCACCCCCGCAGCGCTACACCACAAGACACACCAATCCCACAGCAAAACACCACTCCCACACTACTCCCGCAACGCTACTCCACTGCCTAACCACTCCCACAGCGCTACACCGCAACCCGCACCACTCTCACAGCGCTATACCACTGCCCACAACACTCCCACAGCACTACACCAATGCCCACACCAAACTCACAGCGCTACAACACTGCCCACACCACAAGCACAGCGCTGCACCACTGCCGGCACCACTTCCACAGCACAACACCAACCCCCACACCACTCCCAGAGCGTTACACCACTGCCCACACCACTCCCACAGCGCTACAACACTGCACACACCACTCCCACAGCTCTACACCACAGCCCACACCACTCCCACAGCGCTACACCACTGCACACGCCACTCACGCAGTGCTACACCACAGCACACACCACTCCCACAGCGCTACACCACTGCCCACGCCACTCCCACAGCGTTACACTACTGCCCACACCATCCCATAGCACTACACCACTGCCCACACAACTCCCACAGCGCTATACTATTGCCCACAACACTCCCGCAGCGCAACACCACTGCCCACACCAATCCCACTGCACTACACCAATGTCCACACAAATCCAACAGCACTACACCACTGCCCATACCGCTCACACAGCACTACACCACTGCCCACACAACTCCCAAAGCGCTACACCACTGCCCTCACCACTCCCACAGCGTTACACCACTGCACACACCATTCCCACAGCGCTACACCACTACCCACAGCAGTCCCACATCACTACACCTATGCTCTGACCACTCCCACAACGCTACACTAATGCCCACACCTCTCGCACAGCACTACGCCACAGCCCACACCACTCCCACAGCGATACACCACTGCCCACACCATTCCCAAAGCGCTACACCACTGCCCACCCCACCCCACAGCGCTGCACTAATGCCCACACCACTCCCACACCACTACAACACTGCACACACCACTCCCACAGCTCTACACCACTGCCCACACCACTCCCACAGCGATACACCACTGCCCACACCAGTCCCACAACACTACACCACAACCCACACCACTCCAGGAGCGTTACACCACTGCCCACACCACTCCCACAGCGCTAAACAAAAGCACTCACCAATCCCGCAGCATTAAACCAAAGACCGCACCACTCCCCCAGTCGTTACACCACTCCCCACATCCCTACCGCTGCACTACGCCACTGCCCACACCGCTTCAGCAGCGCTACACCACAGCCCACAAAACTCCCAAAGGGCTACACCACTGCAAACACAACTCCCACAGCGCTACACCACAACCCACACCACTCCCACAGCGATACACCACTGCCCACACGACTCCCACAGCACTACACCAATGCCCACATCACCCCCGCAGCACTACAACACAACCCACACCAATCCCACAGCAGTACACCACTGCCCACACCACTCCCGCAGCGCTACACCACTGCCCTAACCACTCCCACAGCGCTACACCGCTGCCCACACCACACCCACAGCGTTAAACCACTGCCCAACCACTCCCACAGCGCTACACCACTGCACACAACACTCCTACAGCACTACACCACTGCCCACACCACACTCACAGCGCTACACCACTGCCCACACCACTCACACAGCGCTACACCACTGCCAACACCACCCCAAAGCGCTGCACTAATGCCCACACCGCGCCCACACCACTACAACACTGCACACACCATTCTCACAGCTCTACACCACTGCCCACACCACTCTCACAGGGCTACACCACTGCCCACACCACTCCCACAGCATTACACCACTGACCACACCACTCCCACAGCACAAATCCACTGTCCTAACCACTCCAACAGCGTTACACCACTGCCCACACCACTCCCATAGCACTACAATACTGCCAACAACACTCCCACAGCGCTATACTAATGCCCACAACACTCCCGCAGCGCAACATCACTGCCCACACCAATCCCACTGCACTACACCAATGTCCACACCACTCCAACAGCACTGCACCACTGCCTACACCGCTCCCACAGCGCTACACCACTGCCCACACAACTCCCACAGCGCTACACCACTGCCCACACCACTCCCACAGCGTTACACCACTGCCCACAACATTCCCACAGCGCTACTCCACTTCCCACACCACTCCCACAGCGCTACACCACTGCCCACACCACTCGCACAGCGCTACACCACTGCCCACACCATTCCCACCACGCTACACCGCTGCCCACAGCAGTCCCACAGCACTACACCTATGCCCACACCGCTCGCACAACGCTACTCTAATGCCCACACCACTCGCACAGCACTAAACCACAGCCCAAACCACTCCCACAGCGATACACCACTGCCCACACCATTCCCACAGCGCTACACCACTACCCACACCACCCCACAGCGCTGCACTAATGCCCACACCACTCCCACACCACTACAACACTGCACACACTACTCCCACAGCTCTACACCACTGCTCAGACCACTCCCACAGCGCTACCCCACTGCACACACCACTCCCACAGAGCTACACCACTGCCCACACCACTCCCACCGCGCTACACCACAGCCCACACCACTCCCACAGCGCAACAACACTGCCCACACAACTCCCACAGCACTACAACACTGCCAACACCACTCCCACAGCGTTACCCCACTGCCCACACCACTCCCAAAGCGCTACACTAATGCCCACACCACTCCCAAAGCGCTAAACAAAATCCCTCACCACTCCCGCAGCATTAACCCAAAGACCGCACCACTCCCCCAGCGTTACACAACTGCCCACATCCCTCCCGCTGCACTACACCACTGCCCACACCACTTCAGCAGCGCTACACCATAGCCCACACCACTCCCAAAGCGCTACACCACTGCCCACACAACTCCCAAAGCGCTACTCCACAGCCCACACCACTCACACAGCGCTACACCACTGCCCACGCCACTCCAACAGCGCTACACCACTGCCCACACCAGTCCCACAGCACTACATCGCAACCCACACCACACCCACAGCGCTACAACACTGCCCACACCACTCCCGCAGCGCTACACCACTTCCCACAGCACTCGGGCAGCGCCACACCACTGCCCACACCTCTCCCGCAGCGCTACACCTCTGCCCACATCAATCGCACAGCGCTAGACCACTGCCCACAAACTCCCAGAGCACTACACCACTGCCCACACCACTCCCACAGCGCTACACCACTGCCCACACAACTCCCACACCGCTACTCCACAGCCCACACCACTCCAACAGCGCTATACCTCTGCCCACACCACTACCACAGCGCTACACCACTACCGACACCACTCCCACAGCACTACACCACTGCCGACATCACTCCCACAGCGTTACACCACTGCCCACGCCACTCCAACAGCGCTAAACCACTGCCCACACCAGTCCCACAGCACTAAACCGCAACCCACACCACACCCGCAGCGCTACACCACTGCACACACCACTCACACAGCGCTACACCACTGCCCACACCACTCCAAACAGCGCTACACCACTGCCGACACCACTCCCACAGCGTTACACCACAGCCCACACCACTCCCACAGCGTTACACCACAGCCCAAACCACACCCACAGCGCTACACCACTGCCCACGCCACTCCCAAAGCGCTACACTAATGCCCACACCACTGCGAAAGAGCTAAACAAAAGCTTTCACCACTCCCGCAGCATTAAACCAAAGACCGCACCACTCCCCCAGCGTTACACCACTGCCCACCTCCCTCCCGCTGCACTACACCACTGCCCACACCACTTCAGCAGCGCTACACCATAGCCCACACCACTCCCAAAGCGCTACACCACTGCCCACACAACTCCCAAAGCGCTACTCCACAGCCCACACCACTCACACAGCGCTACACCTCTGCCCACATCATTACCACAGCGCTACACCACTGCCGACACCACTCCCACAGCACTACACCACTGCCGACATCACTCCCACAGCGTTACACCACAGCCCACACCACTCCCACAGCGCTACAACACTGCCCACGCCACTCCAACAGCGCTACACCACTGCCCACACCACTCCCACAAAACTACACCACAACCCACACCACACCCACAGCGCTACACCACTGCCCACACCAGTCCCAAAGCTCTACGCCACTGCCCATACCACTCCCACAGCATGACACCACTGCACACATCCCTCCCGCTGCACTACACCACTGCCCACGCCAATACCACAGCCCTACACCACTGCCCACACCACTCCCACAGCGCTACTCCACTGCCCACACCACTCCCGCAGCGCTACACCACTGCCCACACCACTCCCACAGCGCTACACCACTGCCCACACCACTCCCGCAGCGCTACACCACTGCGCACACCACACTCACAGCGCTACACCACTACCCAGAGCACACACACAGCACTGCACCACTGCCCGCACCACTCCCACGGCACAACACCAACCCCCACACCACTCCCACAGCGTAAAACCACTGCCCACACCACTCACACAGCGCTACACCACTGCCAACACCACCCCACAGCGCTGCACTAATGCCCACACCGCTCCCACACCACTACAACACTGCACACACCACTCCCACAGCCCTACACCACTGCACACATTCACTCCCACAGCGCTACACCACTGCCCACACAACTCCCACAGCGCTATACAAATGCCCACAACACTCCTGCAGCGCAACATCACTGCCCACAACAATCCCACTGCACTACACCAATGTCCACGCCACTCCAACAGCACTACACCACTGCCCACACCGCTCCCACAGCGCTACACCATTGCCCACACAACTCCCACAGCGCTACACCACTGCCCACACCACTCCCACAGCGTTACACCACTGCCCACAACATTCCCACAGCGCTACTCCACTTCCCACACCAATCCCACAGCGCTACACCACTGCCCACACCACTCGCACAGCACTACACCACTGCCCACATCATTCCCACAGCGCTACACCACTGCCCACAGCATTGCCACAGCACTACACTTATGCCCACACCACTCCCACAACGCTTCACTAAAGCCCACACCACTCGCACAGCACCACACCACAGCCCACACCACACCCACAGCGATACACCACTGCCCAAACTAATCCCACAGCGCTACACCACTGCCCACACCACCCCACAGCGCTGCATTAATACCCACACCACTCCCACACCACTACAACACTGCAAACACCACTCGAACAGCTCTACACCACTGCTCAGACCACTCCCACAGCGCTACCCCACTGCACACGCCACTCCCACAGAGCTACACCACTGCACACGCCACTCCCACAGAGCTACACCACTGCCCACACCACTCCCACAGCGCTACACTAATGCCCACACCACTACCAAAGCGCTAAACAAAAGCCCTCACCACTCTGGCAGCATTAAACCAAAGACCGTACCACTCCCACACCGTTACACCACTGCCCACATCCCTCCCGCTGCACTACACCACTGCCCACACCACTTCAGCAGCGCTACACCACAGCCCACACCACTACCAAAGCGCTACACCACTGCTCACACAACTCCCACAGTACTACTCCATAGCCCACACCAGTCCCACAGCGCTATACTAATGCCCACACCACTCCCGCAGCGCAACACCACTGCCCACACCAATCCCACTGCACTACACCACTGCCCACACCATTCCCACAGCGCTACACCACTGCCCACACAACTCCCACAGCGCTCACCACTGCTCACACCACTCCCACAGCGTTACACCACTGCCCACACCATTCCCACAGCTCTACACCACTGCCCACACCATTCCCACAGCGCAACACCACTGCCCACAGCATTCCCACAGCACTACACTTATGCCCACACCACTCCCACAACGCTACACTAATGCCCACACCACTCGCACAGCACTATACCACAGCCCACACCACTCCCACAGCGATACACCACTGCCCACACCATTCCCACAGCACTACACCACTGCCCACACCACCCCACAGCGCTGCACTAATGCCCACACCACTCCCACAGCGCTACACCAGTGCCCACACCACTCCCACAGCACTACACCACTCCCACACCACTACAACACTGCACACACCATTCGAACAGCTCTATACCACTGCTGACACCACTCCCACAGCGCTACCCCACTGCACACGTCACTCCCACAGAGCTACACCACTGCCCACACCACTCACACAGAGCTACACCACAGCCCACACCACTCCCACAACACTACACCACAACCCACACCACTCCCAGAGCGTTACACCACTGCCCACAGCACTCCCACAGCACTACAACACTGCCCACACCACTCCCACAGCACTACTAAACAACCAACAGCACTCCCGCAGTATTAAACCAAAGGCCGCACCACTCCAGCAGCGCTACACCACTGCCCACACCACTCCAGCAGCGCTACACCACTGCCCACACCACTCCGAAAGTGTTACACCACAACACACAGCACTCCCACAAACGCTACATCACTGCCCACACCACTCCCACAGCACTACACCACTGATCACACCACTCCCACATCGTTACACCACAAACAAAACCACTCCCACAGTGTTACACGACTGCCCACATCACTCC
Source organism: Cetorhinus maximus (assembly GCF_964194155.1). Lineage (NCBI taxonomy): Eukaryota > Metazoa > Chordata > Chondrichthyes > Lamniformes > Cetorhinidae > Cetorhinus > Cetorhinus maximus. The sequence continues at coordinate 325,566 of NW_027596337.1, forward strand.
CACAGAACTACACCACTGCCCACATCACTCCCACAGAACTACACCACTGCCCACACCACTGCCCACACCACTCCCACAGAACCACACCACTGCCAACACTACTCCCACAGAACTACAGCACTGCCCACACCACTCCCTCAGAACTCTAGCACTGCCCACACCACTCCAACAGCGCTACATCACTGTCCACACCACTCCTACAACACTACAGCAAACCCACACAACTCCCACAGCGCTACACCACTGCCCACAGCACTGCCACAGAGCAACACCACTGGCCAAACCACTCCTCAGCGCTACACCACTGCCTACGCCACTCCATACAGCGTTACAACAGAACACACACCACTCCCACAGCACTACACCACACCCGCAGCACTACTCCACTACCCACAGCACTCCCACAACGCTTCACCACTGCCCACACCACTCCCATAGCGCTACACCACTGCCCACACCACTCCCACAGCGCTCCACTAATGCCCACACCACCCCCAAGCCACATCACCACTGCACACACCACTCCCACAGCTCTACAGCACTGCAAACACCACTCCCACAGCGCTAAACCACTGCCCACACCACTCACGCAGCGCTACACCACTGCCCATACCACTCCCACAGCGCTACACAAATGCCAACACCACTCCCACAGCGTTACACCATTGACCACACAACTCTCACAGCACAAATCCACTGCCCACACACTCCCACAGCGTTACACCACTGCCCACACCATTCCCACAGCGCAAAACCACAGCCCACACCACTCCCTCAGCGCTACACCACTGCACACACCACTCCCACAGCGCAACACCACTGCCCACACCACTCCCACAGCGATACACCACTGCCCACACCACTCCCACAAAACTGCATCACTGCCCACACCACTCCCATAGAACTACACGACTGCCCACACCACTGCCTACACCACTCCCACAGAACCACACCACTGCCCACACCACTCCCACAGAACTACGCCTCGGCCCACACCACTCCGAGAGCACTACACCACTGCACACACCACTGCCTCTGAACTGCAGCATTGCCCACACCACTCCAACAGCGCTAAACTAAAGCCCAAATCACTCCCGCAGCGCTAAACCACTGCACTCACCACTCCCGCAGCATTAAACCAAAGCACGCACCACTCCAACAGCGTTAGACCACTGCCCACATCCCTCCCGCTACACTACACCACTGCCCACACCACTCCAACAGCACTACACCACTGCCCACACCACTCCGACAGCGCTACATCACTGCCCACAACACTCCAAGAGTATACACCACTGCACACACCACTCCCACAGCGTTACACCAATGTCCACACCACTCCTACAGCGTTGTACCACTGCCCACACCACTCCCACAGCACTACACTACTGCCCACTCCTCTCCCACAGAGCTACACCACTGCCCACACCACTCCCACAGCGTTCCACCACTGCCCACACCACTCCCACAGCGCTAGACCTCTGCCCACACCACTACCACAGCACTACACCACTGCCCACACCACTCCCACAGCGCTACACCACAACCCACACCACTCCCACAGCGCTACACCACTGCCCACACCACTCCCACAGATCCACACCACTGCCCACACCACTCCCACAGATCTATGCCTCTGCCCACACCACTCCCAAAGCACTACACCACTGCACACGCCACTGCCTCTGAACTGCAGCATTGCCCACACCACTCCCACAGCGCTAAACTAAAGCCCAAATCACTCCCGCAGCGCTAAACCACTGCACTCATCACTCCCGCAGCATTAAACCAAAGCACGCACCACTCCAACACCGTTAGACCACTGCCCACATCCCTCCCGCTACACTACACCACTGCCCACACCACTCCAACAGCACTACACCAATGCCCACACCACTCCGACAGCGCTACATCACTGCCCACAACACTCCAAGAGCGCTACACCACTGCACACACCACTCCCACAGCACTACACTACTACCCACACGACTCCCACAGCACTACACCACTGCACACACCACTCCCACAGCGTTACACCAATGTCCACACCACTCCTACAGCGTTGCACCACTGCCCACACCACTCCCACAGCACTACACCACTGCCCACACCACTCCCACTGTGCTACACCACAACCCACAACACTCCCACAGCACTACACCACTGCCCACACTACTCCCACAGCGCTACACCACAACCCACACCACTCCCACAGCGCTACCCTACTGCCCAAACCACTCCCACAGCGCTACACCACAACCCACACCACTCCCACAGCGCTACCCTACTGTCCACACCAAACGTACAGCGCTACCTACTGCCCACACACTCCCACAGCGTAACGCCACTGCCTACACCACTACCACAGCGCCACACCACAGCCCTCACCGCTCCCACAGCGCTACACCGTTGCAAACACCACTCCCACAGTGATACACCACTGCCCACACCACTCCCACAAAACTACATCACTGCCCACACCACTCCCATAGAACTACACGACTGCCCACACCACTGCCCACACCACTCCCACAGAACTACGCCTCTGCCCACACCACTCCCAAAGCACTACACCACTGCGCACAACACTGCCTCTGAACTGCAGCATTGCCCACACCACTCCCACAGCGCTAAACTAAACCCAAATCACTCCCGCAGCGCTAAACCACTGCACTCACCACTCCCGCAGCATTAAACCAAAGCACGCACCACTCCAACAGCGTTAGACCACTGCCCACATCCCTCCCGCTACACTACACCACTGCCCACACCACTCCAACAGCACTACACCACTGCCCACACCACTCCGACAGCGCTACATCACTGCCCACAACACTCCAAGAGCGCTACACCACTGCACACACCACTCCCACAGCACTACACTACTGCCCACACGACTCCCACAGCACTACACCACTGCACACACCACTCCCACAGCGTTACACCAATGTCCACACCACTCCTACAGCGTTGCACCACTGCCCACACCACTCCCACAGCACTACACTACTGCCCACTCCACTCCCACAGCGCTACACCACTGCCAACACCACTCCCACAGCGTTCCACCACTGCCCACACCACTCCCACAGCGCTGGACCTATGCACACACCACTACCACAGCACCACACCACTGCCCACACCACTCCCACTGTGCTACACCACAACCCACAACACTCCCACACTGCTACACCACTGTCCACACCACTCGCACAGCGCTACATCACTGCCCACACTACTCCCACAGCGCTACACCACAACCCACACCACTCCCACAGCGCTACCCTACTGCCCAAACCAATCCCACATGGCTACACCACAACCCACACCACTCCCACTGCGCTACCCTATTGTCCACACCAAACGCACAGCGCTACACCACAACACACGCCACTCCCACAGCGCTACCCTACTGTCCACACCAAACGCACAGCGCTACACCGCAACCCACACCACTCCCACAGCGCTACACCACTACCCACCCCTCTCCCACAGCGCTACACAACTGCCCACACCACTACCACAGAACTACGCCTCTGCCCACACCACTCCCAAAGCACTACACCACTGCACACACCACTGCCTCTGAACTGCAGCATTGCCCACACCACTCCCACAGCGCTAAACTAAAGCCCAAATCACTCCCGCAGCGCTAAACCACTGCACTCACCACTCCCGCAGCATTAAACCAAAGCACGCACCACTCCAACAGCGTTAGACCACTGCCCACATCCCTCCCGCTACACTACACCACTGCCCACACCACTCCAACAGCACTACACCACTGCCCACACCACTCCGACAGCGCTACACCACTGCCCACAACACTCCAAGAGTGCTACACAACTGTCCACACCACTCGCACAGCGCTACAGTACTGCCCACACCACTCCCACAGCGCTACACCACAACCCACACCACTCCCACAGCGCTACCCTACTGCTCACACCACTCCCACAGCGCTACACCACAACCCACACCACTCCCACAGCGCTACCCTACTGCCCACACCACTCCAACAGCTCTACACCACAAACCACTCCACTCCCACAGCGCTACACCACTGCCCACAGCGCTACACCACTGCCCACACCACTCGCACAGCGCTACAACACAACCCACACCACTCCCACAGCGCTACTCTACTGCCAACACCACTCCCACAGCGCTACACCACTGCCCACACCACTCCCACAGTGTTACACGATTGCCCACACCTCTCTCACAGCACAAATCCACTGCCCACACACTCCCACAGCGTTACACCACTGCCCACACCATTCCCAAAGCGCAACACCACAGCCCACACCACTCCCACAGCGCTACACCACTGCCCACACCGCTCCCACAGCGTTACACCACTGCCCACACCATTCCCAAAGCGCAACACCACAGCGCACACCACTCCCACAGCGCTACACCACTGCCCACACCATTCCCACAGCGCAACACCACAGCCTACACCACTACCACAGCGGCACACCACAGCCCACACCGCTCCCACAGCGCTACACCAATGCCCACACCACTCCCAAAGCGCTAAACTAAAGCCCCAAACACACCCGCAGCGCTACACCACTGCCCTCACCACTCCCGCAGCATTACACCAAAGCCCACACCATTCCCACAGCGTTACACCACTGACCACATCCCTCCCGCTGCACTACACCACTGCCCACACCACTCCAACAGCGCTACACCACTGCCCACAGCACTCCCACAGCTCTACACCACTGCCCACACCACTCCCACAGCGCAACACCACTGCGCACACCACTCCCACAGCACTATACCACTGCCCACACCACTCCCACAGCGCTACACGACTGCCCACACCACTCCCACATCGTTACACCAGTGTCCACACCACTCCTACAGCACTACACCACTGCCCACACCTCACCCACAGCGTTGCACCACTGCCCACACCACTCCCACAGCCCTACACCTATGCCCACACCACTACAAGAGCACTGCACCACTGCCCACACCACTCCCACAGCGCTATACCACAACCCACAGCACTAAACCACTGCCCAAGCCACTCGCACAGCGCTACACCACAACCCACAAAACTCCCACAACGCTACACCACTGCCCACACCACTCCCACAGCACTACACCACAACCCACACCACTCCTACAGCGCTACACCACTGCCCACTCCACTCCCGCAGTGTTACACCACTTCACACACCACTCCAGCAGCGCTACACCACTGCCCACACCACTCCCACAGCGATACACAACTGCCCACAAGACTCCAACAGCACTACACCACTGCCCGCACCACTCGCACAGCGATACACCACAACCCACACCACTCGCACAGCGCTACCCTAATGCCCACGCTACTCGCGCAGCACTACATCACAACCCACACCACTCCGACAGCGCTACACCACAACCCACACCACTCCCACAGCGCTACACCACTGCCCACACCTCTCCCACAGCGCTACACCACAACCCACAGCGCTACACCACTGCCCACACCTCTACCACAGCGCTACACCACTGCCCACACCACTCCCACAGCGCTACACCGTTGCACGCACCACGCCCAGAGAACTACACGACTGCCCACACCACTGCCCACATCACTCCCACAGAACCACACCACTGCCCAGGCCACTCCCACAGAACTACGCCTCTGCCCACACCACTCCCAAAGCACTACACCACTGCCCACACCACTCCCACAGCGCTACACCACTGCCCACACCACTCCCACAGCACTACACCACAACCCACAAAACTCCCACAACGCTACACCACTGCCCACACCACTCCCACAGCACTACACCACAACCCACACCACTCCCACAGCGCTACACCACTGCCCACTCCACACCCGCAGTGTTACACCACTTCCCACACCACTCCAGCAGCGCTACACCACTGCCCACACCACTCCCGCTGTGCTACATTACTGCCCACACCACTCCCACAGCGATACACCACTGCCCACAACACTCCAACAGCACTACACCACTGCCCGCACCACTCGCACAGCGTTACACCTCAACCCACACCACTCCCACAGCGCTACACGACTGCCCACACCACTCTAACAGCGCTACACCACAACCCACACCACACCCACAGCGCTACCCTACTGTCCACATTACTCGCGCAGCGCTACACCACAACCCACACCACTCCCACAGCGCTACACCACAACCCACACCACTCCCACAGAACCACACCACTGCCCACACCACTCCCACAGAACTACGCCTCTGCCCACAACACACCCAAAGCACTACACCACTGCACACACCACTGCCTCTGAACTGCAGCATTGCCCACACCACTCCCACAGCGCTAAACTAAAGCCCAAATCACTCCCGCAGCGCTAAACCACTGCACTCACCACTCCCGCAGCATTAAACCAAAGCACGCACCACTCCAACAGCGTTAGACCACTGCCCACATCCCTCCCGCTACACTACACCACTGCCCACACCACTCCATCAGCACTACACCACTGCCCACACCATTCCGACAGCGCTACACCACTGCCCACAACACTCCAAGAGCGCTGCACCACTGCGCACACCACTCCCAAAGCACTACACTACTGCCCACACCACTCCCACAGCACTACACCACTGCCCACACCAATCCCACAGCGTTACACCAAAGTCCACACCACTCCTACAGCGTTGCACCACTGCCCACACCACTCCCACAGCACTACACTACTGCCCACTCCACTCCCACAGCGCTACACCACTGCCCACACCTCACCCACAGCGTTGCACCACTGCCCACACCACTCCCACAGCCCTACACCTATGACCACACCACTACAAGAGCACTGCACCACTGCCCACACCACTCCCACAGCGCTATACCACAACCCACAGCACTACACCACTGCCCAAGCCACTCGCACAGCGCTACACCACAACCCACAAAACTCCCACAACGCTACACCACTGCCCACACCACTCCCACAGCACTACACCACAACCCACACCACTCCCACAGCGCTACACCACTGCCCACTCCACTCCCGCAGTGTTACACCACTTCACACACCACTCCAGCAGCGCTACACCACTGCCCACACCACTCCCACAGCGATACACAACTGCCCACAAGACTCCAACAGCACTACACCACTGCCCGCACCACTCGTACAGCGATACACCTCAACCCACACCACTCCCACAGCGCTACCCGACTGCCCACACCACTCCAACAGCGCTACACCACAACCCACACCACTCGCACAGCGCTACCCGACTGCCCACACTACTCGCGCAGCGCTACACCACAACCCACACCACTCCGACAGCGCTACACCACAACCCACACCACTCCCACAGCGCTACACCACTGCCCACACCTCTCCCACAGCGCTACACCACTGCCCACACCACTCCCACAGCGCTACACCGTTGCACGCACCACGCCCAGAGAACTACACGACTGCCCACACCACTGCCCACATCACTCCCACAGAACCACACCACTGCCCAGGCCACTCCCACAGAACTACGCCTCTGCCCACACCACTCCCAAAGCACTACACCACTGCCCACACCACTCCCACAGCGCTACACCACTGCCCAAGCCACTCGCAAAGCGCTACACCACTGCCCACACCACTCCCACAGCACTACACCACAACCCACAAAACTCCCACAACGCTTCATCACTGCCCACACCACTCCCACAGCACTACACCACAACCCACACCACTCCCACAGCGCTACACCACTGCCCACTCCACTCCCGCAGTGTTACACCACTTCCCACACCACTCCAGCAGCGCTACACCACTGCCCACACCACTCCCGCTGTGCTACATTACTGCCCACACCACTCCCACAGCGATACACCACTGCCCACAACACTCCAACAGCACTACACCACTGCCCGCACCACTCGCACAGCGTTACACCTCAACCCACACCACTCCCACAGCGCTACACGACTGCCCACACCACTCCCACAGCGCTACACCACTGCCCACACCACTCCCACAGCGCTACCCTACTGTCCACATTACTCGCGCAGCGCTACACCTCAACCCACACCACTCCAACAGCGCTACACCACAACCCACACCACACCCACAGCGCTACCCTACTGTCCACATTACTCGCGCAGCGCTACACCACAACCCACACCACTCCCACAGCGCTACACCACAACCCACACCACTCCAACAGAACCACACCACTGCCCACACCACTCCCACAGAACTACGCCTCTGCCCACACCACTCCCAAGGCACTACACCACTGCACACACCACTGCCTCTGAACTGCAGCATTGCCCACACCACTCCCACAGCGCTAAACTAAAGCCCAAATCACTCCCGCAGCGCTAAACCACTGCACTCACCACTCCCGCAGCATTAAACCAAAGCACGCACCACTCCAACAGCGTTAGACCACTGCCCACATCCCTCCCGCTACACTACACCACTGCCCACACCACTCCAACAGCACTACACCACTGCCCACACCATTCCGACAGCGCTACACCACTGCCCACAACACTCCAAGAGCGCTACACCACTGCGCACACCACTCCCAAAGCACTACACTACTGCCCACACCACTCCCACAGCACTATACCACTGCCCACACCAATCCCACAGCGTTACACCAATGTCCACACCACTCCTACAGCGTTGCACCACTGCCCACACCACTCCCACAGCACTACACTACTGCCCACTCCACTCCCACAGCGCTACACCACTGCCCACACCACTCCCACAGCGTTACACCACTGCCGACACCACTCCCACAGCGCTTGACCTCTGCCCATACCACTACCACAGAACTACACCACTGCCCACACCACACCCACTGTGCTACACCACTGCCCACACCACTCCCACTGTGCTACACCACAACCCACAACACTCCACAGCGCTACACCACTGTCCACACCACTCGCACAGCACTACACCACAACCCACACCACTCCCACAGCGCTACCCTACTGCCCACACCACTGGCGTAGCGCTACACCACAACACACACCACTCCGACAACGATACACCACTGCCAACACCACTCCCACAGCGCTACACCACTGCCCACACCACTCCCACAGTGTTACACCACTGCCCACACCACTCCCACAGCGTTACACCACTGCCCACACCACTTCCACAGCACTATACCACTGCCCACACCACTCCAGCAGCGCTTCACCACTGCCCACACCATTCCCTCAGCACTACAGCACACCCCACACCACTCCCACAGCACTGCACCACTGCCCACACCACTCGCACAGCACTAACCAATGCCCACACCACTCCCACAGCGTTACATCACTGCCCAAACCACTCCCTCTGCGATAGGCCACTGCCAACACCACTCCCACAGCGCTACACCACTGCCCACACCACTCACACAGCACTACACCACTGCCCACACCACACGGACAGCACAACACCATTGCCCACACCACTCCCACTGCACTACATCACTGCCCACACCACTCCCACAGCGCTCTACCATTGGCCACACCACACCCACAGCACTACACCACTGCCCGCACCCCTCCAGCAGCGCTACACCAATGACCACACAGCTCCCACAGCACTACACCACTGCCCACACCACTCCCACAGCACTACACCACTGCCCACACCACTCGAACAGCACTATACCACTGCCCACACCACACCCACAGCAGAACAGCAGTGCACAACCTACACTTACAGCACTACACCACTACCCACACCACTCCCAATGCACTATACGACTGCCTGCACCACTTTCACTGCACTACACCACTGCACACACCACTCCCAGAGCGCTACACCACTGCCCACACCACTCCCTCAGCACTACACCACTGCCCACAACACACCCACAGCACTACACCACAACCCACACCAGTCCCACAGCACTACACCACTGCCCACACCACTCCAGCAGCGCTACACCACTGCCCACATCACTCCCACTGCACTGCACCACTGCCCACACCACTCCCACAGCACTACACCACTGCCCACACCACTCCCACAGCACTACACCACTGCCCACACCCCTCCCACAGCACTACACCACTGCCCACTCCACACCCACAGCAGAACAGCAGTGCACAACCTACACTTACAGCACTACACCACTACCCACACCACTCCCAATGCACTTTACGACTGCCTGCACCACTCCCACTGCACTACACCACTGCCACAACCAGTCCCACAGCACTACACCACTGCCCACATCACTCGCACAGCGCTACACCACTGCCCACACCACTCCCACAGCACTACCATACTGACCACACCACTCCCAAACCGCTACACTAATGCCCAAACCACTCCCACAGCGCTACACCACAACCCACACCACACCCACAGCGATACACCACTGCCCACACCACTCCCGCAGCGCTACACCACTGCCCACGCCACTCCCACAGTGTTACACTAAACCCACACCACTCCCACAGCGCTACACCACAACCCACAACACTCCCACACTGCTACACCACTGTCCACACCACTCGCACAGCGCTACATCACTGCCCACACTACTCCCACAGCGCTACACCACAACCCACACCACTCCCACAGCGCTACCCTACTGCCCAAACCAATCCCACAGGGCTACACCACAACCCACACCACTCCCACTGCGCTACCCTATTGTCCACACCAAACGCACAGCGCTACACCACAACACACGCCACTCCCACAGCGCTACCCTACTGTCCACACCAAACGCACAGCGCTACACCGCAACCCACACCACTCCCACAGCGCTACACCACTACCCACCCCTCTCCCACAGCGCTACACAACTGCCCACACCACTACCACAGAACTACGCCTCTGCCCACACCACTCCCAAAGCACTACACCACTGCACACACCACTGCCTCTGAACTGCAGCATTGCCCACACCACTCCCACAGCGCTAAACTAAAGCCCAAATCACTCCCGCAGCGCTAAACCACTGCACTCACCACTCCCGCAGCATTAAACCAAAGCACGCACCACTCCAACAGCGTTAGACCACTGCCCACATCCCTCCCGCTACACTACACCACTGCCCACACCACTCCAACAGCACTACACCACTGCCCACACCACTCCGACAGCGCTACACCACTGCCCACAACACTCCAAGAGTGCTACACAACTGTCCACACCACTCGCACAGCGCTACAGTACTGCCCACACCACTCCCACAGCGCTACACCACAACCCACACCACTCCCACAGCGCTACCCTACTGCTCACACCACTCCCACAGCGCTACACCACAACCCACACCACTCCCACAGCGCTACCCTACTGCCCACACCACTCCAACAGCTCTACACCACAAACCACTCCACTCCCACAGCGCTACACCACTGCCCACAGCGCTACACCACTGCCCACACCACTCGCACAGCGCTACAACACAACCCACACCACTCCCACAGCGCTACTCTACTGCCAACACCACTCCCACAGCGCTACACCACTGCCCACACCACTCCCACAGTGTTACACGATTGCCCACACCTCTCTCACAGCACAAATCCACTGCCCACACACTCCCACAGCGTTACACCACTGCCCACACCATTCCCAAAGCGCAACACCACAGCCCACACCACTCCCACAGCGCTACACCACTGCCCACACCATTCCCACAGCGCAACACCACAGCGCACACCACTCCCACAGCGCTACACCACTGCCCACACCATTCCCACAGCGCAACACCACAGCCTACACCACTACCACAGCGGCACACCACAGCCCACACCGCTCCCACAGCGCTACACCAATGCCCACACCACTCCCAAAGCGCTAAACTAAAGCCCCAAACACACCCGCAGCGCTACACCACTGCCCTCACCACTCCCGCAGCATTACACCAAAGCCCACACCATTCCCACAGCGTTACACCACTGACCACATCCCTCCCGCTGCACTACACCACTGCCCACACCACTCCAACAGCGCTACACCACTGCCCACAGCACTCCCACAGCTCTACACCACTGCCCACACCACTCCCACAGCGCAACACCACTGCGCACACCACTCCCACAGCACTACACCACTGCCCACACCACTCCCACAGCGCTACACGACTGCCCACACCACTCCCACATCGTTACACCAGTGTCCACACCACTGCTACAGCACTACACCACTGCCCACACCTCACCCACAGCGTTGCACCACTGCCCACACCACTCCCACAGCCCTACACCTATGCCCACACCACTACAAGAGCACTGCACCACTGCCCACACCACTCCCACAGCGCTATACCACAACCCACAGCACTAAACCACTGCCCAAGCCACTCGCACAGCGCTACACCACAACCCACAAAACTCCCACAACGCTACACCACTGCCCACACCACTCCCACAGCACTACACCACAACCCACACCACTCCTACAGCGCTACACCACTGCCCACTCCACTCCCGCAGTGTTACACCACTTCACACACCACTCCAGCAGCGCTACACCACTGCCCACACCACTCCCACAGCGATACACAACTGACCACAAGACTCCAACAGCACTACACCACTGCCCGCACCACTCGCACAGCGATACACCTCAACCCACACCACTCCCACAGCGCTACCCGACTGCCCACACCACTCCAACAGCGCTACACCACAACCCACACCACTCGCACAGCGCTACCCTAATGCCCACGCTACTCGCGCAGCACTACACCACAACCCACACCACTCCGACAGCGCTACACCACAACCCACACCACTCCCACAGCGCTACACCACTGCCCACACCTCTCCCACAGCGCTACACCACAACCCACAGCGCTACACCACTGCCCACACCTCTCCCACAGCGCTACACCACTGCCCACACCACTCCCACAGCGCTACACCGTTGCACGCACCACGCCCAGAGAACTACACGACTGCCCACACCACTGCCCACATCACTCCCACAGAACCACACCACTGCCCAGGCCACTCCCACAGAACTACGCCTCTGCCCACACCACTCCCAAAGCACTACACCACTGCCCACACCACTCCCACAGCGCTACACCACTGCCCACACCACTCCCACAGCACTACACCACAACCCACAAAACTCCCACAACGCTACACCACTGCCCACACCACTCCCACAGCACTACACCACAACCCACACCACTCCCACAGCGCTACACCACTGCCCACTCCACACCCGCAGTGTTACACCACTTCCCACACCACTCCAGCAGCGCTACACCACTGCCCACACCACTCCCGCTGTGCTACACTACTGCCCACACCACTCCCACAGCGATACACCACTGCCCACAACACTCCAACAGCACTACACCACTGCCCGCACCACTCGCACAGCGTTACACCTCAACCCACACCACTCCCACAGCGCTACACGACTGCCCACACCACTCTAACAGCGCTACACCACAACCCACACCACACCCACAGCGCTACCCTACTGTCCACATTACTCGCGCAGCGCTACACCACAACCCACACCACTCCCACAGCGCTACACCACAACCCACACCACTCCCACAGAACCACACCACTGCCCACACCACTCCCACAGAACTACGCCTCTGCCCACAACACACCCAAAGCACTACACCACTGCACACACCACTCCAAGAGCGCTACACCACTGCGCACACCACTCCCAAAGCACTACACCACTGCCCACACCACTCCCACAGCACTACACCACTGCCCACACCAATCCCACAGCGTTACACCAATGTCCACACCACTCCTACAGCGTTGCACCACTGCCCACACCACTCCCACAGCACTACACTACTGCCCACTCCACTCCCACAGCGCTACACCACTGCCCACACCTCACCCACAGCGTTGCACCACTGCCCACACCACTCCCACAGCCCTACACCTATGACCACACCACTACAAGAGCACTGCACCACTGCCCACACCACTCCCACAGCGCTATACCACAACCCACAGCACTACACCACTGCCCAAGCCACTCGCACAGCGCTACACCACAACCCACAAAACTCCCACAACGCTACACCACTGCCCACACCACTCCCACAGCACTACACCACAACCCACACCACTCCCACAGCGCTACACCACTGCCCACTCCACTCCCGCAGTGTTACACCACTTCACACACCACTCCAGCAGCGCTACACCACTGCCCACACCACTCCCACAGCGATACACAACTGCCCACAAGACTCCAACAGCACTACACCACTGCCCGCACCACTCGCACAGCGATACACCTCAACCCACACCACTCCCACAGCGCTACCCGACTGCCCACACCACTCCAACAGCGCTACACCACAACACACACCACTCGCACAGCGCTACCCGACTGCCCACACTACTCGCGCAGCGCTACACCACAACCCACACCACTCCGACAGCGCTACACCACAACCCACACCACTCCCACAGCGCTACACCACTGCCCACACCTCTCCCACAGCGCTACACCACTGCCCACACCACTCCCACAGCGCTACACCGTTGCACGCACCACGCCCAGAGAACTACACGACTGCCCACACCACTGCCCACATCACTCCCACAGAACCACACCACTGCCCAGGCCACTCCCACAGAACTACGCCTCTGCCCACACCACTCCCAAAGCACTACACCACTGCCCACACCACTCCCACAGCGCTACACCACTGCCCAAGCCACTCGCAAAGCGCTACACCACTGCCCACACCACTCCCACAGCACTACACCACAACCCACAAAACTCCCACAACGCTTCATCACTGCCCACACCACTCCCACAGCACTACACCACAACCCACACCACTCCCACAGCGCTACACCACTGCCCACTCCACTCCCGCAGTGTTACACCACTTCCCACACCACTCCAGCAGCGCTACACCACTGCCCACACCACTCCCGCTGTGCTACACTACTGCCCACACCACTCCCACAGCGATACACCACTGCCCACAACACTCCAACAGCACTACACCACTGCCCGCACCACTCGCACAGCGTTACACCTCAACCCACACCACTCCCACAGCGCTACACGACTGCCCACACCACTCCAACAGCGCTACACCACAACCCACACCACACCCACAGCGCTACCCTACTGTCCACATTACTCGCGCAGCGCTACACCACAACCCACACCACTCCCACAGCGCTACACCACAACCCACACCACTCCAACAGAACCACACCACTGCCCACACCACTCCCACAGAACTACGCCTCTGCCCACACCACTCCCAAGGCACTACACCACTGCACACACCACTGCCTCTGAACTGCAGCATTGCCCACACCACTCCCACAGCGCTAAACTAAAGCCCAAATCACTCCCGCAGCGCTAAACCACTGCACTCACCACTCCCGCAGCATTAAACCAAAGCACGCACCACTCCAACAGCGTTAGACCACTGCCCACATCCCTCCCGCTACACTACACCACTGCCCACACCACTCCAACAGCACTACACCACTGCCCACACCATTCCGACAGCGCTACACCACTGCCCACAACACTCCAAGAGCGCTACACCACTGCGCACACCACTCCCAAAGCACTACACTACTGCCCACACCACTCCCACAGCACTATACCACTGCCCACACCAATCCCACAGCGTTACACCAATGTCCACACCACTCCTACAGCGTTGCACCACTGCCCACACCACTCCCACAGCACTACACTACTGCCCACTCCACTCCCACAGCGCTACACCACTGCCCACACCACTCCCACAGCGTTACACCACTGCCGACACCACTCCCACAGCGCTTGACCTCTGCCCACACCACTACCACAGAACTACACCACTGCCCACACCACACCCACTGTGCTACACCACTGCCCACACCACTCCCACTGTGCTACACCACAACCCACAACACTCCACAGCGCTACACCACTGTCCACACCACTCGCACAGCACTACACCACAACCCACACCACTCCCACAGCGCTACCCTACTGCCCACACCACTGGCGTAGCGCTACACCACAACACACACCACTCCGACAACGATACACCACTGCCAACACCACTCCCACAGCGCTACACCACTGCCCACACCACTCCCACAGTGTTACACCACTGCCCACACCACTCCCACAGCGTTACACCACTGCCCACACCACTTCCACAGCACTATACCACTGCCCACACCACTCCAGCAGCGCTTCACCACTGCCCACACCATTCCCTCAGCACTACAGCACACCCCACACCACTCCCACAGCACTGCACCACTGCCCACACCACTCGCACAGCACTAACCAATGCCCACACCACTCCCACAGCGTTACATCACTGCCCAAACCACTCCCTCTGCGATAGGCCACTGCCAACACCACTCCCACAGCGCTACACCACTGCCCACACCACTCACACAGCACTACACCACTGCCCACACCACACGGACAGCACAACACCATTGCCCACACCACTCCCACTGCACTACATCACTGCCCACACCACTCCCACAGCGCTCTACCATTGGCCACACCACACCCACAGCACTACACCACTGCCCGCACCCCTCCAGCAGCGCTACACCAATGACCACACAGCTCCCACAGCACTACACCACTGCCCACACCACTCCCACAGCACTACACCACTGCCCACACCACTCGAACAGCACTATACCACTGCCCACACCACACCCACAGCAGAACAGCAGTGCACAACCTACACTTACAGCACTACACCACTACCCACACCACTCCCAATGCACTATACGACTGCCTGCACCACTCCCACTGCACTACACCACTGCCACAACCAGTCCCACAGCACTACACCACTGCCCACATCACTCGCACAGCGCTACACCACTGCCCACACCACTCCCACAGCACTACCATACTGACCACACCACTCCCAAACCGCTACACTAATGCCCAAACCACTCCCACAGCGCTACACCACAACCCACACCACACCCACAGCGATACACCACTGCCCACACCACTCCCGCAGCGCTACACCACTGCCCACGCCACTCCCACAGTGTTACACTAAACCCACACCACTCCCACAGCGCTACACCACAACCCACAACACTCCCACACTGCTACACCACTGTCCACACCACTCGCACAGCGCTACATCACTGCCCACACTACTCCCACAGCGCTACACCACAACCCACACCACTCCCACAGCGCTACCCTACTGCCCAAACCAATCCCACAGGGCTACACCACAACCCACACCACTCCCACTGCGCTACCCTATTGTCCACACCAAACGCACAGCGCTACACCACAACACACGCCACTCCCACAGCGCTACCCTACTGTCCACACCAAACGCACAGCGCTACACCGCAACCCACACCACTCCCACAGCGCTACACCACTACCCACCCCTCTCCCACAGCGCTACACAACTGCCCACACCACTACCACAGAACTACGCCTCTGCCCACACCACTCCCAAAGCACTACACCACTGCACACACCACTGCCTCTGAACTGCAGCATTGCCCACACCACTCCCACAGCGCTAAACTAAAGCCCAAATCACTCCCGCAGCGCTAAACCACTGCACTCACCACTCCCGCAGCATTAAACCAAAGCACGCACCACTCCAACAGCGTTAGACCACTGCCCACATCCCTCCCGCTACACTACACCACTGCCCACACCACTCCAACAGCACTACACCACTGCCCACACCACTCCGACAGCGCTACACCACTGCCCACAACACTCCAAGAGTGCTACACAACTGTCCACACCACTCGCACAGCGCTACAGTACTGCCCACACCACTCCCACAGCGCTACACCACAACCCACACCACTCCCACAGCGCTACCCTACTGCTCACACCACTCCCACAGCGCTACACCACAACCCACACCACTCCCACAGCGCTACCCTACTGCCCACACCACTCCAACAGCTCTACACCACAAACCACTCCACTCCCACAGCGCTACACCACTGCCCACAGCGCTACACCACTGCCCACACCACTCGCACAGCGCTACAACACAACCCACACCACTCCCACAGCGCTACTCTACTGCCAACACCACTCCCACAGCGCTACACCACTGCCCACACCACTCCCACAGTGTTACACGATTGCCCACACCTCTCTCACAGCACAAATCCACTGCCCACACACTCCCACAGCGTTACACCACTGCCCACACCATTCCCAAAGCGCAACACCACAGCCCACACCACTCCCACAGCGCTACACCACTGCCCACACCATTCCCACAGCGCAACACCACAGCGCACACCACTCCCACAGCGCTACACCACTGCCCACACCATTCCCACAGCGCAACACCACAGCCTACACCACTACCACAGCGGCACACCACAGCCCACACCGCTCCCACAGCGCTACACCAATGCCCACACCACTCCCAAAGCGCTAAACTAAAGCCCCAAACACACCCGCAGCGCTACACCACTGCCCTCACCACTCCCGCAGCATTACACCAAAGCCCACACCATTCCCACAGCGTTACACCACTGACCACATCCCTCCCGCTGCACTACACCACTGCCCACACCACTCCAACAGCGCTACACCACTGCCCACAGCACTCCCACAGCTCTACACCACTGCCCACACCACTCCCACAGCGCAACACCACTGCGCACACCACTCCCACAGCACTACACCACTGCCCACACCACTCCCACAGCGCTACACGACTGCCCACACCACTCCCACATCGTTACACCAGTGTCCACACCACTGCTACAGCACTACACCACTGCCCACACCTCACCCACAGCGTTGCACCACTGCCCACACCACTCCCACAGCCCTACACCTATGCCCACACCACTACAAGAGCACTGCACCACTGCCCACACCACTCCCACAGCGCTATACCACAACCCACAGCACTACACCACTGCCCAAGCCACTCGCACAGCGCTACACCACAACCCACAAAACTCCCACAACGCTACACCACTGCCCACACCACTCCCACAGCACTACACCACAACCCACACCACTCCTACAGCGCTACACCACTGCCCACTCCACTCCCGCAGTGTTACACCACTTCACACACCACTCCAGCAGCGCTACACCACTGCCCACACCACTCCCACAGCGATACACAACTGACCACAAGACTCCAACAGCACTACACCACTGCCCGCACCACTCGCACAGCGATACACCTCAACCCACACCACTCCCACAGCGCTACCCGACTGCCCACACCACTCCAACAGCGCTACACCACAACCCACACCACTCGCACAGCGCTACCCTAATGCCCACGCTACTCGCGCAGCACTACACCACAACCCACACCACTCCGACAGCGCTACACCACAACCCACACCACTCCCACAGCGCTACACCACTGCCCACACCTCTCCCACAGCGCTACACCACAACCCACAGCGCTACACCACTGCCCACACCTCTCCCACAGCGCTACACCACTGCCCACACCACTCCCACAGCGCTACACCGTTGCACGCACCACGCCCAGAGAACTACACCACTGCCCACACCACTGCCCACATCACTCCCACAGAACCACACCACTGCCCAGGCCACTCCCACAGAACTACGCCTCTGCCCACACCATTCCCAAAGCACTACACCACTGCCCACACCACTCCCACAGCGCTACACCACTGCCCACACCACTCCCACAGCACTACACCACAACCCACAAAACTCCCACAACGCTACACCACTGCCCACACCACTCCCACAGCACTACACCACAACCCACACCACTCCCACAGCGCTACACCACTGCCCACTCCACACCCGCAGTGTTACACCACTTCCCACACCACTCCAGCAGCGCTACACCACTGCCCACACCACTCCCGCTGTGCTACACTACTGCCCACACCACTCCCACAGCGATACACCACTGCCCACAACACTCCAACAGCACTACACCACTGCCCGCACCACTCGCACAGCGTTACACCTCAACCCACACCACTCCCACAGCGCTACACGACTGCCCACACCACTCTAACAGCGCTACACCACAACCCACACCACACCCACAGCGCTACCCTACTGTCCACATTACTCGCGCAGCGCTACACCACAACCCACACCACTCCCACAGCGCTACACCACAACCCACACCACTCCCACAGAACCACACCACTGCCCACACCACTCCCACAGAACTACGCCTCTGCCCACAACACACCCAAAGCACTACACCACTGCACACACCACTCCAAGAGCGCTACACCACTGCGCACACCACTCCCAAAGCACTACACTACTGCCCACACCACTCCCACAGCACGACACCACTGCCCACACCAATCCCACAGCGTTACACCAATGTCCACACCACTCCTACAGCGTTGCACCACTGCCCACACCACTCCCACAGCACTACACTACTGCCCACTCCACTCCCACAGCGCTACACCACTGCCCACACCTCACCCACAGCGTTGCACCACTGCCCACACCACTCCCACAGCCCTACACCTATGACCACACCACTACAAGAGCACTGCACCACTGCCCACACCACTCCCACAGCGCTATACCACAACCCACAGCACTACACCACTGCCCAAGCCACTCGCACAGCGCTACACCACAACCCACAAAACTCCCACAACGCTACACCACTGCCCACACCACTCCCACAGCACTACACCACAACCCACACCACTCCCACAGCGCTACACCGTTGCACGCACCACGCCCAGAGAACTACACGACTGCCCACACCACTGCCCACATCACTCCCACAGAACCACACCACTGCCCAGGCCACTCCCACAGAACTACGCCTCTGCCCACACCACTCCCAAAGCACTACACCACTGCCCACACCACTCCCACAGCGCTACACCACTGCCCAAGCCACTCGCAAAGCGCTACACCACTGCCCACACCACTCCCACAGCACTACACCACAACCCACAAAACTCCCACAACGCTTCATCACTGCCCACACCACTCCCACAGCACTACACCACAACCCACACCACTCCCACAGCGCTACACCACTGCCCACTCCACTCCCGCAGTGTTACACCACTTCCCACACCACTCCAGCAGCGCTACACCACTGCCCACACCACTCCCGCTGTGCTACACTACTGCCCACACCACTCCCACAGCGATACACCACTGCCCACAACACTCCAACAGCACTACACCACTGCCCGCACCACTCGCACAGCGTTACACCTCAACCCACACCACTCCCACAGCGCTACACGACTGCCCACACCACTCCAACAGCGCTACACCACAACCCACACCACACCCACAGCGCTACCCTACTGTCCACATTACTCGCGCAGCGCTACACCACAACCCACACCACTCCCACAGCGCTACACCACTACCCACACCACTCCAACAGAACCACACCACTGCCCACACCACTCCCACAGAACTACGCCTCTGCCCACACCACTCCCAAGGCACTACACCACTGCACACACCACTGCCTCTGAACTGCAGCATTGCCCACACCACTCCCACAGCGCTAAACTAAAGCCCAAATCACTCCCGCAGCGCTAAACCACTGCACTCACCACTCCCGCAGCATTAAACCAAAGCACGCACCACTCCAACAGCGTTAGACCACTGCCCACATCCCTCCCGCTACACTACACCACTGCCCACACCACTCCAACAGCACTACACCACTGCCCACACCATTCCGACAGCGCTACACCACTGCCCACAACACTCCAAGAGCGCTACACCACTGCGCACACCACTCCCAAAGCACTACACTACTGCCCACACCACTCCCACAGCACTATACCACTGCCCACACCAATCCCACAGCGTTACACCAATGTCCACACCACTCCTACAGCGTTGCACCACTGCCCACACCACTCCCACAGCACTACACTACTGCCCACTCCACTCCCACAGCGCTACACCACTGCCCACACCACTCCCACAGCGTTACACCACTGCCGACACCACTCCCACAGCGCTTGACCTCTGCCCACACCACTACCACAGAACTACACCACTGCCCACACCACACCCACTGTGCTACACCACTGCCCACACCACTCCCACTGTGCTACACCACAACACACAAAACTCCACAGCGCTACACCACTGTCCACACCACTCGCACAGCACTACACCACAACCCACACCACTCCCACAGCGCTACCCTACTGCCCACACCACTGGCGTAGCGCTACACCACAACACACACCACTCCGACAACGATACACCACTGCCAACACCACTCCCACAGCGCTACACCACTGCCCACACCACTCCCACAGTGTTACACCACTGCCCACACCACTCCCACAGCGTTACACCACTGCCCACACCACTTCCACAGCACTATACCACTGCCCACACCACTCCAGCAGCGCTTCACCACTGCCCACACCATTCCCTCAGCACTACAGCACACCCCACACCACTCCCACAGCACTGCACCACTGCCCACACCACTCGCACAGCACTAACCAATGCCCACACCACTCCCACAGCGTTACATCACTGCCCAAACCACTCCCTCTGCGATAGGCCACTGCCAACACCACTCCCACAGCGCTACACCACTGCCCACACCACTCACACAGCACTACACCACTGCCCACACCACACGGACAGCACAACACCATTGCCCACACCACTCCCACTGCACTACATCACTGCCCACACCACTCCCACAGCGCTCTACCATTGGCCACACCACACCCACAGCACTACACCACTGCCCGCACCCCTCCAGCAGCGCTACACCAATGACCACACAGCTCCCACAGCACTACACCACTGCCCACACCACTCCCACAGCACTACACCACTGCCCACACCACTCGAACAGCACTATACCACTGCCCACACCACTCCAACAGCACTACACCACTGCCCACGCCACTCCCAGAGCACTACTGCACTGCCCACGCCACTCCCACAGCACTATACCACTACCACACCACTCCCACTGAACAACACGATTGCCTGCACCACTCCCACTGCACTACACCACTGCCCAAACCACTCCCACAGCACTACACCACTGCCCACACCACTCCCACAGCAGAACACCACTGCACACACCAACGCCACAGCACTACACCACTACCCACACCACTACCACTGCACAACACGACTGCCTGCACCACTTTCACTGCACTACACCACTGCACACACCACTCCCAGAGCGCTACACCACTGCCCACACCACTCCCTCAGCACTACACCACTGCCCACACCACACCCACAGCACTACACCACAACCCACACCAGTCCCACAGCACTACACCACTGCCCACACCACTCCAGCAGCGCTACACCACTGCCCACATCACTCCCACTGCACTACACCACTGCCCACACCACTCCCACAGCACTACACCACTGCCCACACCACTCCCACAGCACTACACCACTGCCCACACCCCTCCCACAGCACTACACCACTGCCCACATCACTCGCACAGCGCTACACCACTGCCCACACCACTCCCACAGCACTACCATACTGACCACACCACTCCCAAACCGCTACACTAATGCCCAAACCACTCCCACAGCGCTACACCACAACCCACACCACACCCACAGCGATACACCACTGCCCACACCACTCCCGCAGCGCTACACCACTGCCCACGCCACTCCCACAGTGTTACACTAAACCCACACCACTCCCACAGCGCTACACCACTGCCCACACCACTCCCACTGTGCTACACCACAACCCACAACACTCCCACACTGCTACACCACTGTCCACACCACTCGCACAGCGCTACATCACTGCCCACACTACTCCCACAGCGCTACACCACAACCCACACCACTCCCACAGCGCTACCCTACTGCCCAAACCAATCCCACAGGGCTACACCACAACCCACACCACTCCCACTGCGCTACCCTATTGTCCACACCAAACGCACAGCGCTACACCACAACACACGCCACTCCCACAGCGCTACCCTACTGTCCACACCAAACGCACAGCGCTACACCGCAACCCACACCACTCCCACAGCGCTACACCACTACCCACCCCTCTCCCACAGCGCTACACAACTGCCCACACCACTACCACAGAACTACGCCTCTGCCCACACCACTCCCAAAGCACTACACCACTGCACACACCACTGCCTCTGAACTGCAGCATTGCCCACACCACTCCCACAGCGCTAAACTAAAGCCCAAATCACTCCCGCAGCGCTAAACCACTGCACTCACCACTCCCGCAGCATTAAACCAAAGCACGCACCACTCCAACAGCGTTAGACCACTGCCCACATCCCTCCCGCTACACTACACCACTGCCCACACCACTCCAACAGCACTACACCACTGCCCACACCACTCCGACAGCGCTACACCACTGCCCACAACACTCCAAGAGTGCTACACAACTGTCCACACCACTCGCACAGCGCTACAGTACTGCCCACACCACTCCCACAGCGCTACACCACAACCCACACCACTCCCACAGCGCTACCCTACTGCTCACACCACTCCCACAGCGCTACACCACAACCCACACCACTCCCACAGCGCTACCCTACTGCCCACACCACTCCAACAGCTCTACACCACAAACCACTCCACTCCCACAGCGCTACACCACTGCCCACACCACTCCCACATCGCTACACCACAACCCACATCACTCCCACAGCGCTAAACCACTGCCCACACCACTCCCACAGCACCACACCACTGCCCACACCACCCCACAGTACTGCACTAATGCTCGCACCAGTCCCACACCACAGCACCACTGCACACACCACACCCACAGCTCTACACCACTGCCCACACGACTCCCACAGCGCTACATCACTGCGCACACCACTCACGCAGCGCTACACCACTGCCGACACCACCCCACAGCGCTGCACTAATGTCCACACCACTCCCACACTACTAATCCACTGCACACACCAGTCCAACAGCTCAACACCACTGCACACACCACTCCCACAGCGCTACACCATTGCCCATACCAGTCCCACTGCGATACACCACTGCCCACACCACTCCCACAGAGCTACACCACTGCCCATAACATTCCCACAGCGCTACACCACTGCCCACACCTCTCCCACAGAGCTACACCACTGCCCATACCACTCCCACAGCACAACTCCACTGCCCACACCACTCCCGCAGCGTTACACCACAGCCCACACCACTCCCAGAGCGCTACACAACAGCCCACACCACTACCACAGCGCTACACCACTGCCAAAACCACTCCCACAGCGTTACACTACTGCCCACACCACTCCCACAGCACAAAACTAATGCCCACACCACTCACAAAGGGCTAAACTAAAGCCCACACCACTCCCACAGCGTTACACCACTGCCCACATCCCTCCCGCTGCACTACACCACTGCCCACACCATTCCAACAGCACTACACCACTGCCCACACCACTCCCACAGCGCGTCACCACTGCCCACAACACTCCCACAGCGCTACAACATTGCCCCCACTACTCCAACTGCACTACACCACTGCCCACACCACTCCCACAGCGCTACACCACTGCCCACACCACTCCCACTGCGCTATACCACTGCCCACACAACACCAACATCGCTACACCACTGCCCACACCTCTCCCGCAGCGCTACACAACTGCCCACACCACTTCCACAGCACTACACCACTGCCCACACCACTCCCACAGCGCTACACCACTGCCCACACCACTCCCACAGCGCTACACCACTGTCCGCGCCACTCCCACAGCGTTACACCTATGTCCACACCCCTCCTACAGCACTACACCACTTCCCACACCACTCCCACAGCGTGGCACCATTGTCCACACCACTTCCACAGCTCTACACCTCTGCCCACACCACCACCACAGCACTACGCCACTGCCCAACACCACTCCCACAGCGCTACACCTAAACCCACACCACTCCCTCTGCACTACACTACTTCCCACGCCAATCCCGCAGCGCTACCCCACTGCCCACACCACTCAAGCAGCGCTACACCACTGCCCACACCACTCCCGCAGTGTTACACCACTGCCCACAACACACCAGCTGCTCTACACCACTGCCCACACCACTCCCGCAGTGCTACACCACTGCCGACACCACTCGCACAGCATTACACCACTGCTCACAACACTCCCACAGCAATACACCACTGACCACACCACTCCCACAGCACTTCACCACTGCCCACACCACTCCCACAGCACTAAACCACTGCCCAAACCACTAGCACAGCGTTACACCACTGCCCACACCACTCCCACAGCGTGACACCACTGCCCACACCACTCCCACTGCACTACACCACTGCACACACCACTCCCACTGCACTACACCACTGCCCACACGACTCCCACAGCACTACACCTCTGCCACACTGCTCCCACAGCGCTGCACCACTGCCCGCACCACTCCCGCAGCGCTACACCACTGCCCACACCACTCCCACAGCGTGACACCACTGCCCACACCACTCCCACTGCACTACACCACTGCACACACCTCTCCCACTGCACTACACCACTGCCCACACCACTCCCACAGCACTACACCACTGCCCACACGACTCCCACAGCACTACACCTCTGCCACACCGCTCCCACAGCGCTGCACCACTGCCCACACCACTCCCGCAGCGCTACACCACTGCCCCCGCCACTCCCACAGCGTTACACCAAACCGACACCACTCCCAGAGCACTACACCACAACCCTCATCACTCCCACAGCGCTAAACCACTGCCCACTCCACTCCCACAGCGCTACAACACTGCCCACACCACTCCCACAGCACTACAACACTGCCCACACCACTCCCACAGCACTACAACACTGCCCACACCACTCCCACAGCACTACACCACTACCAACACCAGTCCCACAGCGCTACACCACTGCCCACAACACTCCCACAGCACTACACCACTGCACACACCACACCCACAGCACTACACCACTGCCCAAACCACACCCACAGCGCTACACCACTGCCCACACCACTCCCACAGCAGTATACCACTGCCTTCACCACTCCCACAGTGTTAAACTACTGCCGACACCACTCCCACAGCAGTGCACCACTGCCCACACCACTCCCATATCGCTGCACCACTGCCCACACCACTCCCACAGCACTACACCACTGCCCACAACACTCCCACAGCACAACACCACTGCCCACACCACTCCCACAGCGCTACACCACAACCCACACCACTCCCACAGCGCTATATCAATGCCCACACCACTCCCACAGCACTACACCACTGCCCACACCACTCCTACAGCGCTACACCACTGCCCACATCACTCCCACACCGCTACACTAATGGCTACCCCACTCCCACAGCGCGACACCACAACCCACACCACTCCCACAGCGTTACACCACTGCCCACAACACTCCCGCAGCACTACACCACAACTCACACCACTCCCACCGCTTTACACCACTGCCCACATCACTCCCGCAGCGGTACACCACAACCCACACCACTCCTAAAGCGGTATAGTAATGCCAGAACACGCCCACAGCGCTACACTAATGACCACACCATTCACACAGCGTTACACCACTGCCCACACCACTCCCACAGCGCTACACCACTGCCCAAGCCATTCCCCCAGCGCTACACCACAACCCACACCACTCCCGCAGCGGTACACCACTGCCCACACCACTCCCACAGCGCTACACCACTGCCCACACCACTCCCACAACACTACACAACTACCCACAGCACTCCCACAGCCCTACACCACTGCCCACACCACTCCCTCAGCACTACACCACAACCCATACCACTACCACAGCACTACACCACTACCCACACCACTCCCACAGCGCTACACCACTACCCACACCACTCCCACAGCACTACACCACAACCCACACCACTCCCACAGCACTACACCACTGCGCACAACACTCCCACAGCACTACTCCACCGCCCACACCACTACCACAGCACTACAGCACAATCCAGACCACTCCCACAGCACTACACTACTGCCCACACCACTCCCTCAGCACAACACCACTGCCCACACCACTCCCAAAGCGCGACAACACTGCCCACACCAATCCCACAGCACTAAACCACTGCCCACACCACTCCCGCAGCTCTACACCAATGCCCACACAACTCCCGCAACGCTAGAATCCTGCCCTCACCACTCCAATATCACTACACCACTGCCCACGCCATTCCCACAGCACTACACCACAGCCCACACCACTCGAACAGCACTACAACACTGCCCACGCCACTCCCACAGCGCTACACCACTGCCCACGCCACTCCCACAGCGCGACACAACACAAACCACTCCCACAGCGCTTCACCAGAACACACACCACTCCCACAGCGCTACACCACTGCCCACACGACTCTCACAGCGCTGCAGCACTGCGCACAGCACTCCCACAGCACTACAACACTGCCAACACCACTCCCACTGCACTACACCACTGCCCACACCACTCCCGCAGCGCAACACCACTGCCCACACCAATCCCACTGCACTACACCACTGCCCACACCATTCCCACAGCGCTACACCACTGCCCACACAACTCCCACAGCGCTACACCACTGCTCACACCACTCCCACAGCGTTACACCACTGCCCACACCATTCCCACAGCTCTACACCACTGCCCACACCATTCCCACAGCGCTACACCACTGCCCACATCATTCCCACAGCACTACACTTATGCCCACACCACTCCCACAACGCTACACTAATGCCCACACCACTCGCACAGCACTATACCACAGCCCACACCACTCCCACAGCGATACACCACTGCCCACACCATTCCCACAGCACTACACCACTGCCCACACCACCCCACAGCGCTGCACTAATGCCCACACCACTCCCACAGCGCTACACCAGTGCCCACACCACTCCCACAGCACTACACCACTCCCACACCACTACAACACTGCACACACCATTCGAACAGCTCTATACCACTGCTGACACCACTCCCACAGCGCTACCCCACTGCACACGTCACTCCCACAGAGCTACACCACTGCCCACACCACTCACACAGAGCTACTCCACAGCCCACACCACTCCCGCAGCGCTACACCAGTGCCCACACCACTCCCACAGCGCTACACCACTGCCCACACCACTCCCACTGCGCTATACCACTGCCCACACAACACCAACATCGCTACACCACTGCCCACACCTCTCCCGCAGCGCTACACAACTGCCCACACCACTTCCACAGCACTACACCACTGCCCACACCACTCCCACAGCGCTACACCACTGCCCACACCACTCCCACAGCGCTACACCACTGTCCGCGCCACTCCCACAGCGTTACACCTATGTCCACACCCCTCCTACAGCACTACACCACTTCCCACACCACTCCCACAGCGTGGCACCATTGTCCACACCACTTCCACAGCTCTACACCTCTGCCCACACCACCACCACAGCACTACGCCACTGCCCAACACCACTCCCACAGCGCTACACCTAAACCCACACCACTCCCTCTGCACTACACTACTTCCCACGCCAATCCCGCAGCGCTACCCCACTGCCCACACCACTCAAGCAGCGCTACACCACTGCCCACACCACTCCCGCAGTGTTACACCACTGCCCACAACACACCAGCTGCTCTACACCACTGCCCACACCACTCCCGCAGTGCTACACCACTGCCGACACCACTCGCACAGCATTACACCACTGCTCACAACACTCCCACAGCAATACACCACTGACCACACCACTCCCACAGCACTTCACCACTGCCCACACCACTCCCACAGCACTAAACCACTGCCCAAACCACTAGCACAGCGTTACACCACTGCCCACACCACTCCCACAGCGTGACACCACTGCCCACACCACTCCCACTGCACTACACCACTGCACACACCACTCCCACTGCACTACACCACTGCCCACACGACTCCCACAGCACTACACCTCTGCCACACTGCTCCCACAGCGCTGCACCACTGCCCGCACCACTCCCGCAGCGCTACACCACTGCCCACACCACTCCCACAGCGTGACACCACTGCCCACACCACTCCCACTGCACTACACCACTGCACACACCTCTCCCACTGCACTACACCACTGCCCACACCACTCCCACAGCACTACACCACTGCCCACACGACTCCCACAGCACTACACCTCTGCCACACCGCTCCCACAGCGCTGCACCACTGCCCACACCACTCCCGCAGCGCTACACCACTGCCCCCGCCACTCCCACAGCGTTACACCAAACCGACACCACTCCCAGAGCACTACACCACAACCCTCATCACTCCCACAGCGCTAAACCACTGCCCACTCCACTCCCACAGCGCTACAACACTGCCCACACCACTCCCACAGCACTACAACACTGCCCACACCACTCCCACAGCACTACAACACTGCCCACACCACTCCCACAGCACTACACCACTACCAACACCAGTCCCACAGCGCTACACCACTGCCCACAACACTCCCACAGCACTACACCACTGCACACACCACACCCACAGCACTACACCACTGCCCAAACCACACCCACAGCGCTACACCACTGCCCACACCACTCCCACAGCAGTATACCACTGCCTTCACCACTCCCACAGTGTTAAACTACTGCCGACACCACTCCCACAGCAGTGCACCACTGCCCACACCACTCCCATATCGCTGCACCACTGCCCACACCACTCCCACAGCACTACACCACTGCCCACAACACTCCCACAGCACAACACCACTGCCCACACCACTCCCACAGCGCTACACCACAACCCACACCACTCCCACAGCGCTATATCAATGCCCACACCACTCCCACAGCACTACACCACTGCCCACACCACTCCTACAGCGCTACACCACTGCCCACATCACTCCCACACCGCTACACTAATGGCTACCCCACTCCCACAGCGCGACACCACAACCCACACCACTCCCACAGCGTTACACCACTGCCCACAACACTCCCGCAGCACTACACCACAACTCACACCACTCCCACCGCTTTACACCACTGCCCACATCACTCCCGCAGCGGTACACCACAACCCACACCACTCCTAAAGCGGTATAGTAATGCCAGAACACGCCCACAGCGCTACACTAATGACCACACCATTCACACAGCGTTACACCACTGCCCACACCACTCCCACAGCGCTACACCACTGCCCAAGCCATTCCCCCAGCGCTACACCACAACCCACACCACTCCCGCAGCGGTACACCACTGCCCACACCACTCCCACAGCGCTACACCACTGCCCACACCACTCCCACAACACTACACAACTACCCACAGCACTCCCACAGCCCTACACCACTGCCCACACCACTCCCTCAGCACTACACCACAACCCATACCACTACCACAGCACTACACCACTACCCACACCACTCCCACAGCGCTACACCACTACCCACACCACTCCCACAGCACTACACCACAACCCACACCACTCCCACAGCACTACACCACTGCGCACAACACTCCCACAGCACTACTCCACCGCCCACACCACTACCACAGCACTACAGCACAATCCAGACCACTCCCACAGCACTACACTACTGCCCACACCACTCCCTCAGCACAACACCACTGCCCACACCACTCCCAAAGCGCGACAACACTGCCCACACCAATCCCACAGCACTAAACCACTGCCCACACCACTCCCGCAGCTCTACACCAATGCCCACACAACTCCCGCAACGCTAGAATCCTGCCCTCACCACTCCAATATCACTACACCACTGCCCACGCCATTCCCACAGCACTACACCACAGCCCACACCACTCGAACAGCACTACAACACTGCCCACGCCACTCCCACAGCGCTACACCACTGCCCACGCCACTCCCACAGCGCGACACAACACAAACCACTCCCACAGCGCTTCACCAGAACACACACCACTCCCACAGCGCTACACCACTGCCCACACGACTCTCACAGCGCTGCAGCACTGCGCACAGCACTCCCACAGCACTACAACACTGCCAACACCACTCCCACTGCACTACACCACTGCCCACACCACTCCCGCAGCGCAACACCACTGCCCACACCAATCCCACTGCACTACACCACTGCCCACACCATTCCCACAGCGCTACACCACTGCCCACACAACTCCCACAGCGCTACACCACTGCTCACACCACTCCCACAGCGTTACACCACTGCCCACACCATTCCCACAGCTCTACACCACTGCCCACACCATTCCCACAGCGCTACACCACTGCCCACATCATTCCCACAGCACTACACTTATGCCCACACCACTCCCACAACGCTACACTAATGCCCACACCACTCGCACAGCACTATACCACAGCCCACACCACTCCCACAGCGATACACCACTGCCCACACCATTCCCACAGCACTACACCACTGCCCACACCACCCCACAGCGCTGCACTAATGCCCACACCACTCCCACAGCGCTACACCAGTGCCCACACCACTCCCACAGCACTACACCACTCCCACACCACTACAACACTGCACACACCATTCGAACAGCTCTATACCACTGCTGACACCACTCCCACAGCGCTACCCCACTGCACACGTCACTCCCACAGAGCTACACCACTGCCCACACCACTCACACAGAGCTACTCCACAGCCCACACCACTCCCACAACACTACACCACAACCCACACTACTCCCAGAGCGTTACACCACTGCCCACAGCACTCCCACAGCACTACAACACTGCCCACACCACTCCCACAGCACTACTAAACAACCAACAGCACTCCCGCAGTATTAAACCAAAGCCCGCACCACTCCAGCAGCGCTACACCACTGCCCACACCACTCCAGCAGCGCTACACCACTGCCCACACCACTCCGAAAGTGTTACACCACAACACACAGCACTCCCACAAACGCTACATCACTGCCCACACCACTCCCACAGCACTACACCACTGATCACACCACTCCCACATCGTTACACCACAAACAAAACCACTCCCACAGCGTTACACGACTGCCCACATCACTCCCACAGAACTACACCACTGCCCACATCACTCCCACAGAACTACACCACTGCCCACACCACTGCCCACACCACTCCCACAGAACCACACCACTGCCAACACTACTCCCACAGAACTACAGCACTGCCCACACCACTCCCTCAGAACTCTAGCACTGCCCACACCACTCCAACAGCGCTACATCACTGTCCACACCACTCCTACAACACTACAGCAAACCCACACCACTCCCACAGCGCTACACCACTGCCCACAGCACTGCCACAGAGCAACACCACTGGCCAAACCACTCCTCAGCGCTACACCACTGCCTACGCCACTCCATACAGCGTTACAACAGAACACACACCACTCCCACAGCACTACACCACACCCGCAGCACTACTCCACTACCCACAGCACTCCCACAACGCTTCACCACTGCCCACACCACTCCCATAGCGCTACACCACTGCCCACACCACTCCCACAGCGCTCCACTAATGCCCACACCACCCCCAAGCCACATCACCACTGCACACACCACTCCCACAGCTCTACAGCACTGCAAACACCACTCCCACAGCGCTAAACCACTGCCCACACCACTCACGCAGCGCTACACCACTGCCCATACCACTCCCACAGCGCTACACAAATGCCAACACCACTCCCACAGCGCTACAACAATGCCCACACCACTCCCACAGCGTTACACCATTGACCACACAACTCTCACAGCACAAATCCACTGCCCACACACTCCCACAGCGTTACACCACTGCCCACACCATTCCCACAGCGCAAAACCATAGCCCACACCACTCCCTCAGCGCTACACCACTGCACACACCACTCCCACAGCGCTACACCACTGCCCACACCACTCCCACAGCGATACACCACTGCCCACACCACTCCCACAAAACTGCATCACTGCCCACACCACTCCCATAGAACTACACGACTGCCCACACCACTGCCTACACCACTCCCACAGAACCACACCACTGCCCACACCACTCCCACAGAACTACGCCTCGGCCCACACCACTCCGAGAGCACTACACCACTGCACACACCACTGCCTCTGAACTGCAGCATTGCCCACACCACTCCAACAGCGCTAAACTAAAGCCCAAATCACTCCCGCAGCGCTAAACCACTGCACTCACCACTCCCGCAGCATTAAACCAAAGCACGCACCACTCCAACAGCGTTAAACCACTGCCCACATCCCTCCCGCTACACTACACCACTGCCCACACCACTCCAACAGCACTACACCACTGCCCACACCACTCCGACAGCGCTACATCACTGCCCACAACACTCCAAGAGCGCTACACCACTGCACACACCACTCCCACAGCGTTACACCAATGTCCACACCACTCCTACAGCGTTGTACCACTGCCCACACCACTCCCACAGCAATACACTACTGCCCACTCCTCTCCCACAGAGCTACACCACTGCCCACACCACTCCCACAGCGTTCCACCACTGCCCACACCACTCCCACAGCGCTAGACCTCTGCCCACACCACTACCACAGCACTACACCACTGCCCACACCACTCCCACTGTGCTACACCACAACCCACAACACTCCCACATTGCTACACCACTGTC
Source organism: Cetorhinus maximus (assembly GCF_964194155.1). Taxonomy (NCBI): domain Eukaryota; kingdom Metazoa; phylum Chordata; class Chondrichthyes; order Lamniformes; family Cetorhinidae; genus Cetorhinus; species Cetorhinus maximus. Next base: position 360,222 of record NW_027596337.1, read on the forward strand.
CACACCACTCGCACAGCGCTAAATCACTGCCCACACTACTCCCAGAGCGCAACACCACAACCTACACCAATCCCACAGCGCTACCCTACTGCCCAAACAACTCCCACAGCGCTACACCACTGCCCACACCACTCCCACAGAACCACACCACTGCCCACAATACTGCCACAGATCTATGCCTCTGCCCACACCACTCCCAAAGCACTACACCACTGCACACGCCACTGCCTCTGAACTGCAGCATTGCCCACACCACTCCCACAGCGCTAAACTAAAGCCCAAATCACTCCCGCAGCGCTAAACCACTGCACTCATCACTCCCGCAGCATTAAACCAAAGCACGCACCACTCCAACAGCGTTAGACCACTGCCCACATCCCTCCCGCTACACTACACCACTGCCCACACCACTCCAACAGCACTACACCAATGCCCACACCACTCCGACAGCGCTACATCACTGCCCACAACACTCCAAGAGCGCTACACCACTGCACACACCACTCCCACAGCACTACACTACTACCCACACGACTCCCACAGCACTACACCACTGCACACACCACTCCCACAGCGTTACACCAATGTCCACACCACTCCTACAGCGTTGCACCACTGCCCACACCACTCCCACAGCACTACACTACTGCCCACTCCACTCCCACAGCACTACACCACTGCCCACACCACTCCCACTGTGCTACACCACAACCCACAACACTCCCACAGCACTACACCACTGCCCACACTACTCCCACAGCGCTACACCACAACCCACACCACTCCCACAGCGCTACCCTACTGCCCAAACCACTCCCACAGCGCTACACCACAACCCACACCACTCCCACAGCGCTACCCTACTGTCCACACCAAACGTACAGCGCTACCTACTGCCCACACACTCCCACAGCGTAACGCCACTGCCTACACCACTACCACAGCGCCACACCACAGCCCTCAGCGCTCCCACAGCGCTACACCGTTGCACACACCACTCCCACAGCGATACACCACTGCCCACACCACTCCCACAAAACTACATCACTGCCCACACCACTCCCATAGAACTACACGACTGCCCACACCACTGCCCACACCACTCCCACAGAACTACGCCTCTGCCCACACCACTCCCAAAGCACTACACCACTGCGCACAACACTGCCTCTGAACTGCAGCATTGCCCACACCACTCCCACAGCGCTAAACTAAACCCAAATCACTCCCGCAGCGCTAAACCACTGCACTCACCACTCCCGCAGCATTAAACCAAAGCACGCACCACTCCAACAGCGTTAGACCACTGCCCACATCCCTCCCGCTACACTACACCACTGCCCACACCACTCCAACAGCACTACACCACTGCCCACACCACTCCGACAGCGCTACATCACTGCCCACAACACTCCAAGAGCGCTACACCACTGCACACACCACTCCCACAGCACTACACTACTGCCCACACGACTCCCACAGCACTACACCACTGCACACACCACTCCCACAGCGTTACACCAATGTCCACACCACTCCTACAGCGTTGCACCACTGCCCACACCACTCCCGCAGTACTACACTACTGCCCACTCCACTCCCACAGCGCTACACCACTGCCCACACCACTCCCACAGCGTTCCACCACTGCCCACACCACTCCCACAGCGCTAGACCTATGCACACACCACTACCACAGCACCACACCACTGCCCACACCACTCCCACTGTGCTACACCACAACCCACAACACTCCCACACTGCTACACCACTGTCTACACCACTCGCACAGCGCTACATCACTGCCCACACTACTCCCACAGCGCTACACCACAACCCCCACCACTCCCACAGCGCTACCCTACTGCCCAAACCACTCCCACAGGGCTACACCACAACCCACACCACTCCCAAAGCGCTACCCTATTGTCCACACCAAACGCACAGCGCTACACCACAACACACGCCACTCCCACAGCGCTACCCTACTGTCCACACCAAACGCACAGCGCTACACCGCAACCCACACCACTCCCACAGCGCTACACCACTACCCACCCCTCTCCCACAGCGCTACACCACTGCCCACACCACTACCACAGAACTACGCCTCTGCCCACACCACTCCCAAAGCACTACACCACTGCACACACCACTGCCTCTGAACTGCAGCATTGCCCACACCACTCCCACAGCGCTAAACTAAAGCCCAAATCACTCCCGCAGCGCTAAACCACTGCACTCACCACTCCCGCAGCATTAAACCAAAGAACGCACCACTCCAACAGCGTTAGACCACTGCCCACATCCCTCCCGCTACACTACACCACTGCCCACACCACTCCAACAGCACTACACCACTGCCCACACCACTCCGACAGCGCTACACCACTGCCCACAACACTCCAAGAGCGCTACACAACTGTCCACACCACTCGCACAGCGCTACAGTACTGCCCACACCACTCCCACAGCGCTACACCACAACCCACACCACTCCCACAGCGCTACCCTACTGCTCACACCACTCCCACAGCGCTACACCACAACCCACACCACTCCCACAGCGCTACCCTACTGCCCACACCACTCCAACAGCTCTACACCACAAACCACTCCACTCCCACAGCGCTACACCACTGCCCACAGCGCTACACCACTGCCCACACCACTCGCACAGCGCTACAACACAACCCACACCACTCCCACAGCGCTACTCTACTGCCAACACCACTCCCACAGCGCTACACCACTGCCCACACCACTCCCACAGTGTTACACGATTGCCCACACCTCTCTCACAGCACAAATCCACTGCCCACACACTCCCACAGCGTTACACCACTGCCCACACCATTCCCAAAGCGCAACACCACAGCCCACACCACTCCCACAGCGCTACACCACTGCCCACACCATTCCCACAGCGCATCACCACAGCGCACACCACTCCCACAGCGCTACACCACTGCCCACACCATTCCCACAGCGCAACACCACAGCCTACACCACTACCACAGCGGCACACCACAGCCCACACCGCTCCCACAGCGCTACACCAATGCCCACACCACTCCCAAAGCGCTAAACTAAAGCCCCAAACACACCCGCAGCGCTACACCACTGCCCTCACCACTCCCGCAGCATTACACCAAAGCCCACACCATTCCCACAGCGTTACACCACTGACCACATCCCTCCCGCTGCACTACACCACTGCCCACACCACTCCAACAGCGCTACACCACTGCCCACAGCACTCCCACAGCTCTACACCACTGCCCACACCACTCCCACAGCGCAACACCACTGCGCACACCACTCCCACAGCACTGCACCACTGCCCACACCACTCCCACAGCGCTATACCACAACCCACAGCACTACACCACTGCCCAAGCCACTCGCACAGCGCTACACCACAACCCACAAAACTCCCACAACGCTACACCACTGCCCACACCACTCCCACAGCACTACACCACAAACCACACCACTCCCACAGCGCTTCACCACTGCCCACTCCACTCCCGCAGTGTTACACCACTTCACACACCACTCCAGCAGCGCTACACCACTGCCCACACCACTCCCACAGCGATACACAACTGCCCACAAGACTCCAACAGCACTACACCACTGCCCGCACCACTCGCACAGCGATTCAGCTCAACCCACACCACTCCCACAGCGCTACCCGACTGCCCACACCACTCCAACAGCGCTACACCACAACCCACACCACTCGCACAGCGCTACCCTAATGCCCACACTACTCGCGCAGCACTACACCACAACCCACACCACTCCGACAGCGCTACACCACAACCCACACCACTCCCACAGCGCTACACCACTGCCCACACATCTCCCACAGCGCTACACCACTGCCCACACCACTCCCACAGCGCTACACCGTTGCACGCACCACGCCCAGAGAACTACACCACTGCCCACACCACTGCCCACATCACTCCCACAGAACCACACCACTGCCCAGGCCACTCCCACAGAACTACGCCTCTGCCCACACCACTCCCAAAGCACTACACCACTGCCCACACCACTCCCACAGCGCTACACCACAACCCACAGCACTACACCACTGCCCAAGCCACTCGCAAAGCGCTACACCACTGCCCACACCACTCCCACAGCACTACACCACAACCCACAAAACTCCCACAACGCTACACCACTGCCCACACCACTCCCACAGCACTACACCACAACCCACACCACTCCCACAGCGCTACACCACTGCCCACTCCACACCCGCAGTGTTACACCACTTCCCACACCACTCCAGCAGCGCTACACCACTGCCCACATCACTCCCGCTGTGCTACACTACTGCCCACACCACTCCCACAGCGATACACCACTGCCCACAACACTCCAACAGCACTACACCACTGCCCGCACCACTCGCACAGCGTTACACCTCAACCCACACCACTCCCACAGCGCTACACGACTGCCCACACCACTCCAACAGCGCTACACCACAACCCACACCACACCCACAGCGCTACCCTACTGTCCACATTACTCGCGCAGCGCTACACCACAACCCACACCACTCCCACAGCGCTACACCACTACCCACACCACTCCAACAGAACCACACCACTGCCCACACCACTCCCACAGAACTACGCCTCTGCCCACACCACTCCCAAAGCACTACACCACTGCACACACCACTGCCTCTGAACTGCAGCATTGCCCACACCACTCCCACAGCGCTAAACTAAAGCCCAAATCACTCCCGCAGCGCTAAACCACTGCACTCACCACTCCCACAGCACTACACCACAACCCACACCACTCCCACAGCGCTACACCACTGCCCACTCCACACCCGCAGTGTTACACCACTTCCCACACCACTCCAGCAGCGCTACACCACTGCCCACACCACTCCCGCTGCACTACACCACTGCACACACCACTCCCAGAGCGCTACACCACTGCCCACACCACACCCACAGCACTACACCACAACCCACACCAGTCCCACAACACTACACCACTGCCCACACCACTCCAGCAGCGCTACACCACTGCCCACATCACTCCCACTGCACTACACCACTGCCCACACCACTCCCACAGAACTACGCCTCTGCCCACACCACTCCCAAAGCACTACACCACTGCACACACCACTGCCTCTGAACTGCAGCATTGCCCACACCACTCCCACAGCGCTAAACTAAAGCCCAAATCACTCCGGCAGCGCTAAACCACTGCACTCACCACTCCCGCAGCATTAAACCAAAGCACGCACCACTCCAACAGCGTTAGACCACTGCCCACATCCCTCCCGCTACACTACACCACTGCCCACACCACTCCAACAGCACTACACCACTGCCCACACCATTCCGACAGCGCTACACCACTGCCCACAACACTCCAAGAGCGCTACACCACTGCGCACACCACTCCCAAAGCATTACACTACTGCCCACACCACTCCCACAGCACTACACCACTGCCCACACCAATCCCACAGCGTTACACCAATGTCCACACCACTCCTACAGCGTTGCACCACTGCCCACACCACTCCCACAGCACTACACTACTGCCCACTCCACTCCCACAGCGCTACACCACTGCCCACACCACTCCCACAGCGTTACACCACTGCCGACACCACTCCCACAGCGCTTGACCTCTGCCCACACCACTACCACAGTACTACACCACTGCCCACACCACTCCCACTGTGCTACACCACAACCCACAACACACCACAGCGCTACACCACTGTCCACACCACTCGCACAGCACTACACCACAACCCACACCACTCCCACAGCGCTACCCTACTGCCCACACCACTGGCGTAGCGCTACACCACAACACACACCACTCCGACAACGATACACCACTGCCAACACCACTCCCACAGCGCTACACCACTGCCCACACCACTCCCACAGTGTTACACCACTGCCAACACCACTCCTGCAGCGCTTCACCACTGCCCACACCACTCCCTCAGCACTACACCACAGCCCACACCACTCCCACAGCACTGCACCACTGCCCACACCACTCGCACAGCACTAACCAATGCCCACACCACTCCCACAGCGTTACATCACTGCCCAAACCACTCCCACTGCGATAGGCCACTGCCAACACCACTCCCACAGCGCTACACCACTGCCCACACCACTCACACAGCACTACACCACTGCCCACACCACACGAACAGCACAACACCATTGCCCACACCACTCCCACTGCACTACATCACTGCCCACACCACTCCCACAGCGCTCTACCATTGGCCACACCACACCCACAGCACTACACCACTGCCCGCACCCCTCCAGGAGCGCTACACCAATGACCACACAGCTCCCACAGCACTACACCACTGCCCACACCACTCCCACAGCACTACACCACTGCCCACACCACTCGAACAGCACTATACCACTGCCCACACCACTCCAACAGCACTACACCACTGCCCACGCAACTCCCAGAGCACTACTGCACTGCCCACGCCACTCCCACAGCACTATACCACTACCACACCACACCCACTGAACAACACGATTGCCTGCACCACTCCCACTGCACTACACCACTGCCCAAACCACTCCCACAGCACTACACCACTGCCCACACCACTCCCACAGCAGAACACCACTGCACACACCAACGCCACAGCACTACACCACTACCCACACCACTACCACTGCACAACAAGACTGCCTGCACCACTTTCACTGCACTACACCACTGCACACACCACTCCCAGAGCGCTACACCACTGCCCACACCACTCCCTCAGCACTACACCACTGCCCACACCACACCCACAGCACTACACCACAACCCACACCAGTCCCACAGCACTACACCACTGCCCACACCACTCCAGCAGCGTTACACCACTGCCCACATCACTCCCACTGCACTACACCACTGCCCACACCACTCCCACAGCACTACACCACTGCCCACACCACTCCCACAGCACTACACCACTGCCCACACCCCTCCCACAGCACTACACCACTGCCCACTCCACACCCACAGCAGAACAGCAGTGCACAACCTACACTTACAGCACTACACCACTACCCACACCACTCCCAATGCACTATAAGACTGCCTGCACCACTCCCACTGCACTACACCACTGCCACAACCAGTCCCACAGCACTACACCACTGCCCACATCACTCACACAGCGCTACACCACTGCCCACACCACTCCCACAGCACTACCATACTGACCACACCACTCCCAAACCGCTACACTAATGCCCAAACCACTCCCACAGCGCTACACCACAACCCACACCACACCCACAGCGATACACCACTGCCCACACCACTCCCGCAGCGCTACACCACTGCCCACGCCACTCCCACAGTGTTACACTAAACCCACACCACTCCCACAGCGCTACACCACTGCCCACACCACTCCCACATCGCTACACCACAACCCACATCACTCCCACAGCGCTAAACCACTGCCCACACCACTCCCACAGCACCACACCACTGCCCACACCACCCCACAGTACTGCACTAATGCCTGCACCAGTCCCACACCACAGCACCACTGCACACACCACACCCACAGCTCTACACCACTGCCCACACGACTCCCACAGCGCTACACCACTGCGCACACCACTCACGCAGCGCTACACCACTGCCGACACCACCCCACAGCGCTGCACTAATGTCCACACCACTCCCACACTACTAATCCACTGCACACACCAGTCCAACAGCTCTACACCACTGCACACACCACTCCCACAGCGCTACACCATTGCCCATACCAGTCCCACTGCGATACACCACTGCCCACACCACTCCCACAGAGCTACACCACTGCCCATAACATTCCCACAGCGTTACACCACTGCCCACACCTCTCCCACAGCACAACTCCACTGCCCACACCACTCCCGCAGCGTTACACCACAGCCCACACCACTCCCAGAGCGCTACACAACAGCCCACACCACTAAATCAGCGCTACACCACTGCCAAAACAACTCCCACAGCGTTACACTACTGCCCACACCACTCCCACAGCACAAAACTAATGCCCACACCACTCACAAAGGGCTAAACTAAAGCCCACACCACTCCCACAGCGTTACACCACTGCCCACAACCCTCCCGCTGCACTACACCACTGCCCACACCATTCCAACAGCACTACACCACTGCCCACACCACTCCCACAGCGCGTCACCACTGCCCACACCACTCCCACAGCGCTACAACATTGCCCCCACTACTCCAACTGCACTACACCACTGCCCACACCACTCCCACAGCGCTACACCACTGCCCACACCACTCCCACAGCGCTACACCACTGCCCACACCACTCCCACTGCGCTATACCACTGCCCACACAACTCCAACATCGCTACACCACTGCCCACACCTCTCCCGCAGCGCTACACAACTGCCCACACCACTTCAACAGCACTACACCACTGCCCACACCACTCCTACAGCGCTACACCACTGCCCACACCACTCCCACAGCGCTACACCACGGCCCACACCACTCCCACAGCGCTACACCACTGCGCACACCACTCCCGCAGCACTACAACACTGCCAAAACCACTCCCACAGCTCTACACCACTGCCCACACCACTCCAGCAGCGCTACAAAACTGCACACGCCACTCCCGCAGGGCTACACCACTGCCCATACCACTCGCACAGCATTACACCACAACCCACACCACTCCCACAGCGCTACACGACTGACCACTCCACTCCCACAGCGCTACACCACAACCCACACCACTCCCACAGCGATACACTACTGCCCACACCACTCCCACAGGACTAGACTAATGCCCACACCACTGAAAAAGCGCTAAGCTAAAGCCCAGACCACTCCCACAGCGTTACACCACTGCCCACATCCCTCCCTCTGCACTGCACCGCTGCCCACACCATTCCAATAGCACTACACCACTGCCCACACCACTCCCAGAGCGCGTCAACACTGCCCACACCACTCCCACAGCGCTACCACTGCCCCCACCACTCCAACAGCACTACACCACTGCCCACACCACTCCCACAGCGCTACACCACTTCCCACACCACTCCCACAGCGCTACACCACTGCCCACACAGCTCCAACAGCGCTACACCACTGCCCACACCACTCCCACAGCGCTACACCGCTGTCCACACCTCTCCCGCAGCGCTACACAACTGCCCACACCATTCCCACAGCGCTACACCACTGCCCACAACACTCCCACAGCAAACACACCACTGCCCACACTACTCCCACAGCGCTTCACCACTGCCCACACCACTCGCACAGCGCTGCAACACTGCGCACACCACTCCCACAGCACTACCACTGCCAACACCATTCCCACAGCACTACACCACTGCCCACACCACTCCCACAGCGCTACACCACTGTCCGCGCCACTCCCACAGCGTTACACCTATGTCCACACCCCTCCTACAGCACTACACCACTTCCCACACCACTCCCACAGCGTGGCACCACTGTCCACAACACTCCAGCTGCTCTACACCACTGCCCACACCACTCCCGCAGTGCTACACCACTGCCGACACCACTCGCACAGCATTACACCACTGCTCACAACACTCCCACAGCAATACACCACTGACCACACCACTCCCACAGCACTTCACCACTGCCCACACCACTCCCACAGCACTAAACCACTGCCCAAACCACTAGCACAGCGTTACACCACTGCCCACACCACTCCGACAGCGTGACACCACTGCCCACACCACTCCCACTGCACTACACCACTGCACACACCACTCCCACTGCACTACACCACTGCCCACACGACTCCCACAGCACTACACCTCTGCCACACGGCTCCCACAGCGCTGCACCACTGCCCGCACCACTCCCGCTGCGCTACACCACTGCCCACACCACTCCCACAGCGTGACACCACTGCCCACACCACTCCCACTGCACTACACCACTGCACACACCTCTCCCACTGCACTACACCACTGCCCACACCACTCCCACAGCACTACACCACTGCCCACACGACTCCCACAGCACTACACCTCTGCCACACCGCTCCCACAGCGCTGCACCACTGCCCACACCACTCCCGCAGCGCTACACCACTGCCCCCGCCACTCCCACAGCGTTACACCAAACCGACACCACTCCCAGAGCACTACACCACAACCCTCATCACTCCCACAGCGCTAAACCACTGCCCACTCCACTCCCACAGCGCTACAACACTGCCCACACCACTCCCACAGCACTACAACACTGCCCACACCACTCCCACAGCACTACACCACTACCCACACCAGTCCCACAGCGCTACACCACTGCCCACAACAATCCCACAGCACTACACCACTGCACACACCACACCCACAGCACTACACCACTGCCCAAACCACACCCACAGCGCTACACCACTGCCCACACCACTCCCACAGCAGTATACCACTGCCTTCACCACTCCCACAGTGTTAAACTACTGCCGACACCACTCCCACAGCAGTGCACCACTGCCCACACCACTCCCATATCGCTGCACCACTGCCCACACCACTCCCACAGCACTACACCACTGCCCACAACACTCCCACAGCACAACACCACTGCCCACACCACTCCCACAGCGCTACACCACAACCCACACCACTCCCACAGCGCTATATCAATGCCCACACCACTCCCACAGCACTACACCACTGCCCACACCACTCCTACAGCGCTACACCACTGCCCACATCACTCCCACACCGCTACACTAATGGCTACCCCACTCCCACAGCGCTACACCACAACCCACACCACTCCCACAGCGTTACACCACTGCCCACAACACTCCCGCAGAACTACACCACAACTCACACCACTCCCACCGCTTTACACCACTGCCCACATCACTCCCGCAGCGGTACACCACAACCCACACCACTCCCACAGCGTTGCACCACTGCCCACACCACTCCAGCAGCGCTACACCACTGCCCACGCCACTCCCACAGCGTTAAACCAAACCCACACCAATCCCACAGCACTACACCTTTGCCCACACCACTCCCACAGCGATACACCACAACCCACACGACTCCTAAAGCGGTATAGTAATGCCAGAACACGCCCACAGCGCTACACTAATGACCACACCATTCACACAGCGTTACACCACTGCCCACACCACTCCCACAGCGCTACACCACTGCCCAAGCCATTCCCCCAGCGCTACACCACAACCCACACCACTCCCGCAGCGGTACACCACTGCCCACACCACTCCCACAGCGCTACACCACTGCCCACACCACTCCCACAACACTACACAACTACCCACAGCACTCCCACAGCCCTACACCACTGCCCACACCACTCCCTCAGCACTACACCACAACCCATACCACTACCACAGCACTACACCACTACCCACACCACTCCCACAGCGCTACACCACTACCCACACCACTCCCACAGCACTACACCACAACCCACACCACTCCCACAGCACTACACCACTGCGCACAACACTCCCACAGCACTACTCCACCGCCCACACCACTACCACAGCACTACAGCACAATCCAGACCACTCCCACAGCACTACACTACTGCCCACACCACTCCCTCAGCACTACACCACTGCCCACACCACTCCCAAAGCGCGACAACACTGCCCACACCAATCCCACAGCACTAAACCACTGCCCACACCACTCGCGCAGCTCTACACCAATGCCCACACAACTCCCGCAACGCTAGAATCCTGCCCTCACCACTCCAATATCACTACACCACTGCCCACGCCATTCCCACAGCACTACACCACAGCCCACACCACTCGAACAGCACTACAACACTGCCCACGCCACTCCCACAGCGCTACACCACTGCCCACGCCACTCCCACAGCGCGACGCAACACAAACCACTCCCACAGCGCTACACCAGAACACACACCACTCCCACAGCGCTACACCACTGCCCACACGACTCCCACAGCGCTGCAGCACTGCGCACAGCACTCCCACAGCACTACAACACTGCCAACACCACTCCCACTGCACTACACCACTGCCCACACCACTCCCACAGCGCTACACCACTGACCACGCCACTCCCACAGCGTTACACCTATGTCCACACCCCTCCTACAGCACTACACCACTTCCCACACCACTCCCACAGCGTGGCACCACTGTCCACACCACTTCCACAGCGCTACACCTCTGCCCACACCACCACCACAGCACTACGCCACTGCCCAACCCCACTCCCACAGCGCTACACCAAAACCCACACCACTCCCTCTGCACTACACTACTTCCCACGCCAATCCCGCAGCGCTACCCCACTGCCCACACCACTCCAGCAGCGCTACACCACTGCCCACACCACTCCCGCAGTGTTACACCACTGCCCACAACACTCCCACAGCGCTACACACCTGCCCACACCACTCCCACAGCGCTACACTACTGACCACACCACTCCCACAGCGCTACACCACTTCCCACACCTCTCCCACAGCGCCAAAAACACTGCCCACACCACTCCCAAAGCGTTACAACACTGCCCACAACACTCCCACAGCGTTACACCACAACCCACACCACTCCCAGAGAATTACACCACTACCCACACCACTCCGACAGAACTACACCACTGCCCACACCACTCCAACAAGGCTACACCACTGCCCACACCACTCCCTCAGCACTACACCACTGCCCACACCACTCCCACATCACTAAACCATTGCCCACACCACTCCAGTCCACAACACTCCCACTGCGCTACACAACAACCCACACCACTCCCTCAGAACTACACCACTGCCCACACCACTCCCACAGAACTACACCACTGCTCACACAACTCCCACAGTACTACACCTCTGCCCACACCACTACCCACAGCGCTACACCACGGCCCACACCACTCCCAGAGAATTACACCACTGCCCACACCACTGCCCACACGAACCCACAGAACTACACCACTGCCCACACCACTCCCTCAGAACTAGAGCACTGCCCACACCACTCCTATAGCACTACACCACTCCCAACACCACTCCCACAGCGTTACACCAATGCCTACACACCACTCCCACAGTACTACACCACTGCCCACACCACTCCCACAGCAAAACTCCACTGCCCACACCACTCCCACAGCGCACCACCACTGCCCACAACACTCCCACAGCGCTACACCCCTGCACACAACACTCCCACAGCGCAACACCACTGCCCACACCACTCCCACAGCGCTACACCACTGCCCACAAGAATCCCATGGCGCTACACCACTGCCCACACCACTCCCACAGCGCTAAACTAAAGCCCGCACCGCTCCAGCAGCACTATACCAGTGCCCAGACCACTCCAGCATTGCTACACCATTGCCCACACCACTCCCGCAGTGCTACACCACTGCCCACACCACTCCCGCAGCGTTACAGCACTGCCCACACCACTCCCACAGCACTACACCACTGCCCACATCACTCGCACAGCACTAGACCACTTCCCACACCACTCCAGCAGCGCTACACCTCTGCCCACACAACTCCCACAGCGCTACACCACTGCCCACACGACTCCCACACCGCTACACTAATGCCAACGCCACTCCCACAGCGTTACACCAAACCCACACCACTCCCACAGCGCTACACCACAGCCTACACCACACCCACTGCGCTACACCACTGCCCACATCACTCCCACAGCGCAAAACCACTGCCCACATCACTCCCACAGGGCTACACCATAACCCACAACACTCCAGCAGCGGTATAGTAATGCCACAACACTCCCACAGCGCTACACTAATGCCCACACCAACCCACACAGCGAAACACCACTGCCCAGACCACTCCCACAGCGCGACACCACTGCCCACACCACTCCCACAGCGCTACACCACTGCCCACAACACTCCCACAGCACTACACCACAACCCACACCACTCCTACAGCACTACACCACTACCCACACCAATTCCACAGAGTTACACCAATGCCAACACCACTCCCACAGCACTACACCACTGCCCACACCACTCCCACAGCGCTACACCACCGCCCACACCACTCCCACAAGCGCTACACCACTGCCCACACCACTCCCACAGTGTTACACCAATGCCCACACCACACCCACAGTACTACACCACCGCCCACACCACTCCCACAGCAAAACACCACTGCCCACACCACTCCCACTGCGCTACACCACTGCCCACACCACTTCCACAGCGCACCACCACTGCCAACAACACTCCCACAGCGCTACACCACTGCACACACCACTCCCACAGCGCTACACCACTGCCCACAAGAATCCCACAGCGCTACACCACTGCCCACACCACTCCCACAGCGCTAAACTAAAGCCCGCACCGCTCCAGCAGCACTATACCAGTGCGCAGACGACTCCAGCATTGCTATACCACTGCCCACACCACTCCCGCAGTGCTACACCACTGCCCACACCACTCCCGCAGCGTTACAGCACTGCCCACACCACTCCCACAGCACTACACCACTGCCCACATCACTCGCACAGCACTAGACCACTTCCCACACCACTCCAGCAGCGATACACCACTGCCCACATCACTCCCACAGCACTACAGCACTGCCCACAACACTCACACAGCGCTACACCACTGCCCACACAACTCCCACAGCGCTACACCACTGCCCACACGACTCCCACACCGCTACACTAATGCCCACACCACTACCACAGCGTTACACCACTGCCCACACCACTCCCGCAGCATTACTCCACTGCCCACAACACTCACACAGCGTTACACCACTGCCCACACGACTCTCACACCGCTACACCAAACCCACACCACTCCCACAGCGCTACACCACAGCACACACCACACCCACTGCGCTACACCCCTGACCACATCACTCCCACAGCGCAAAACCACTGCCCACATCACTCCCACAGGGCTACACCATAACACACACCACTCCAAAAGCGGTATAGTAATGCCACAACACACCCACAGCGCTACACTAATGCCCACACCAACCCACACAGCGAAACACCACTGCCCACACCACTCCCACAGCGCGACACCACTGCCCACACCACTCCCACAGCGCTACACCACTGCCCACAACACTCCCACAGCACTACACCACAACCCACACCACTCCTACAGCACTACACCACTACCCACACCACTCCGACAGAACTACACCACTGCCCACACCACTCCAACAAGGCTACACCACTGCCCACACCACTCCCTCAGCACTACACCACTGCCCACACCACTCCCACATCACCAAACCATTGCCCACACCACTCGCGCAGCGTTACAACGCTGCCCACAACACTCCCACTGCGCTACACAACTACCCACACCACTCCCACAGAACTACACCACTGCCCACACCACTCCCACAGAACTACACCACTGCTCACACCACTCCCACAGTACTACACCATTGCACAAAACACTACCCAAAGCGCTACACCACTGCCCACACCACTCCCACAGAACTACAGCACTGCCCACACCACTCCCAGAGAATTACACCACAGCCCGCACCACTACCCACACCACTCCCACAGAACTACACCACTGCCCACACCACTCCCTCAGAACTACAGCACTGCCCACACCACTCCTAAAGCTCTACACCAATACCCACACCACTCCCACAGCGTTACACCAATGACTACACACCACTCCCACAGTACTACACCACTGACAACACCACTCCCACAGCAAAACTCCACTGCCCACACCACTCCCACAACGCTACACCACTGCCCACACCACTCCCACAGCGCACCACCACTGCCCACAACACTCGCACAGCGCTACACCCCTGCACACACCACTCCCACAGCGCAACACCACTGCCCACACCACTCCCAAAGCGCTACACCACTGCCCACACCACTCCCACAGCGCTAAACAAAAGCCCGCACCGCTCCAGCAGCACTATACCAGTGCCCAGACCACTCCAGCATTGCTACACCACTGCCCACACCACTCCCGCAGTGCTACACCACTGCCCACACCACTCGCACAGCACTACACCACTGCCCACATCACTCGCACAGCACTAGTCCACTTCCCACACCACTCCAGCAGCGATACACCACTGCCCACACCACTCACACAGCGCTACACCACTGCCCACACAACTCCCACAGCGCTACACCACTGCCCACACGAGTCCCACACCGCTACACTAATGCCCACGCCACTCCCACAGCGTTACACCAAACCCACACCACTCCCACAGCGCTACACCACAGCCCACAACACACCCACTGCGCTACACCACTGCCCACATCACACCCACAGCGCTACACCACAACCCACACCACTCCTACAGCACTACACCACTACCCACACCAATCCCACAGAGATACACCAATGCCAACACCACTCCCACAGCACTGCACCACTGCCCACACCACTCCCACAGCGCTACACCACCGGCCACACCACTCCCACAGCGCTACACCACTGCCCACACCACTCCCTCTGCATTACACCACTGCCCACACCACTCCCACAGCGCTACACCACTGCCCACACCACCCCCATAGCACTATAACACTGCCTGAACCACTCCCACAGCACTACACCACTACCCACACCACTCCCACAGCGTTACACCAATGCCCACACCACTCCCACAGTACAACACCATTGCCCACACCACTCCCACAGCAAAACACCACTGCCCACACGACTCCCACTGCGCTACACCACTGCCCACACAACTGCCACAGCGCTACACCACTGCCCACAACACTCCCACAGCGCAACACTAATGACCACACCAACCCACACAGCGAAACACCACTGCCCAAACCACTCCCACAGCGCGACACCACTGCCCACACCACTCCCACAGCGCTACACCACTGCCCACAACACTCCCACAGCGCTACACCACTGCCCACAACACTCCCACAGCACTACACCACAACCCACACCACTCCTACAGCACTACACCACTACCCACACCAATCCCACAGAGTTACACCAATGCCAACACCACTCCCACAGCACTGCACCACTGCCCACACCACTCCCACAGCGCTACACCACCGCCCACACCACTCCCACAGCGCTACACCACTGCCCACACCACTCCCTCTGCATTACACCAGTGCCCACACCACTCCCACAGCGCTACACCACTGCCCACACCACCCCCATAGCACTATAACACTGCCTTAACCACTCCCACAGCACTACACCAATACCCACACCACTCCCACAGCGTTACACCAATGCCCACACCACTCCCACAGTACAACACCACTGCCCACACCACTCCCACAGCAAAACACCACTGCCCACACCACTCCCACTGCGCTACACCACTGCCCACACAACTCCCACAGCGCTACACCACTGCCCACACGACTCCCACACCGCTACACTAATGCCCACGCCACTCCCACAGCGTTACACCAAACCCACACCACTCCCACAGCGCTACACCACAGCCCACACCACACCAACTGCGCTACACCACTGCCCACATCACACCCACAGCGCAAAACCACTGCCCACATCACTCCCACAGGGCTACATCATAACCCACACCACTCCAGCAGCGGTATAGTAATGCCACAACACTCCCAA
This sequence comes from Cetorhinus maximus, assembly GCF_964194155.1. NCBI lineage: Eukaryota > Metazoa > Chordata > Chondrichthyes > Lamniformes > Cetorhinidae > Cetorhinus > Cetorhinus maximus. Next base: position 377,919 of record NW_027596337.1, read on the forward strand.
AGCGCTACACTAATGCCCACACCAACCCACACAGCGAAACACCACTGCCCACACCACTCCCACAGCGCGACACCACTGCCCACACCACTCCCACAGCGCTACACCACTGCCCACAACACCTCCACAGCACTACACCACAACCCACACCAATCCTACAGCACTACAGCACTACCCACACCAATCCCACAGAGTTACACCAATGCCAACACCACTCCCACAGCACTACACCACTGCCCACACCACTCCCACAGCGCTACACCACCGCCCACACCACTCCCACAAGCGCTACACCACTGCCCACAACACTCCCTCTGCATTACACCACTGCCCACACCACTCCCACAGCGCTACACCACTGCCCACACCACGCCCATAGCACTATAACACTGCCTTAACCACTCCCACAGCACTACACCACTACCCACACCACTCCCACAGCGTTACACCAATGCCCACACCACACCCACAGTACTACACCACTGCCCACACCACTCCCACAGCAAAACACCACTGCCCACACCACTCCCACTGCGCTACACCACTGCCCACACCACTCCCACAGCGCACCACCACTGCCAACAACACTCCCACAGCGCTACACCACTGCACACACCACTCCCACAGCGCTACACCACTGCCCACAAGAATCCCACAGCGCTACACCACTGCGCACACCACTCCCACAGCGCTAAACTAAAGCCCGCACCGCTCCAGCAGCACTATACCAGTGCGCAGACCACTCCAGCATTGCTATACCACTGCCCACACCACTCCCGCAGTGCTACACCACTGCCCACACCACTCCAGCATCGTTACAGCACTGCCCACACCACTCCCACAGCACTACAGCACTGCCCACATCACTCGCACAGCACTAGACCACTTCCTACACCACTCCAGCAGCGATACACCACTGCCCACATCACTCCCACAGCACTACAGCACTGCCCACAACACTCACACAGCGCTACACCAATGCCCACACAACTCCCACAGCGCTACACCACAGCCCACACCACTCCCACACCGCTACACTAATGCCCACACCACTACCACAGCGTTACACCACTGCCCACACCACTCGCACAGCGTTACACCAAACCCACACCACTCCCACAGCGCTACACCACAGCACACACCACACCCACTGCGCTACACCCCTGACCACATCACTCCCACAGCGCAAAACCACTGCCCACATCACTCCCACAGGGCTACACCATAACACACACCACTCCAAAAGCGGTATAGTAATGCCACAACACACCCACAGCGCTACACTAATGCCCACACCAACCCACACAGCGAAACACCACTGCCCACACCACTCCCACAGCGCGACACCACTGCCCACACCACTCCCACAGCGCTACACCACTGCCCACAACACTCCCACAGCACTACACCACTACACACACCACTCCGACAGAAGTACACCACTGCCGACACCACTCCAACAAGGCTACACCACTGCCCACACCACTCCCTCAGCACTACACCACTGCCCACACCACTCCCACATCACTAAACCATTGCCCAAACCACTCGCGCAGCGTTACAACGCTGCCCAGAACACTCCCACTGCGCTACACAACTACCCACACCACTCCCACAGAACTACACCACTGCCCACACCACTCCCAGAGAATTACACCACAGCCCGCACCACTGCCCACACCACTCCCACAGAACTACACCACTGCCCACACCACTCCCACAGAACTACACCACTGCCCACACCACTCCCTCAGAACTACAGCACTGCCCACACCACTCCTAAAGCTCTACACCACTACCCACACCACTCCCACAGCGTTACACCAATGCCTACACACCACTCCCACAGTACTACACCACTGACAACACCACTCCCACAGCAAAACTCCACTGCCCACACCACTCCCACAGCGCTACAACACTGCCCACACCACTCCCACAGCGCACCACCACTGCCCACAACACTCGCACAGCGCTACACCACTGCCCACAAGAATCCCACAGCGCTACACCACTTCCCACACCACTCCCACAGCGCTAAACAAAAGCCTGCACCGCTCCAGCAGCACTATACCAGTGCCCAGACCACTCCAGCATTGCTACACCACTGCCCACACCACTCCCGCAGTGCTACACCACTGCCCACACCACTCCCGCAGCGTTACAGCACTGCCCACACCACTCCCCCAGCACTACACCACTGCCCACATCACTCGCACAGCACTAGACCACTTCCAACACCACTCCAGCAGCGATACACCACTGCCCACACCACTCACACAGCGCTACACCACTGCCCACACAACTCCCACAGCGCTACACCACTGCCCACACGAGTCCCACACCGCTACACTAATGCCCACGCCACTCCCACAGCGTTACACCAAACCCACACCACTCCCACAGCGCTACACCACAGCCCACACCACACCCACAGCGCTACACCACTGCCCACAACACTCCCACAGCACTGCACCACAACCCACACCACTCCTACAGCACTACACCACTACCAACACCAATCCCACAGAGTTACACCAATGCCAACACCACTCCCACCGCACTGCACCACTGCCCACACCACTCCTACAGCACTACACCACTACCCACACCACTCCCACAGCACTACACCACAACCCACACCACTCCCACAAGCGCTACACCACTGCCCACACCACTCCCACAGCGCTACACCACCGCCCACACCACTCCCACAGCACTACACCACTGCCCACACCACTCCCTCTGCATTACACCACTGCCTTAACCACTCCCACAGCACTACACCACTACCCACACCACTCCCACAGCGTTACACCAATGCCCACACCACTCCCACAGTACTACACCACTGCCCACACCACTCCCACAGCAAAACACCACTGCCCACACCACTCCCACTGCGCTACACCACTGCCCACACCACACCCACAGCGCGCCACCACTGCCAACAAAACTCCCACAGCGCTACACCCCTACACACACCACTCCCACAGCGCAACACCACTGCCCACACCACTCCCACAGCGCTACACCACTGCCCACAAGAATCCCACAGCGCTACACCACTGCCCACACCACTCCCACAGCGCTAAACTAAAGCCCGCACCGCTCCAGCAGCACTATACCAGTGCGCAGACCACTCCAGCATTGCTATACCACTGCCCACACCACTCCCGCAGTGCTACACAACTGCCCACACCACTCCCGCAGCGTTACAGCACTGCCCACACCACTCCCACAGCACTACACCACTGCCCACATCACTCGCACAGCACTAGACCACTTCCCACACCACTTCCAGCAGCGATACACCACGGCCCACACCAATCCCACGGCGTTACACCACTGCCCACAACACTCACACAGCGCTACACCACTGCCCACACAACTCCCACAGCGCTACACCACTGCCCACACGACTCCCACACCGCTACACTAATGCCCACACCACTCCCATAGCCCTACACCACAGCCCACACCACACCCACTGCGCTACACCCCTGCCCACATCACTTCCACAGCGCAAAACCACTGCCCTCATCACTCCCACAGGGCAACACCATAACCCACACCACTACAACAGCGTTATAGTAATGCCACAACACTCCCACAGAGCTACACTAATGCCCACACCAACCCACACAGCGAAACACCACTGCCCACACCACTCCCACAGCGCGACACCACTGCCCACACCACTCCCACAGCAAAACACCACTGCCCACACCACTCCCACTGCGCTACACCACTGCCCACACAACTCCCACAGCGCTACACCACTGCCCACACGACTCCCACACCGCTACACTAATGCCCACGCCACTCCCACAGCGTTACACCAAACCCACACCACTCCCACAGCGCAACACCACTACCCACACCACTCCCACAGCACTACACCACAACCCACACCACTCCCACAAGCGCTACACCACTGCCCACACCACTCCCACAGCGCTACACCACCGCCCACACCACTCCCACAGCACTACACCACTGCCCACACCACTCCCTCTGCATTACACCACTGCCTTAACCACTCCCACAGCACTACACCACTACCCACACCACTCCCACAGCGTTACACCAATGCCCACACCACTCCCACAGTACTACACCACAGCCCACACCACACCCAATGCGCTACACCCCTGCCCACATCACTTCCACAGCGGAAAACCACTGCCCTCATCACTCCCACAGGGCTACACCATAACCCACACCACTACAACAGCGTTATAGTAATGCCACAACACTCCCACAGAGCTACACTAATGCCCACACCAACCCACACAGCGAAACACCACTGCCCACACCACTCCCACAGCGCGACACCACTGCCCACACCACTCCCACAGCAAAACACCACTGCCCACACCACTCCCACTGCGCTACACCACTGCCCACACAACTCCCACAGCGCAACACCACTGCCCACACGACTCCCACACCGCTACACTAATGCCCACGCCACTCCCACAGCGTTACACCAAACCCACACCACTCCCACAGCGCTACACCACAGCCCACACCACACCAACTGCGCTACACCACTGCCCACATCACACCCACAGCGCAAAACCACTGCCCACATCACTCCCACAGGGCTACACCATAACCCACAACACTCCAGCAGCGGTATAGTAATGCCACAACACTCCCACAGCGCTACACTAATGCCCACACCAACCCACACAGCGAAACACCACTGCCCAGACCACGCCCACAGCGCGACACCACTGCCCACACCACTCCCACAGCGCTACACCACTGCCCACAACACTCCCACAGCACTACACCACAACCCACACCACTCCTACAGCACTACACCACTACCCACACCACTCCCACAGCACTACACCACAACCCACACCACTCCCACAAGCGCTACACCACTGCCCACACCACTCCCACAGCGCTACACCACCGCCCACACCACTCCCACAGCACTACACCACTGCCCACACCACTCCCTCTGCATTACACCACTGCCTTAACCACTCCCACAGCACTACACCACTACCCACACCACTCCCACAGCGTTACACCAATGCCCACACCACTCCCACAGTACTACACCACTGCCCACACCACTCCCACAGCAAAACACCACTGCCCACACCACTCCCACTGCGCTACACCACTGCCCACACCACACCCACAGCGCGCCACCACTGCCAACAAAACTCCCACAGCGCTACACCCCTACACACACCACTCCCACAGCGCAACACCACTGCCCACACCACTCCCACAGCGCTACACCACTGCCCACAAGAATCCCACAGCGCTACACCACTGCCCACACCACTCCCACAGCGCTAAACTAAAGCCCGCACCGCTCCAGCAGCACTATACCAGTGCGCAGACCACTCCAGCATTGCTATACCACTGCCCACACCACTCCCGCAGTGCTACACAACTGCCCACACCACTCCCGCAGCGTTACAGCACTGCCCACACCACTCCCACAGCACTACACCACTGCCCACATCACTCGCACAGCACTAGACCACTTCCCACACCACTTCCAGCAGCGATACACCACGGCCCACACCAATCCCACGGCGTTACACCACTGCCCACAACACTCACACAGCGCTACACCACTGCCCACACAACTCCCACAGCGCTACACCACTGCCCACACGACTCCCACACCGCTACACTAATGCCCACACCACTCCCACTGCGCTACACCCCTGCCCACATCACTCCCACAGCGCAAAACCACTGCCCTCATCACTCCCACAGGGCTACACCATAACCCACACCACTCCAACAGCGTTATAGTAATGCCACAACACTCCCACAGAGCTACACTAATGCCCACACCAACCCACACAGCGAAACACCACTGCCCACACCACTCCCACAGCGCGACACCACTGCCAACACCACTCCCACAGCAAAACACCACTGCCCACAACACTCCTACAGCACTACACCACTACACACACAAATCCCACAGAGTTACACCAATGCCAACACCACTACCACAGCACTACACAACTGCCCACACCACTCCCACAGCGCTACACCATTGCCCACACCACTCCCACAGCGCGACACAACACAGACCACTCCTACAGCGCTACACCACTGCCCACACGACTTCCACAGCGCTACACCAATGCCCACACCACTCCCAAGGCGCTACACCACCGCCCACACCACTCCCACAGCGCTACAAAACTGCCCACACCACTCCCACTGCATTACACCACTGCCCACACCACTCCCACAGCGCTACACCACTGCCCACACCACCCCCATAGCACTATAACACTGCCTTAACCACTCCCACAGCACTAAACCACTGCCCACACCACTCCCACATCGCTACACCACTGCACACACCACTCCCACACCGTTACACCACAACCCACACCACTCCCACAGAACTACACCACTGCCCACACCTCTCCCACAGCACTACACCACTGCCCACAACACTACCCACACCACTCCCGCAGTACTACACCACTGCCCACACAACTCCCACAGCACTACACCACTGCCCACACCACTCCCACAGCGCTACACCACCTCCCACAACACTCCCACAGCGCAACACCACTGCCCATACCACTCCCACAGCGCAACACCACTGCCCACAACACTCCCACAGCGCTACACTACTGCCCACACCACTCCCACAGCACTACACCACTTCCCACACCACTCCCACAGCGCTACAACACTGCCCACTCCACTCCCAAAGCGCTACAACACTGCCCACAACACTTCCACAGCGTTACACCACAACACACACCACTCCCACATAATTACACCACTGCCCACACCACTCCCACAGAACTACACCACTGCCCACACCACTCCCACATCGCTAAACCACTGCCCACACCACTCCCGCAGCGTTACAACGCTGCCCACAACACTCCCACTGCACTACACCACAATCTACACCACTCCCACAGAACTACACCACTGCCCACACCACTCCCACAGAACTACACCACTGCTCACACCACTCCCACAGCACTACACCACTGCCCACTCCACTACCCACAGCGCTACACCACTGCCCACACCACTCCCTCAGAACTACAGCACTGCCCACACCACTGCCCACACCATTCCCACAGAACTACACCACTGCCCACACCACTCCTTCAGAACTACAGCACTGCCCACACCACTCCGAAAGCACTACACGACTACCCACACCACTCCCACAGCGTTACACCAATGCCCACACAACTCCCACAGTACTACACCACTGCACACACCACTCCTACAGCAAAACACCACTGCCCACACCAGTCCCTCAGAACTACAGCACTGCCCACACCACTGCCCACACCACTCCCA